>NW_024080656.1:6234410-6420151 GCF_003009895.1 Hyaena hyaena | reverse complement strand
GCCTCCAGAAGTCAGCACAAAGAAGCAGTTTGTTTGCTCAGCCCCCTCCAGGACCAGTTGGTGTGAGGGGACCTGGTGTGCAGGTATTTGGCAAGTACGGTCTTTCTATGCACCGAGCGGAGGTTTTTCTCCCCCGTGCAGAGGTTTTTCTGTTTTGGACTCTCTCCTTTTCCCCTCTCACTCCCTGTAGAGGGTAGAGGGGGATCGCCTCCCACCCTGGAGTCTCCGATCCCGGCCCGATTTTATCTTCCCCTGTTCGCACTCACGTTAGAAGGCTCTCTCAGTGGATTCTGCGTCTTTTTTCTCCCAATCTCTCAGGTTTTGTAAGGTTTCCAATGGCTTCAGATCTTTTCTGTGTGATGTATGGGCGCGAGTGCAAGTACGGAGCTCCTTACTTCTCCGCCATCTTGCCCTCTCCTTCCCAGAGATTAACATCTTAATGCATTTGTTGATTGATTTGTTCCTGGGGCATCCGGGTGGCTCAGTAGGTTAAGCGTCCGACCTCAGCTCAGGTCAGGAACATGCAGTCTGTAAGTTCAAGCCCCACATTGTGCTCTGGGCTGACAGCTCAGAGCCTGGAGCCTGCTTCAAATTCTGTGTCTCCCTCTCTCGGCCCACCCCTACTTATTCTCTGTCTCTCAAAAATAAATAAATGTTAAAAAATTGATTTGCTCATTTTTTTGACAAACAATTATAAAGCAACAGATTATTCGAAGCCATTTTAAGAAGCTTGAACTTTATTCTTCAGACTCTGTCACTGAAAGGGTCCAAGATAGAGAATGGGGTAGTCAGATTTTCTTTTTATAATAATTTGTCTTACATTTGGATAGATTACAGGAAAGAGAGACAAGAGTCATGGAGAACAGTTAGTCAAAGCCTGCATATGAAATGAGAAGGTCTGAGCCTGAGCTGGGACTGAGGTACGAAAACTATGGAGGAAAAAATCTCTTTGGAGAAATATTAGGTGGTAAAATCAATAGGAATTGTTAATTGATTATATAGAGTGAGAGGGTGAGGTAGAAGTGACAGTTTAGGTGTGCCTCTGTGGCTCAGTCGTCCAACTTCGGCTTAGGTCCAACTTCAGCTTAGCTCATGATCTCACAGTTCTCAGTTCGAGCCCCTCATTGGGCTCAGAGCTTGGAGCCTGTTTCAAATGCTGTATCTTCTCTCTGTTACAGGTAGGAATGATACTGCACCAGGTGGCAACTTATTTTCATGATTCATGTCTGGAGCACAAGAAAAATATATGCATCCTCTCTCCCCAAATTCCAGGTAGCTTCACTGAAGGTGTTCTCAGTAGATTTAAGGTAAGAATTACCCACCACCAGTATTCTTTGCTTATGTGTGTGAAAGAGCAGCAATTCTTTGAAAAAATCACACAAACCCACTCTCAATTACCCTTCTTGAAGTTACTTTATATCCTCTTCAGGGGATTGTACCTTCGGAGGTATTTAAAGTGCTCTGGCAGGAGCATCAGCTGGAGTTTGGGATCATTTTTCTTATTTTCATGAACCATTGGAAATACAAGGTATAAAATTATCTGCCTTCATCATTGAAAGCCATCTCAACAAAAGTCCCTAGAAATATTTTTTAACCATTTTGGCTTTGGCTATAAACATGTTATAGGCAATACATTACATGATATGACTAGAAAAAATGACAATTCATAATGAATACCTTTTTTGCTTTTATTGTTATTGAAGTATAATTAAATACAGTGTTATATTTGTTTCAGTTGTACAATATAATGATCAAGACTTCTATACATAACTCAGTGTTCATTGCAATAAGTGTACTTTTAATCCCCTTATGTATTTTACCCATCCCCCCTACCTACCTCCCATCTGGCAACTATCAGTTCATTCTCTGTATTTAAGAGTCTGGTTGTTTTTTGTCTCTTTTTTCTTTGTTTTGTTTCTTATGTTCCTCATATGAGTGAAATTATATGGTATTTGTCTTTCTCTGTCTATTTCACTTAACATTATATCCTCTAGGTCTGTCCATGTAGTTGCAGGTGGTAAGATCTCATTCTTTTTTTTATGGCCAAGTAATATTGCACTGTACATATATACTGCTTATTCCTCTATTGATATACACTTGGGCTGTTTCCGTATCTTAGCTATTGTAAATAATGCTGCATTGCACATAGGAGTGCATATATCTTTTCAAATTAGTGTCAGAAATAGCACTGCATTGCAATAGCAGCATTACTAATAGCAGAAATACTGGATCATATGATAATCCTATTTTTAGTTTTTTGAAATTCCATATTGTTTTCCATCAGTATGTGGTTGTATCAATTTTTATTCCCACCATCATTGTATGAGGGTTTGTTTTCCCCACATTCTTGCCAACGCTGTGTTATTTCTTTTCTTTTTGATTCTACCCATTCAGACACGTGTGAGGTGATATCTCATTATGGTTTTGATTCATGTTTCCCTCAAACCTAGTGCTGTCGAGCACCTTTTCATACTTTTGTTTGGTCATTTGTCTGTCTTCTTTGGAAAAATGTCTATTCAGGTCCTTTTCAATTCTGTAATTTATTCTAGCTTGAGTTTTTAAAATGCTTGAAAATTTTAACACATTCATAGAGTATATTAAAATCAATTTTGAATTTAATGAAATTGAACTGGAAAATAACAGAGAATTAAGGTTTTTGTGCTCAGAGAAATCATTATATGCAAATTGTATTTATTGCAGAATCACTGGGCACAGTAGGTTGCTGAGTTACAGAATTGATAAAAGCACAACTTCAACTTTTCAAATGTGAAGACACTTTGTTGAAAGACCACACCTGAGAGTTGTGAAGAAACTTTTCCTTGATTAAAAAGCAAGTAATGAAGTATTTCAACACTTAAAAAGTGCTTTCATTTTCTTCCCTTGAAGAATTTCCCATTCATAGATTTTAGTTGTTTTCTCATTTTCTCTTCTTGAAAAAAGCCTGTAATGGGTTCTATTCATATTTTTGTCTGAGGGTTTAAAGTAGATTTAAACAACATGCTACCCATTTTGGACAACACAATATGAATAAGAAGAAAAACAATGTTGTCATTGGCATAAGTGTTATTCTTATTCATTCATTAATCAAATATCTTCTTAAGTCCTACCATGTGTGGGGTAACATGGATACAATGTGATAGATTGGAAAGGGGTAAGGCTGGTGAGATCAACAGGCATCTATAACAACTGAGTAAGAGAACAGTTGTGGTGGAAACGGGTAGGAAAAAGAAAAATGCATTGTGGGAATATCTTTAGAGGGTTATTTTCATGAAGAAATCTATTGTACTCTTTGGCTTTAAAGATCTGCTTCTAGTTCATGCTGTTGCCAGGTGCACTGAGTTGACTTTGGACCCTGAGGCCTCAGTCTATCCCATACAAAAGTTGTCACCAGAGGTTCTTGATGTCATCATAAGAAAGAATTCAAGGACACACACAACAGAGTGGTGATAGTGCTATCAGGAAAGTTTATTAAAGCAAAAGTACAATCTCGAGATGTGACAGACGGTGAGCTCAAAGGAGAGCTGCCCCTGTTGGGGTTTGGGTTTCTGTCTTTTATTCACAGTTGTTAACAAAGAGGTAGAATATTCATTTCTTAAAGCAAGGATTTCTTTGAAGCAGGATGGTGTCTTCTAGGAATGTGGGTTACACACTTTTTTCTTCCATATTTAGTCAGGAGTTTCTTGTTATGGCATCCTTGAGAAGGACATTGTATTATGTTAATATGGTATAATGAAGGACTAATGTGACCTTTGGCTTACATTTCAGCCATCTTAGGCTTGTCTGGTTTTACTGGTTTCTTGTGGTTTTGTTCTGGAGTGCTGCCAGGATAGACCTCCTCATAGTTGCTGTCCTCCAGACAATCTGTTAGAACCTAACTAATTGCCTACTGTACCAATAGAACATAACAAATACAATATAAGTACAGTTTCTGAAGAGATGTATTCTGAGTCAGCCCCTGATCCATATGCATTATATCTAATCTCTTCTTTCAGTTTGACCATTTGCTGAGTCTTAATGATTTCCTGAATGTTTTCCTTTCTCTTGCCCATGCTGTTCATTTCCCAAATACTGTCTATCTTTGATATCATCCTGAAAACAAACTTCTGTTTCGTGATACTGGGGCTTCTGTCTTTGAATTATGCTTCCGTGAGTTATACAGCTGAGTACAGCTATGGTCAAATGTCTGTGGTTTTCTACAGGATCTCATGCAACCATAGTCCTTGAGTACCCAAAAATTAGTGGAATAGAAAACTACATAGGAACCATGAGAGGTGGCGATGATTCTTGCATCGATCAGGGTTGAGTTGCAAACAGAGAATCTACGTAGTTAATTTCAGCAGGAAAATCTTATAACAGGGTGATGTGGGGCATATAGAATTTTTAGGGGAGTCGAAGTGGATTCTAGGTCTGGCTGATGGGAATGACTCTCCATCTGACACCACAGACTGGGAGTCTAGGAAATCTGCTCTTACTGTCACATCAAGCAGCTGCTATAGAGTCAGGAATTTTGGGCTATGGTCATGAGCTTCACGTCCGTGCTTCCTCTGTTATTGTCCGTATCTGAAAACGGATGTCTGGCAGCCTACTTTTCTAGGAAATTCATGGGGTATGTCTGACTCACAGATCTTAAATCATATTTACAACTATAATTAAAAGAGTATTAGGGATCTCGGACATGCATTCTTAAATTTCCATCCTTTTGATTTCAGAAAGGCAGTCTTTGTGAAGATTGGGACAGACTTTGTTTACATCTAATCACAGTATCAGTTCTACTATGGTTAATCAACAGATTAAAGATATATAATAGGACACATGGAAATTCATTATTATCTTTGTGTATGATTAAAAGAGTACACAATCAAAAAAGAAAAGAAAAAAGGGCAATAAATAAAAATTTTTAAATACAACTTAATCAGGTAGCCAAATATAAGCAAGAAGGTATTGCTTGTCTGAAAGAACACAATTTGTCCAGTCAGTCAGAAAAGCCTGGCCAAGTGCTTTCTCTGACATATGTGGTGGCAGCAGGGTAATAAAGTGAACTTAGACACTGCACCTGCCAACAGGGAACTTACATCTAGTAGGGAAGGCAGATGCTAACCTAGCCATTAGAAACACTAGAAATGTCACAAAAAAGAAACATTTTATTCTATAAAAGCTTATGGAAAAATTCCTAAGTAATCTACTTTCAGATGGTGTGAACTCAAGGAGAACTTCCTAAAGAGATTATGTTAAAGCTAAGGCTTAAAGGATGAGTAGGAGAAAAAGAAGGGGTATAAGTGTAGTATAACTGGGACAGCTGGAACTTGGGGACCAGTAATATGAGGCAAATCTGGACCCTTGAGAGGAAACAACAGTTAAGTCATGCAAAACTTCATAGTCATATTTAGGATTTATGCCTTATTCCCTGGGTAACAGAAAGCCATTGATGAATTTTAAATCATGGAATATTAGAACATGATTTGTGCCTTCAAGATTTTATTTTGTCATTAATATAGAAATTTGTTTATAAATAGAGAGATCATTAGAAATCCATTGTACCAATCCAGTCAACTAAGATGGCCTGGACTAGGGGTGAAGAATGATGGAATGAAAAGATTGTGAAAGACAGAATCAGCAGGTCTTAATATTTGTTGAAAATTAAGGATAAAAGAAAAGGATGAGTCAAAGTTGATTCCTGGGTTTTAGTCTGATAAACAGAAGTCAGACATAGGAAACACTGGCATAACAGGAAATTTGATATGGGCAAATCATGAATTCAGGTCAGAATCTATTGAGTTTGAAGTGCCTGGATACAAGAATATACTATTCATACTTGTTATTATAAAATCAAATAATGTATATAAAGTGTGAGACGTGATACCTAATAGGCCAAAATTCAATGAATGACACCTATTACTTACTAACTTCTGTGACTTAGACTAACAGATAGGGAAATATATTTAGGTTGTCAGTGTCAACAGATGTTTATTGAAGTCATGGAAGTGAATGGTATTACACACACAAAAAAGATGCAGAATAAGAAGAGAAGAGCACCTAGAACCAAGTTTCAAGCCTAAGAAGGTGTCCATCATAAAACAGAAGCAAATATTGGCTCTACCCTTCAAATAAGACAATGCCAATACCTGTAATATAACTTTCTTACTTAAAACCAGACAATTCCTTGTGCATATACAGAATTTGCCTATGAATGCTTTGACAGATTATAAGTAGATATATGAAGATTTTGCCTAGATAGAAAATAAAATGTAACACATTCTGTCTGCTTCAATTTGACTGGAATCCTGTTAATTATATAAGCTCTAACATTAAAATAGCAAAAACAAAAACAAAATCACCCTAAACACACACACACACACACACACACACACACACACACACACACTGACACATTCCCTGGGCAGTTTCAGAAATAGAAATAGTTGTCATTTACTGAGCTCTTGCCTATGAGGCACCAGACCTAGCTATTTATTTATTTATTTATAATTTTAAAATTACCGGTATGAGATTCATACTGAATCCCCAATTAGAAGATGAGGAGATGAAGCGTAAAGCAGTAAAGTACCCTGTTCAAAGTGACAGACATGGGAATCAAAAGCAGGTCTGCTAATCATACACATATGTGAAGGTCAGCCACCATGTGATATATATAAAGATGCAAGACTATAGATAAGAAATATCATACATGGTGAGAAAATCCTGGTGACATCCAAGTGTGGCTTTCCTATCTTCACGTATGCATTCGCTCCAGGTGACTTTTATTTTTTAGGCTCTGGAAAGAGTAGTGAACAGAAAACTGGCTCACCAAAATATTTACCAAAAGTTAAACTTACAAAAAAAAATTACCAAAAATTAAATTGGCAAAAAATTACAAAAATAAAAAATAGAGAGAGAGAGAGAGAGAGAGAAAACTTTATCTAATAATTCTCACTTTGGGGTGGGAGAATACATTACTCTTTCTAAATGTAAGCTGTATGCTATTTATTTTTGTTTCATGCTAGAAGGTTTGGCTTCAATGCCAGGAGCTGAGCTTATCAATACGGTGACAGTTCTTCTCTGCTCCCCTTTATCATGTCAGTCTGTTCTTTGTCATGCAATTTCCTCTTCTACCGGCTGCCTAAGACAGCACATCTGTGACAAATCCCAACATTCTAATGCAGACGAACTACATGAGAATTGGTTTTATTTTGGTTCTTGCTAACATTGGGTCCAAAATAGTGCTCTGGGAAGAATATAATCCAGAAGAGTATACCTGGGAACAAATCGGTTATTCTGTCTGGGGTCCCGTATATGAACTGCACTCATCCTCATCACACACTTCTAGGGACAATGGAAGCTAGCTTCAGCACCACCCAAATATTTAAACTCGCTTTCTCTCATTCCCCAGTTTTGACCTATGTTTCTTGTTTCCATCTTATCTAGTTTCCTCATCCTTTGGGCAATCTTGGTCTTGCTATCCTCAGGAGTGATATACCAGAGCTAATTCATACTGGCTTGTAAGAGCTATTTCTTAAATCTATAGGAATTTTGAGAGGCAGTTTTTAAACACAGTCATTAGTAAAAAATTGAATTTTATACACTTACAATTAAATATATTTTAAAAAGTAATAAAACCCACAACTTATCATTTCCTCATTATTTTCTACATTTTGCTATCATATGTATTCTCCAGATTATTTACATCTACTATATTCATATGGTGGAATTACATTGTGATGGTGTGCTCCTGCCCATCTCTTCCCAACTCTGTTCAGTGACATCACATTAAGATGCCATCCATTTGAAATTGGCCATAGTGGGAGAATATTTATGCTGTGGAAATCAGTCACAGCTAAGGTTAGGGCTTGATTGGTTGTTTTGTTGATTGTTTACTTAGGTAAATGATGGGGAAAATGTTAATAATACAAATTTTACTTAAAAGTGCGCTGTGTCTCTAGCTAGTGCCTTATGAATAGAAAAAAAATTAGAAAATGGTTTCCCAATATTTGAAAAATGTTATATAATTCAGCAGCTGTTCACATCAATGAGAAATAAGTGAGACTGTGAAATACATAGTGTTAAGGATAAAAGTAGCTTCATTTCAATGAATAAAATTTTACGAATATAATTTGTATGAAGCTCAGGAATAGTTTAGTAGTAGATCACATATCATCTTTAAAGACAATAAAATTACTGAGAAAAGAATGTATTGAAATGAAATTCTATATTGTCAATTCCCATTGAACTGCAGCCATAGGTTGCCTATAGATCCACAAATTTGGCTAAAGTCAACACAGCGTTTTGTGAGAAGCAATTGGTTATATGGCATTTACATAAAAGAACCGCATATTTATGATTGCATATATATTATATTTTTATTTTTGAATTTTGTGCCAGACATCCTTTATATCAGTAAAATGCATAGCAGGGGTGCTTGGGTGGTTCAGTCAGTTAAGCATCTGACTTCGGCTCAGTCATGGTCTTGCAGTTCATAAGTTTGAGCCCCATGTCCGACTCTGTGCTGACAGCTCAGAGCCTGGAGTCTGCTTCAGATTCTGTGTGTGTGTCTCTCTCTGCCCCTCCCCTGCTCACACTCTGTCTCTCTCTCTCAAAAATAACAAATAAACATTTTTAAAAAAATAAATTAAAAAATAAAATGTATAACAAACTGTACAGATGTCTGTGTACTTATATACATGCATACATATATATTTTTTAATCTGTAGAGTTGTTAACATTTATGGGCACACTACTGATTATAGACCCCTCTTTGCTATTTGAAGAACATTTGGTCCTATTCTACCACTTTTAAATGTTCTTAGATGAATTTGAATTTTTACTTCTTATTGTTTCCTTCATGAATTAATGTGTTGAATAAAATATTTGACACATGTTCATTTTATATTTACATGGAAGACATGATTTTACATCTTGGAAAATTACACTTTGACATCCTTTATGAGACAGATTCAAAAAAATTATTCTAAATAACTACTTCTCAATTTTATCATTCTATTAGAATCAGCTTGAGGGCATATTAAAACACAGATTGCTGGTCCCAGAATTTCTGATTCAATATATTAAGGTGAGGTCCAAGAATCTTCATTTTTAATAAGTTCCCAAGTGATGATGATGTTGATAACACGGGGAAAGGATATTGAAGATTACTGTTCTGAATTTATTATGTATTGTCCATCTCTCTAATATTCTTTATGTTTTTAAATGTTTATTTATTTATTGAGAGGGGGTGAAGGGGTAGAGAGAGACAGAGATACAGAATCCGAAGCAGGCTCCAAGCTCTGAGCTGTCAGCACAGAGTCCCATGCAGGGCTCAAACCCTCAAACCATGAGATCATGTCTTAAGCCTAAGTCAGACACCCAACTGACTGAGCCACCTAGGCACCCCTCTAATAATCTTTTTAAACTGCTAAACATCATCTATTATAATACTCTCTGTATAAGATTTGGGAAGTTATGACTTTATACAGGGAACATTATATAATCTTTAGTAGTATAATTTTCCAATCACTTTGCCACTTAGCAAATTAGAATTGAATCCTCCAAGAATTTCATATCTTTGTTATATAGTGAGAATAATTGCTTATTTTTAATGTAAAAATTACAGACTGTGCAAATTAATAAGTCTGGTGTTTTGACTTCTCTGTTGTATTTTCATAATTCTAAAGACCTTCCCTGTACTTTCATGATGAAGAGCGTTCTTTATCTCTGCTAAAGAACAAGGGAGTTAAATACCATTAATTTTAATACTGCTGGAGAATTAATATACTCCTATTTTGAAAATAAGGATGTATAAAAATTGTCTCTCTATAGCAAGATCCCCTCCCCTGATAAAAGACTTTGAAAAATCACAGGGGAGTTTTGCTCAGAAGGGGAATCAATTTTCAATAAATTCTCTATTATCAACCACCTCTTAATGTTTCCTAAACTTCATTGAACTAGGAATCACTGGGAAGTACTTGTTAAAAATATGTATTCCGAGGCATTCTCCACAGACCCTCTAAAAATCAGAATCTCCAAGAAAGGGGTTGGGATTGATGAATTGTTCAGTAAAGTCCTGGATGACTCTTATTGTCAGAGAAACTTGAAAGACACTGAGGGACAGAGAGGGTGACCCAGGGTCTATATATGACTAACCACTTCCTTGAGACATTTCAGTAGTCCCAAAACTTGGTTTTGTTGGGATCTTTTAAAAATACTGGTTCCTCTTACCCCCCAGGCATTCTGATTTAAGTGGTATGGAGTGCAACCAAGGAAATGGGATTTTTTAAAGCTCTACATATTACTCTAGTGTACAGCAGAGTTTGGGAATCACTGCCATGGTTAGTAAGACACATCTCTAGGATCTTAAGACTAAGAAACTTCTTTGGACTCAGTATCTCTGAGGTTTATTGTGTAGTACCTTGTGAAAAGAGGAAAGGTTAAAAACTTCATCTGTCTTTCTAGAGGAAAATAAAAGATGGTGGATTAGATTACTAACACTGACCTTTTGGGGTGGTTTGCTATATTTTTACATGGGAACTAAGGAGTATTCAAAGCACTGCTAATTCGTGGAAGCTTTCACAAAAGAGGCAGTGAACTAACGAGACACCACTTTGTTTTTCTCTTGGCTTTATCACTTAGTACTCGCCTTATAGGTCACTATCTTCTCTGGGTCTCTACATCCTTATATTCAAGATGGGGCAACAACTTGTCATGACCTTCTGCACAAAATTATTGTGAGTCTGTGAATGTGAGGTGTTTCATGAAGTAAACAAAGTAAACAGTGCTAATGATATGAAAGGGTATCCTTCTCTTCTTATGGCAGTAAGATTACTAAAGTAACCTATTTTATTTTACTCATCACATTCTAATTATCATTTTCATTAAAAAATTTTTAATGTTTATTTATTTTTAAGGAGAGAGTATGAGCCAGGGAGGGGCAGAGAAAGAGTAAGACAGAAAATCCAAAGAGGGCTCTAGGCTCTGATCTGTCAGCACAGAGCCCAATGCAGAGCTCGAACACATGAACCATGAGATCATGACCTGAGCCGAAGTAGGATGCTCAACCCACTGAGCCACCCAGGTGCTCTTAATCATTTTTTCTTTTAAAAATGTTTCCTAAAGTAAACCATGAATACTCAAGAGTGACAAAGCAAAAACATAGAGATAGATGGTTCTTAAAATGAAGTATTCACAATAAATTTAATCTAAGTATTTTTAATGTTTGTGTGATTCGTATTTATTGCATGATCATATTTACTATTATTTAAAATATTTGAAAAAAATAAAATATTTGAGAAAAAGTAACATATTTATCAAAGAGTTTCCTAAAATCCTTATTTGATTTTATTGTTCTTTTGCTAAATATTCATATTTTACTCTTATTGAATTTCAGCAAGTTGCTTTTAAATATTTACCTCTTCTGCTTCAGTTTGTTTACAGTAAATGATATTAACTTAAGGCCATATTAAATTAAGGCCATTTAGTTTTTCCACATTTGTATGTTATGCAAGAAACAAATTGGAAACAGTTCCATGTTACTCATGTGTCTTAGAGAATAGGTAGTTGGATTCTATAAAGATAAAAAAATGTCTTTGTTAATTTCTTTCCCCAGAGTTCCTACTTTCTCAACTTATATTTCAGTTATTTAAAAGATTTTTTTACCTGATCTATAGGAAAAGAAAATGAGAGTAATGTTTGCAAGTGACCTGTACAACTTCTGCCCATTATACCAGTGTCCTGAGGATTTCTTCTTCTTCTCCTCCTCTTCTTTCTCCTTGTTATTCCTCTTGCACATCTTCTTTTCCTCCTCATCTTCCTTCTCCTTCTTCTTCTACCTCTCCCTCGCCCTCTCCTCATTCTCCTCATCCTCATCTTTGTCTTCCTTCTCATCTTCCTTCTTCTCCTTCTCCTTCTTCAACTTAGTACACAAGAGTAGTACAATCTTCCTCCGACATAAAAGAAAACAAAGTTGGGATGGATACAATAAACCTGTGGCATTCCATTTCACTTAAATGGAAGTTAGAACAAAAATGTCTTTAAATAAATGTTCTAGGTGATGGTATTTCAACTATTTTGACACTGCCCTATCAGGTTTTGTTGCAGTCATCTAGTCTTTGAAGTCACAGAAGTGAGGATATGTATATATTTTTAATTTTTTCCCATTTTTTATTGTTGTTATTGTTGTGGACAAAGATTCTATTTATGAGAGTTTAAATTCCATTTGGTTGGCATTATTTAATAAAATTTTTAAATTTCCCAGGAATCTAAAGATCCTTACTTGTTCATAGTTTGAATGTATATTAACTTGCAGCAAAGCAGTCTCACAAAAACTCATTTGGGCTTGTCTATCCATACAGAGCTCACAAACCTGAGAACAAACTTTTCAACAGGGAGCACTACAGAGGAGAAACTAGGCAAGTCAGTTTCTACATCTGCAAATATCTACATCTACATAAATAGCTATATCTATATCTATCTACATCTGCAGCAGACTTTCTCAGGTTCAGTCTAACCCAATATTGATAAATATTTTATTAACAATGAGCACATGGGTCTTAGCACCCAGTATATTCTGCACGATAAATCGGCAAATGTACACTGACCACCTGCTGTGTTGGAAGCACCATGCCATATGCGGAGGCAGCCTGGTAAGCAGGAGAAACTTGATCTATGTCCTCAGAGAACTGAGGTTAAGTGGAAACAAACATGCTATAGCAATAACCAGGAGACTAAGCTCCATGAGCCCAAGGACCACGTCTCTCTCCCACTGCTAAATCCTTAAAATCTGGCTAAGTGAAATCTAGCAACACATTTTGTTCCTTCCAAATTAGATGAATCAATACATTTAAGACAATTTTCAAGAAACGTGTCCTCTCTTCTTTATTTTCAATATTCTTCTTCATCTGAAGCTCACTTGGGACATGCCAGAAATCTCTTTACCTTCATCTTTCCCGCAGAGTATGTAAATTCAGAAGCCTATGAGGCCTCTGAATTATTTTCTGGGTTCCAGTTCTGCTCAGTATAGTACTCTGCATCAGTACTGTGCCCAAGGCCAGCTAAATATGAGCCACTATTGTGTTTTCTGTTTGCCATTTCCCATAGGAGGAGATAATAGCTATTATCTGAATCAAAATTCATCTGTTCACAGGGTATTGATAATATTCCTTTGAACACTCACCTCTCACCAATATTTTGCACAAGTATGATAAATGTCCTTATAGGGAAATTAGGTAAAAGCACAAAGAATGGACTACTGACCTATGGTTGAGGCCCACAGGGAGGATTTCTAGAGGAAGTGATCTCTAAATTGAACTTGTTGTCAAAGATATTTCTTAAAATGTGAAGATGGATCTCTCCTTTAATCAGAATTAATTACCACTCAGGAAATAATAGAAATATTTTAAATATCATAAAATATCTAAATTTCTAAGCTTGAGTACACTTCTTTTTCTTGGATAACTTTTCGATACCTTTTCCATATTCTAAATAAAACAGTTCAACAAGCAAAATGAAAACAAAAACCAGTAATATGACAAAGAAATATTAGTACAGAAATTGTTAACTCATTTGTAATCTATACATATGTATTCGTACAATATGATTCAGTTAATTTAATAAAAATAATCACTATTAATACAGGTAGATTTGCATAATAAAAATGATTCTATTTAATGCTATAAAAATTTTACTCATTGAGGTGTGAAATATTTAACAAACTAGTTAAGGTTTTGTTATTAATGTCATAGTCTGCATACCTTAATAAGATTATGAAGTATCATTAATTTGTGACATAACATAAAGTTAGATAAATTAAACAAATTAAGCCTTTGAAAACAGTAAGTGGAATTCTAAAAGCAATTCAAATTATTTAGGATTGTGAACTTGTGAAGCAGTCATACGAAACAAAGCTTGCTCCTCCTGTGGCCACCAGGACATCCAGAGAACAGGCAAAAATAGCTTTCAGAGGATTTCAATGAGAGCAGTCATATGGATCACTGTGGGTGGGCTGAGCTTGTTGAAGGTGGCAGAAAGCAAAGGTGTGCACATTATGTCTAACAAAAAAGTGAAAACACTTAATGGACTGAAGAGGAATGAATGATAAGTTTGATGCTGTTTTAGAAAAAGTTAAGTCCAAATAGCAGTCTATTTAGGGGAGACTTAAAAATACAGTTGATTACTTCCATTGTCTGAATTCACTAGGTATCTGACCAGATAGTTGATTCAAACAATTATGGCCCTTGCTGTTTTGACTTGCCCTCTGTCTGCCTCCATTTTCTCACCTATAAAACAGGGATAGTAATAATATTTAGTCATAACATCGCTTGATAATTATGTGAAAAGTGTTTAGAACAGTGGCCACTACATAGTAAGTAAATATAATTGTGCTACTATTAATAAAAAGATTTGGCTTTTGTGCTTTTAAGATCCAAAAATGTTATTTCTGCCCAAAAATCACTGTAATCTTTCCCTCTTTATTCTTACATAACTATTTCCATTCCATTATATGCCATTAAATCCACCCATTCATTCATGGATTTTTTTTTTTGTATTTCCCTTCCCCCTCCTCCTGTCCTCTATGACCTTGCCCAAGTTTGTTTCCTCAGCAGTCTCAGAGTCTGTGTCGCTTTCCCCTTTCCATTTGGCCAGACATTGAAACACCACCAATTGTCTTCCACATATTCAACTGCTCACTCACTCATTAAATATTTACTAAGTATGTGTTAAATAGATCAGACTCTGATACACAGTGGTGAACAAGATAGTTTTCTCCCCATCCTCACAAACTTACAATCCACTATTTATTAAGGAATCACTACTCATCATATGAATATCTTCAGTGCAATAGTTGTTACTAAAGAGTATTATAAAGTATTAATCAACTGAGGGAAATCTTCCCTTACTTTGCATTAATTTGGTGAAGACATAAAGGAAAGCATTGATGAAGAAAGTATATCTTAGTTGCTATTGAGAAGTGCATGGCCAGATGAAAAGTTTGGTGGCAGAGAGAGTAGGAGATTCAAGTAGAGAGAATGAGATGTTAAAAGTCCTGAACTAAAGGAGAGAAATGATCCATTGAAGAAAAGAAAGTCCACAAGTGCTGAAATGCAAAAGCTAAGAGGAAAATGATACAAGACAAGGCTGACATAGCAGAAACCAGTTAGAGCAATGCTCCAAACCACTGGATATGGAGGAGCATTTCTTCTTCCTCTCCACATGTATGCAAACATATACATACGTACACACACCCCCCAATCTTCCAGTAACCAATAATTTTTCAATATAATAACAACAAAGAAACATAAAAGAGATATTAACAACAAAAGCTTAAGTCATTACTATTTTCTAAATTATTAGATTCGACAGACATGCGATTTTCCATCAAATTGCTGTGAAAGTTTTTAGATCTTTTTTTCTCACCATTTGTATTTATCTTATCACACTTTATAGCCTTGCGTGAGTCTGTGGACCACACTCTAAGTAGCAGGAGACAACAAACATTTTCTATAAAAAGCCAGAGTGTCAGAAAGTCTTTTCACAATTATCTAACTATACCATTGTAGCTCAAAAACAGTCTTAGATAATAAGTAAATGAATAGATGAGGTTGAATTCTAATAAAACTTTATTTATAAAATCACCCTGGCTGGATTTGGCTGTAGTTTACCAGCACTTGATATTATTATAGAGAATGAATAGGCTTTTGGATGTTATCTTAAAGGGAATATAAGGAGAATGAAGGTTACTAAAATGCAAATAACTAAAATTTGGTTTCACATTTACTTTGTTCACTCTGAATAATGAAATGAAAAAAGAAAGTTTCTAGGAGACAAATGAGATATTATGAGAGGTATAAACTCAGGTGATAACATTTGCTGTAAAAGAACTATCTACATTCAAGAGATGTTTATCAAGGATAGATGGATATAAGGTGATCAAATGTCTCAGTTTTCCTGGGACTAAGGAGTTTCTCAGGGCACAAAACTTTCAGTGCCAGTGTGTGGAGTAACAACTTATTCCAATAATTCTTTTAAAAAATGGTGGCCATAATAATAGATATATATCACTATACGTTTGTCCAAACCCACACGATGTGTAACACCAAGAGTGAACTCTAATGTAAACAGTGAACTTTGGGTGATTTTGATGTGTCAAAATAGGTTCAATAAATGATAACAAATATACCACTTTGATGAGTGCAGTTGATAATGGGAGAGACTGTGCATGTGTAGGAGCAGAGGCTATATGGCAAGTCAATATACCTGCTCATCAATTTTGCTGTGAACCTAAAACTGTTCTAATAAAATGAAGTTTATCAAAAGATGTTTGGTGGAAAGTGGTGTCATTAATTAAAATAAATAATAATGGTAGAAATGTAAATGAGGGAGATATATAATGTTTCAGTTTGGAATTTACAAATTGTCCACTACCTGGGAAGTAAGTCTTGGAAATGACCAGCAGACAGTTGATAAATGGTTCTAGATTTCACAAAAGAACACTCAACTAGAGATATATTCTGGGAAGTTAGCAGACTGTCAATACCAATGTGACAAAGACCACATGAAACGCTTCTGTCATCAAATACACTTGAGTCACTGACTCTTTGCAGTGAAGAAAACCATGCACCATGGGGAACTGTGGGGTATGTTAGTGAAAGAGTGTCAGGAAGGGCTGGACTTAGGAGTTGGAAATTAATGTCATTAAAGATTGAAAGGTTTATTCTGTTTTATATTTCAAAAGATTTTGTGTGGAATAATTTTGGACAGGGTACCAAAATATGGTCTAGGTTGGGCACTGAGAAAGCAAGGCAATTATATGATTGAGTACCCTAGTAATTCTTATCTATAAGGTAGGGGGAATGGAGTAATGCTAAAGCTAACTAGTAAAGAAGCAGCAGTCATTTCCATTAGCCCAGACAGGGGTGTGTTTTGTCCTTTACTGTGACTGCACAGTGTTCTAGCCTTTGCCTATACTCAAGCATGATTACAAAATGTTCTTATTTTTGTCTTATTTCATTAGTCATCCAGCGATCTTGCTTGATGTTGGTATTCTATGAAATTGTTTATGTTAAGTAGGGAACCATTTGTGGCCTAGTTTTTATGGTTAGAATAAATATCAGCTGATAAATGTCAGGAGTTGTTGCTCTTTTTTTCCCCATCAAAACAAAAGCTTCTATTTAAAACTATGAGCATCTCAGAAATTTCCTAGGGACAGTGTACAGATTGCAAGACACCAATAATATAGGGTAGAACTCTGAACTATATAATCAGTGCTTTGAATTCTCAGGCTCCCCTCCCATCTCAACCATTCCCATCCCTAACACCTAAGATCATCTTTAGGTCCTGGAGTAATCTAGAAAAGACCAATCAAGTTTGTCTTTAGTAAGCTGGGAAATCTGGTTGACATAAAACCAGATAGTTCCATATGAGACATCAATGTGACATCTCAAACTCTTTTCAGAAGAAGTTACATTGTTTCAAAAATCTAAAGACCACACAACCCACTTCTCTCATCAGTTGCATCAGGAAAAGAGGCTTCTGGTTGTTATTTCTGAGCATATTAAAAGGAGTATGGAGAACTCTACATAGTAGTTTTGAGGTGTGTGAGAGAAAGCTGACTAGACCACAAGATACTATTTAAGATATTATTAAAATACATTAAGAATCTAAATTAATTTAATCATCACACATTTGGCATCACTCAATTTAGAATCTTTTCCATAGTTTGACCGTTCTCTGTTGCTCAGAAGTGTAGGATCTTAGAAGGTCAGTACATTTGATCCTCATTTCCAGTCTAGTCTGGTCTCCTAATGCTGATATCCTGCTTCCAGAATTAATATCAGATATCCCTACAGACAGGCAACATAATATTGTTGTTAAAAACACAGACTTAGGGATGATTTACTAGGATTCCAATCCCATATCTACATCCTTCTTGATCTTTGTCTTTAGGCAAGTTAGTTTATCCATGCTTCACTTTCTACATCTGTAATGTGAACATAATAGCCTCATAGGATTATTATGAGAATAAACAAGTTACTACATGCAAATATTCTTAGTATGTAGTGTTTTTTTAATTACTTGCTATTAGTATTACTTTTATTGTTACTTGTATCATCATCATCATCATCATCAAGAATTAATCCTACCCAAGGAGGGATCTGGCCTTTGTTCCAGCTCCTAGTAGATGACCTCTAAACCCTTGGAATTTCTGGAGTTATAGGAGGATATTTGTGATTTATAGTGGGTCCATAAAACCACATCTGATAATTTATGCTAATGACATAACTAAAGATAGTGCCAGCTACATCTGACAATCTCATTGTGAGGGCTATCCATGAAGAGAGATCAACTCTGTGATTATAGCATTGGAATGTTGAGGCACAGGATACCAGCATGACCTCTGGGGGTGGGGGGGGCAGGGAGTTCAACCACAGGGACTGTGATTCAATTAATCATGCCTATGTAATAAAGCTTCAATAAAACCTCTAAGCACTGAACTTGTAGTGAAGCTTCTTAAGTTGGCAAAGGTCCTTTTGTGTGTTACCATACGTGAATGCCAGGAGAGTGAGCATTTCCCTGAGGACATAAAGTCTTTGTGTTTGGGAAGGCTTTCGGTCTCAGATTCCCCTATCTCTTCTTTTGTCTGATTTTGATTTTTATCCTTTAACAATAAGAAAAATGAAATCATAATGAGAATGTCAGTACTTTCTTGAGTTCTGTGAGTTGTTCTAAAGAATTATGGAAACGGAGGGTTTTTTATGGAACCCCCATCTTTATCGTTAGCTGATCAGAAGTAAGGGTGACCCTGCAACCTCCTAATGTGTGGCTGATCTCTGAAGGTTGGGAAGATTTGGCAGTGTGGAGGGTTATGCTCATAACTTGGAATTTGGCTAACTCTTTGTAGAAATAAATTTATATATACAGATTTTCTTACTATGTAGTAAGTTCTGCTTAACCATTAGCTATTACTATTATTGTTTCTATTATTTTTTCAGAAGCTTTTCCTCTTTTTTCTGCCAAAAAAAAAAAAGATTTACACTAGAATTTTCTCATGTGTTAAAACCACTCCTCTTCTTCCCAATTTCTGAGATGCATTGACCTCCTAATATAGGTGTTTTTGATGTGACATTCTGGTCTCTATCTCCAGCATTATCTTTGCATACTACAGTATATTCTCTACATAACATTTAGAGTTACTCTAAAAATATAGACCAGGGGCCCCTGGGTGTCTCAGTCGGTTGAGCGTCCAACTTTGGCTCAGGTCATGATCTCACCGATCGTGAGTTCAAGCCCTGCATCACGCTCTGTGCTGAGAGCTCAGAGCCTGGAGTCTGCTTCTGATTCTGTGTCTGCCTCTCTCTGCCCCTCCCCTGCTCATACTCTGTGTCTGTCTGTCTCCAAAATGAATAAACATTAAAAATTTAAAAAAATAAATAAATAAAATTTTAAAAAAATAGGCCAGACCAGGGGTGCCTGCGTGGGTCAGTTGGATAAGTGCCCAACTCTCGGTTTCAGCTCAGGTCATAATCTCACGGCTTGTGAGTCTGAGCCCCACACTGGGGTCTGCACTGATAGCGCAGATCCTACTTGGAATTCTCTGTGCCCTTTTCCAGTTGTCTCTCTGTCTCACTCTCAAAACAAATAAATATTTAAAAATAAAATAAAATTAACTCTTTAAAAAATATATAAGCCAGACCATTCTCTTCTGAGAAAAATTTTTAATAGTATTTCATATAACTAAGTACTATGTATTTTTCACTAAGGCCTGCTGGATCCGTGGTAACATGGCTCCCATTCTCTGTCAGTCCTCATCACATATAATTTTCCCACTCTCAGGCTTCATTCTAACAAGCTGAATTTTTAAGTCTTCCTCAAACATATCTTTATGATCCTCTTTTTAATATAGAATTTCAAATTCTATTGATATGTCATCTTCTCAGAAAAAGTTCATTAAGTGTGTTTTGAATGAAAGGATTAATGGGTGAATGTGTAAATAAAGAAAAAAAGAATAATTGGGTGAATAAATGAATGAATGAATGCATTCCAGGACTGGTAATGAAAGTTAGCTTGTGCAAATAAAGCTCTTTAGAATGAATACATTGACATTATTAAATATATGTACATGTATAATTCTAGCTTTTTTTATGTGAAAGGAAAATTGAGTGAATATTACAGCCCAAGGCAACCTGAAGATGGATTTGTCACTGAAGTGAGAAAATAATTAGAACACAGGAATAAAACTTTGATTTTGTAAGGGCTTTGGAGAACTTTAATTGCAGGTTGTGATTAAAATAATAGCTCTCAGCTCACATTAGTTCTAAGTGCAATGTTACAGAACACATAATTAGTACATATGTACATATACAATTTTGTGTGAAGTTAAATTTTAAGCTATTATTCTAATGCACATTACACAATAAAGCACAGTATAAAAACTTTTAAAATATAAAAAAGAACCAAGCTTTGTGTCTTTAATGATGTTACTGTCTACGTATTATATTTCATTTTTAAAATATTACCTAAGATTACCAAATTAACATTAGGTCCACACAATTTCTACTATACATAAAGAATACTTCAGTGCCACTCAACTCCAATTGCAGATTATTTTCATGCATCTGCTTATATAGGAATTACTTTAACATATCTTGAATAAATAATCCAAGTTAGCTAATTATTCCCACCACAAAAAAGAAATGGTAACTAAGACTCGCTAGAGGTGTTAATTTCCCACTACAATGCCAATTGTATTATAATTTACAAATGTATCAAATAAACAGGTTGTACACCTTAAATCTACACAATATTATGTGTCAAATATATTTCAATTACAAAAATTTTAAAGAAAATTGGTCTGCTTTTTTCAAATACATTTTCTGAGCATGTTTGAAAAGTAACAATGTAGAAGTGGCATTGCTGATGTGTTAGTACTCATGTGCTTAATAATCTCAAACTCTTCAAGTTTATGTATTGTAACTTCAATCTATGACAGCCAAGAGTATTTAAAATATAAATAATTTGTAAATGATCTTGTGGATAAACTTCTTAATATCCATAGCATTTAATATATATCAGTTGAAATATATATTTTTATTTGCATAGACCTCACAAATTTTTCGTTTGAAACAGAGAGGAGTTGGGGCACCTGGGTGGCTCAGTCAATTGAGCATCCGACTTCAGCTCAGTTCATGATGTCACAGTTCATGGGTTCAGGTCTTGCGTCGGGCTCTGTGTTGACAGCTAGCTCAGAGCCTGGAGCCTGTCTTCAGATTCTGTCTCTCCCTCTCTCTTTGTGCCTCCTCTACTTGCACTGTCTCTCTCAGAAAATAAATAAAAAACATTAAAAATTTGAAAAAAGAATCAAGGAGTAGTTAAAAATATTAATGCTGTTTAAAAATAAAAATTTCCATAAATACTCTTATAAAATTCTAATAATATGAAATTTTACTAGAAGTTTTATTTTCTCTTTATTTTTAATCTATCCAGGCTGCCTCCCTGAAATTAACCAGTTATGAGTTCCCTGTGATTCTTTCAGATATTCATGTCATCTGTCCAATCATTCATTCATTCATTAACTATTAAATGAATATGTATTGAATGCTTACTATGTAATAAATGCTTTTCTAGTCACAGGGGACACAGGGGTGAACAAAACAGAATATGTCACAAGTTTTGCAATACAGACAGTTGAGACAGAGGTTTAACAAATTAAACCAATAAAAATGAATTTGGTGAAAAATGCCACGAGGAAAAAAAAGTAACAGAATAACAAGGTAAGAAGAAAGAAAAGTTGTGGGCTGGTTTTCAGTTTGATCTAGAGTTTTTGAAGGCCCCTCTGAGAAGACACCTGAGTAAACTAAGCCCCACAAAACTTAAGGGAAGTCTCTTTCATACAGAAGAAACATCAATGATTACATCCTAGAAGCTTGAGTTGATGTCTTACTTTCTACCAGACACTATGAAAGATACTTGGAAGCCAAGATGAAGATCTGGATCCAGCCCTCCATAAACTCACCAGTAAACCACTTAATAATGCCCCTTGAAAATGGTCATGATAGAGGATCAGCAAAGTGCACCTGGCAGTCTAACTGGATTAAGACAGATTTTCTGGAGGCAGTAAAACATGGTGACTAAAAGCAAGAATTTTAGGCCTCAGGAGACAAAGTTTGAATTCTAGCTCTGCTACTAATTAGCTAGATCTCCAAAGGTAAGCAGTTAAACCTCTGGGTGTTTCTGTTCCCTTATCTGAAAAGTGGGGTTAATACCAATACCAACCTTATTAGACTATTATGATGATCAAGGAAGTTACTATATTTACAATGTTTAGGACTGTTATTGGTACATCACAAGTACTCTATAAAAGTTATCAACAGTGGTATTAGTGGTGGTGGTGGTGGTATTGTTTATTTTTATATCCTGCCTCCAAGAGACTATAAAAGGAAGATTTTACAGATTAGCTTTTTTGCGGTTTTTATTTCTGTTTTTTAAATGTCTTATTTTCCCTAGAAAACCTCCTAGGGAAATAATCTGTTAATATCAGAATCCCTAAAAGATAGATGAATACTAGTAAACAGTTTATTCAGCTAACTCTGTCCCAGTTCACAGAAGTATAATGGCTACAATTAATACCCATTTAAGTCAATGGGATTAAATTCAACAGTTAGTATATTTTTTAACACCAATATTATTTCTTTGATAAAATCATGTTCTAAACATTTTGTTGCAGTAGAGAGTGATGTAATATAAATTAAATATTGGCAGTGACTTTTACAAAGAATGGACCTTAGCCTCCAGTTTTTCCATAACTCAAATAGTCTCTTTCTTTCATTTAATTTCTTTGTAGGGTTGTTATGAAGTTGTAGAGTATGAGATGAAGAGTTATAAATTTTTGTAGACTTCCATGAGTATAAAACTTGGATAGATTGACATCCTTTTAAAAGGACCTAAAAGTATTGCCTGGCATGAAGAATTGACCCCATTAACAGTGTGCTGTAAAGGGCAGAGATAAGCTATCGTAAACTTGTAGATTCCGCAGGAGAAGCCTTGTGACTATAGCCATAGTAATAGAATGATTTAGAGGTTGAGTCCCACTGGCAAAGTGCCTGAAGCTCATAACATGAATATCAGCATGACATGAAGTCATAAAGAGGGTTTTCACTCACGTTCATGTCTAAGTATCTCACAGTGTTCTTCTCCATCAAATTCTTCTTCCCCTCCTTTTTTTAAAACCAAATCTTACATTTCTTTTCACCTACCCCATTTCTTCTGTTCAGTTTCTTCTTTCCCAAACTTCCTTGAGCCTTGTCTTCATACCACTTAATAATATTTAAATGGCTTTATTTTGAGTGCACTTATAATCTTGGAATCTTCTTAAATGGCTACATTATTTACGTGAATATCAACATGAACTATATAGTATTTGTAAAAGAAAGTGCTTTAAATGTATCAGTTCATTTCCTCCTCAAGCCACCCTATAGGAGAGAACAGCATTGTCATCTACATTGAACAGATGAGGAAAGCTAGGCATCAAGAATTTATGTAGCTTGCTAATGCTCAAACAGCTTCAATAATACTTAAGCCAAGATATGAATCTGTCTATCCTAAAATTTTTCTTTTTAAACTTTTAGTTTAATAAATTCTCTTCTAGAAATAATATTAGTTTTACTCAGAACCTCTGACACTATGCAGGGATCTTAATGAAATGCTCTGATATTTTAACCTGTGTGGGTTTTTTTTTTTAATATATAGCTTTTACAAGACCCATATTATGGCTCAACCACATAGGACATGCATTACTTATATTTGACAAGAAAAGAAGCTCAAATACCTCAGGAATGCTGGTCTTTGTAAATTTCCCAGGATATAAATCAATGCTAAGTCATGGCATTCTGTTGCCTTCCAAAGCTCTGCATTTATAACTAAAAAATAAATTCCATAAAAATTTCCATGGAGAATAAGAAATTCTTTTCAAAATATGCTACCAAAGCTGAGTGGGCATGCTCTTATATGATAAATTCCTATGAAGTCTCTAAGTAGGGCATCATGGCTAAGACTTCACTTGTTCAGACTGTTCTCTATTCTGTAAATTGGTAAATGTAGTTGTACCCAACTCCTGGGGCATTGTTTAGAATGTAAACAGTGATACATGTAAAAATATACAGCATGAAGTACATACTTGATAACTGTTAGCTGCTATTGTTATTATCGTTAACAAACTGAGGCTACCTGTCCCTTACTCACAGGTAACGGCTCACTCTTTGATACCAGGAGTTAACAAGCCTCTTGCCTTAATTATCTTATACTTTTGGTCAATAAAGGATGTGAGTGGCCCACCCATTCACAAAATCAGAAATGTATAATTTTATTGATGTTTTAGAGTGATATTTCAGGGCTTCAGAATTTCTCAAGGGGGAAAAAGAATTAAAAAATTAAACACTATTTACTATTAACTTCTTATTTTAAGCTTAAGTACTGTTACTGAATTTTTCACCTTCTTTTGGAATATTATTTAAACTAATTTTGTTCATAGGACTTATACAACATGACTAGAAAGGCTGGAATTACAGTTATTTAGAGTGATACTATGCTAATAATTATTAGCATATTAATATTTCACTTAAAAGGGATGTAAAAAATTAAAGAAGTAATAAAAACACTACCTGCTAAGCTAATTGTTAAATGATACTTCTCTTGAATTGAATGACACATTATTTAAAGGATTCATTAATTCAGTGTTCTAGATCTGTATGTGAGATTTAGATCTGGATTAATGAGGTTCTATAATGCTAAACCACAGAGGACAAGCATTTTCACATCTACTGCAAACATTCACATGAGTATATCTGTTAGTTTAAGTTGGTTAGATTTATCTCACTCTGCTAATTGATTCCTGAACCTCATTGATCTGATATAGCAGACATACCAATGGCACCACATTCCAGAAGATTTCCATATATCTTGTCAGTACTTCCCACATACTTGCACAGCACTTAGACCTACAAATATTTTCTAGCACCTAGACTCTCTCCAATTAGAAAAAAATGATTAAACTTCATTTGTTGGCTACGTCTACTATTACTTTTACAGCCTTGTTTTCTATGCATTACTTATTTCATGAAATCTATTTTTTTAAATACAATTTGTTGCCAAGTTAGCTAACATATAATGTTTTATACAGTGTGCTCTTGACTTCAGGAGTAGATTCTCATGATTCATTGGTTACATATAACACTCGATGCTCATCCCAACAAGTGTCCTCCATGTCCACCCTCCTTTTTCCCATCTCCCACATCCCCCCATCAACCCTTAGTTTGTTCTCTGTATTAAAGAATCTCTTATGGTTTGCTTCCCTTTTTGTTTCTAATTAGTGGCTTTTTACTGTTGAAAAATACGAAGACTCAATTGGACAAAAATTTTAAAAATCTCTTTCCTTGCATAACCTTGAATCTATTTGCTGAAGTTCCAAAGCTTCTCTTTATTTTTCTTTCCTTTACTATTACATACTTAATACTTCTTCTCGTTCTCCCCCTCCTCCTTCTTCTTCCTTCTCTCTCTCTTTTCACTTTACCTCCCTCCTTCTCCATGACATCAACAATAATAAATAACATATATTTAGCACTTTCAGAGTGTGATTAACCATGTTTCTTTCCTCATTTGTTTTATTTTACTTGATCCTCATAACATCCATAAGAAGCAGAATATTATTTATACCATTAATGTAATCCAAGCTGCCATATTCATAGTCGTTGCAACCCATTCAGACTAAGGAATCCATTTGTACAGAAAGGAAAGAAGTAAGACAAGAGCTGCTTTTTATAGGATTCACTTCTCTTCTCACATATCTCATTATCAAGGTGCAACTTTCCCACAAGATGTCCACCAGCTAATATACCCCTCAGTGAATTTTTCTATTGTTCCATTGGGAAGTACCTATAGAAGAGTAGAAAGAGTCCCTGAAGGGTGCATCAGCTGGTGGTCATCTTGTGAAGTTGAGATTCTGCAAATAGTATGTGTGATATGTTCTAAGCCAGCAGCCCCTGATAGAGCTCTTCTCTCATTCTCAAATTCATGATTTTAGACTCCAAGGGATGGAAGTGAAAGTGACCACTCTTACTATTATTCCTCTTAACCTACTGGCAAGCTTTTACTGTAACTTCATTTATTTGTTACTACAGACTTTGATGTTGTACTCTAGGCATAGGGAAGAATGTGTCAGCAAGATAGGGGCTCCTCTTAGGCACCTGACAATACTGTCACACCCAATCACTAAAGCACCTGGATTACTTTAATCACGTCATTTGGGAAGGGCCATCAGGGCTCAGACAACTCTAGAATGAAAACTCCATCTTCCCCCCAGGTGAAACATGATGACCACCCAAGGAACTAGCTGAGGAAGAAAGAGACATCGTATGGTTATTGAAGTTATGAAATTTCTGTGTGGCCTCATGGTTGGCATCAGAAACAGAAAAGGATAGTGTCCTTTCTAGTTGTGCCATTTATATATTTATATACTTGACCTGATTTTCCATTTTTTTTGGCCCTACTATTTTCTACCATTTTATATGTTGTATAGCAATGGTGGTGAATAGTTCACAGATTATAGATATCAAGATAAGATTGTGATGGAATTAGCAACATCAGAACTAGAAGTGATTACAGTTGGCCATTAGACACTGCTATGTGAAATTTGGGGGAAAGAGTAGGTAGGTATGTTCACTTTTGAATGAAAGGATAGGTGCTTCTCCATGTGGGCATCCAGATGGGACCATGATGCAATTTTTATTGACGTTTGGAAGTCTAAGTGTGGTGGAAGGTATGTAATGATATCAGGAAGGTAAGGAGTGGCTGCCATAGACATGTGAGACCACTTAACATCTTATTTTCTGACCATCTTTTACACCGTGTGCTCATCTTTCTATGGTGGAAACTGGAAAATTTTCTTTCTCAGCCTTCCGGGCAGCACCAGCCCAAACAAGTCTAGACAAAAACTGGGAAATGATGTCAAGAAGTGCATATGTGAAGAGCCCTTTAATTTAGGGAAGGTGGCATCATTAACAAGTAACTCATGATGTACATGAGGTGTCGAGCTCCATCTATGGAGGGTTCTAGCATTCTTGTTAGAACATCCGCAAAGTGCCTTTGGGGATTATGGCTGCATAATTCAGGAGCCTGACTTTCTGGCCCTTCCAGAAATTCTGCAATCTACTTAATATCCTTTACTTAGATTCTATTTTCCTAATAAAGTAGGTCTTATTCTATAGTTCGCAACTGGGAATATCTATTGAATCTTTGAGCCATAAAATAAATTTTAAAAGCATTAAAATAAAAAGCACAAGCTATTTCAACTTTTCAATACAACAAAGGAAGGTCAGGAGATAAATCACATAGCAACAAATCACTACTTTCAATAACTATTATTGTCGTCGTTATAATCACCTTTTATTCTAGAATAGAACACAATTATAGGCATAAAATAATTTTTTTAATTGTATTGTCCAGTATGATAGGAATGACTAAAAAATAAAAGTACTGTGGCCCTGAATACACAGAATGACTTTCATAAGCAAGAAGAGTATGAACCTTAAGAATAAATTCAGTGATGGGAGCAAGAGGTCAGGGAAGGAAGAAAGAAAATGTAATGTAGACAGAACAAGCCTTTTCGTTGTGGAAATTATTAGGTGATTGAGTAAATAAAAAAGGAATGAAATAGGGCCCTGTTAGGTCAGCTGGTGTATTTGTTATTGATGCTGCAAAGGTCTTACTTCACCCTGTAGTATAAATATTTCACAAGATCAGGACTTCTTAAGTTTGATTTAGTTGGGATAAAACTGATTATTTAAGACAAAAACAAAAACAAAAAATTTCAAAATAAAATCTATTTTTAAAAATCAAAGAGGTTAACAAGAGCAGGCAGAGTGGATGGGAATCTGAGATGGCAGTAAACTTTTGAAATCAATAAAAAAGGGATTTTAAAAAAGTCTTTAAATAACACTTGAGTTAAGTTCTATTTGAACAAAGATAAAGACAGAAAGTCAGTTTCAAAACCAGTTGTCAATCACTAATTCACTCATCAATCATTTATTCAACACTGAGCATTTCCCTGGCATAGTTCAAAGCTCCATGGCTTAAAGACAAACCAGTGTCTTGCTATCCATGAAGAGTTCCAATTAAGGGAGAGAACAGAAAGCCCATCAGTGAATTTAGAGACACACTTAAAACATTACAGCATATGGGACCACCAGATGACCTGGAGGTCCCAGGGATGTGGATGTCTGGAGAAGAGACCAGCTAGGTGATGAGTAGACAGGAAGGAGAGCTGTGAAGAGCTGGTGTGAAAGACAACTTCCTATAAAAGTTAACTGAATTGGGAAGAGGAACAGCATTAGCTATACTGTTATTTATTACCAATTGTTACCACCTTTTGCCACTACTGTCTTATAACTCTTTGGTATAGTAATGATTCCACTTACAGTTAAGAGTTAGAAAAGTATTAAATTCATTTGTTCCAACAACCATCCACCTGTTCATTCACCCAGTATATGTATGTTAAGCACCCATTACATGCCAAACACCCCTCTAGAGCTGGGGATTCAGCACTGAGCAATATAGACCAATACTGTTTCCTCTTGGAGCTTACAGTCTTATGGGGGAAAAAAATCAGACATTCATACAGTAGGCAGTGACTATTTATTTGGCCTTTGCAGTACTAGTGAAAGTCAAGTTCTAGATTTCATGTAAGTCAAACATCTAACCTTTTCATGCTTTTGCTCTGGGAACTTTCTCCCCCTTTCCATTGTCTCACTTTCCTTACTTATCTTCTAGTTTTTGGCTTACCCAACCAATGGTTTTATTATATCTGCTTCTAGTTCTTCTTGGAGCTATATGCCTTTCTTCTCTGTAACATTTAGCACATTAGCAATTACTTTTGTGTTCTTTTCTGGTGGAATATAAAGTTCAGAGGAAAAGGATGGTCACCTCTTTATTCCCTGCCACTAGTATAGCCATTGGCATATAATAGGTGGTTTATTTGTTATATTAGTAAATGAAGTAATTAAATTTTCAGTCTTTGGGCTGAATGAAGACTTTTGGTCTCTAATGACTGTGTGACTGTTTGAGCTGTGACTTCTGTATTTGTCCTTTACTCTTCAGCAAGTTCTTCTGTCCTTTATAGAAACCCCAGGTAAAGAGTCTGGTATATTTGGGACTAAGGTTAGCCTTAAATGGAAATTCATTTGTTAATGTTTAATTTATCTGTAGTGACCTAATGATTAAAATAGAAGTTTTCATATTTCTTAACTCATTATATTTCTTCTTTTCATAAGTTTATTTATTTATTCTGAGAGAGTGCACAAAGAGGGGAAGGGACAGAGAGAGAAGAAAAGAGAGAATCTCAAGCAGGCTCCACACAGTCAGTGGTCAGTGCAGGAGTCTGATGAGAGGATTGAACTCACAAACCATGAGATCATAACGTAAGCCAAGTAGAATACTTTATCAACGGAGCCACCAAGATACCCATTAACTCATTATATTTCTAATTCAGTCATGCTTCAAATCCATAAGTAATATTTTTTTTTTACATAATCGTGTGATTTTTTTTCTTCTCTGATGAGGAAATCATTGTTCCTCACTCTTCCTTTTTCTCTATACTCTATTTATGTTAGATAACAAAATGTTTGTGGGTGTCTGGGTGGTTCAGTCAGGTAAATCTCCCACTTCTGCTCTGGTAATGATCTCATTGCTCGTGGGTTCGAGCCTCACATTGGGCTCTGTGCTGACAGCTCAGAGCCTTGAGCCTGCTTCAGATTCTGTGTTTCCCTCTCTTTCTGTCCCTCTCCCACTCATGTTCTGTCTCTTTCTGTCTCTCAAAAATAAATAAATAAATAAATAAATAAACATTTAAAAATTTTTAAGGAGTTTGTCTTGAATTTATAATAAATATGAGTGGCTGAGACCATTCTAGGAGCAATACTAACAAAGAAACACAACCATATGTATTTTTTCTTAAGATCCTAATGATCTTTATGGTACTTTTATTGTCTTCAGAACTCCTTACCCTCTTGAAATATAGTAAGGATCTCAAAAATTTGCTGTTTTTTAAAATGAGGATTATAGTCATTGATGTTTATTGTATTGGAAATTAAAACTTAGAAAATTTAATATATTTATTTGTTGATTTATCAGAAAATAGTAATATTTATTATATGTGTTTATATATATATAAATTATTATTAATGAAATAGTTTTAACCTTATTAACCAACTGAACAAGTATCACTGTCCTACAGTGCCAATTTATTCTAGCATATAAAGAAGCAAAATTAGGGACAAACTTACACATGGAATTTGATTTGTCCCCATCCATAATACCTGGGCCTGGAAAGAAGCCATGAATGTGTTAAATTTTTCAAAGTGTGATCAATTTTGAAGTTCTTGATTTCTTATTTTACCAGTTAATGCCTGTACTTTCAATATGAAAGGTTATGCTTTAACTTTTGAATTTTGTATTGCTTGTTCAAGAGTCATAATTTTTTTTTACTTTTGCCTTTTAAAAATTATCCTTTAATAGTCTTTAAAAATGATACTGTAAAAAATACTTAAGGATGTGGAAAGATATGTATGATATAATAAAGTTAAGAAGTGGGTTACAAAACAGTATTTATAATAGGATACCAATTTTAAGTTTTGCCTGAAAAATAAACATATGTGCATTTCTTCATTTTGGTGGCTTATGGTCATTTATATAAAAATATAAATAAGATACAATATATTTTTATATGCATTTGCAAAATGCAGTGCAATCAAACTTCTGTTTATCTCTAAAGGTTTATATCTTGTTGTTGATTTTCTACTTTTGATGAATGCTCCCATCACACTAATTCCTTGTAGGATAGCTCTCTTCTTTAGGTCATCATGAAGCAGAGAATGCTTTCTTTAACTTCCTCAAAATATTCCTACATATTCATTTCTATGTAGCAAATTTTATTCATGGTTCAGGAGCAGTGTAAGGCGACTGCATTGCTGCATGGCACAGAAATTAAAACTGAATATAATTCATGCTTGTCTACAAAATATTTTGGTCATTGCCAAAAAATGAGATCTCTAGAGAGCCTGGGTGCTCAGTCGATGTCGCATCTGACTTCTGTTCAGGTCATGATCTCCTGATTTTGTAAGTTTGAACCCTGCTTTGGGCTCTGTGCTGACAACTCAGAGCCTGGAGCCTGCTATGGATTCTGTGTCTCCCTCTTTCTCTGTCCCTCCCCTGCTCTCACCCTGTCTCTCTATCTCTCTCAAAAATAAATAAACATTTAAGAAAATGAAATCTCTAACCCTCCATATTTTCTCTGCAGCTTGAGCAACTTCCACCATATTGTTACTCCTTTTCTCTGCTTCTTTATTCTCTCATCACTGAACTCCACATCCTCTCATTTGAACATATCTCTAAGCCTCTCTTACTTTATAATCTTTATCTTATCCAGGACCTTCTTACTCATGCCTTGGGAACTTTTTCACAGTCCAAAGGACCTTCAGTGAATGACACCAATAATGATGATGATGTTGATGATGATGATAAGTAATGTATATTAAAATTTTATATGAGTCAAGTACTGACTCAAAGACTTTATCTCATTTAAATTAAAATCAAATCTAAAGAACAAAAAATAATACTTTATTTGTTTTACAGATGAGGCCAAAAGATTTGTTAATGTTTCCAAAGGTACAAAGGCAATATAATCAATTACCTGGGATTTGCATTCACATAATATAGTTCAAAAACCCATCATCAATTTTTTTTTTTGGTATTTATTTCCCCCCAGGGAAGTTACATAACCAGTTTTTTTTAATTTCATTTTTTTCTTCTATGTTACATATTTTTGTGTATATATTTGGAAACAATCAAAATATCTTTGATAGAGGACAATGGTGATAATTATTTATTATTTTCCCCTCTTTATATTTTTAAATTTTTCTGTAATAAAACATTGGTTTTCTAACATAAATGGGAGAAAACATCTCCAAAAATTAGACTGAACGAATTGACAGAGGTAATTTTGTTTCTAATAGACTATCTTGAGTGATGATATATCTGATGGTATGGAAATATTTAGAAAAATCTTTGTCTACTTTCTGGCTTCTTGAATATATATTTCTCCATTAGTGTAAGAAAAATAGTTTCTAAAAAAAGAATACATCTAACATTACTCAACTACTTATATCACAAAATTGGAAATCAAAGTCAAAGGAATCAATTAATTGTATGATCAATACACCAAAATTTTAAATACATAATCCACTATTGCCATTGTTAATATGGTTCAAGAGCTCCACACATAAATGCCTCTTTTTTTATCTACAAGAGATCATTATACTATACTATATCTTGCATGTGAAACCTCAAACAACAGTTTAGTGTACAGCTTAATTTTTCTCCCCTTCCATAGAAAGGCAAATTATTTTATTTTATTTTATTTTTTAAAGTTTATTTGTTTATCTTGAGAGAAAGATAGACAGAACACATGAGCAGGAGAGGGACAAAGAGGGAGACAGAATCCCAAGCAGGCTCCACACTGCCAAAGTAGAGCCTGATTTGTGGCTTGAACTCCCCAGCTGTGAGATCATGACCTGAGCCTAAGTCAAGAGCCCAACTCTTTTTTTTTAATATTTTATTTATTTTTGAGAGAGAGAGAGAGATAGCATGAGCAGGGGAGGGTCAGAGAGAGAGGGAGACACAGAATCCGAAGCAGTCAAGAGCCCAACTCTTAACTGACTGAGCCACCCAGATGCCCCAGAAAGGCAAATTATTTTTTTTTAATGTTTTATTTATTTCTAAGAGAGAGAGAGAGACAGCGTGAGCAGGGGAGGGTCAGAGAGAGAGGGAGTCACAGACTCAAACAGGCTCCAGGCTCTGGGCTGGCAGTCAGCACAGAGCCCGACGCGGGGCTGGAACCCACGAACCGCAAGGTCATGACCTAAGCGAAAGTCGGACGCTTAACCGACTAAGCCACCCAGGCTCCCCAAGGCAAATTATTTTAAAGTGAAAGAAATACCTTCAACAAATACATGTAATTTGCAATTTGACTAAAGAAGAGAAGAAAGGTTTTCTAGGGTGCCTGTGGTGTACACCTGGATACACTTGTTCTCCATGCTGCTGGCAAAGTGTACAGTAGAATCACCATTGTTCTGTTTCCCTGTTCTGGACACCTTAGGCACAACCAGTCAGCACCTGCCCTCCTCCCCCAGTGTGCAAATGTTAGTCTGCTGTCCATGAATTTATTAGTTCACATTTCTATATAAGTAGTTCAAAGCCAATATCAATGATACCATTTCCGCTTCCAATTATAGATACTAACACAATTCTGTTTTGAGGCTCATTATCCAAACTGATAAAGGAATACACCATCTAGAGAGCCTGAAATTGAATAAATATTATTCAGAGGAACTTAATTATTCAGATAATTCTTATGCATCTCTTGATGAAACTAAAATCTACTAATGATAATCAATTGTGGTTTTAAATCAAAGAGCCAGAGCTTATTTGTGGATTAGATCTAATCATAAGCTATTGCCTTGGATAATTGAGACCTAAATATGTGCTCCAGAGGCCTATCTTCAGAATATTTGTGTTTTATTATTTTAATCTACCAGGAAACTAAAAGGAACCACGTAAAAAATAACAACATCATGAATGTGGATGCTGTAGGCCCTCCCAATTGAAAAGGCTCAAAACGGAATGCCAGTACTCTAGAAACTTAGGTGAGTACAAGAACTAAGAGTGTGAAGCAGTCGCTGAGAGGGAAGAAGGATACCCTGGTGGTCAGGGTGGGTGCTGCATACAGAGATGCTGATGTTCTCAGCCATGACACTAACTGCTCGCCCTTCTCAGGAAGCAACTCTGCTAGATATGAGACCTCACTGTTGCTAAAATGGATTTCTTTAGTACAAAACGAAAGTCTAGGGGCCACTTGGGAAAAGCTAACAGGAAAAAAAGAATTGATCTCTAACTGAAAGTTGGAAAATGACAGCAAAAAAATGGCTTCACAGATTTGCAGCTCTGAGGAAACATCTCTCCTGGAGTTGTCCTGAGACTGAATCATTGGAGAGGAAAATGCCCACTTGAATTTTAGGAAGAAAAACAAACAAGACCTGAGAAGGCAAAGGACTGAGGGAGCCAAGGCCCTGGGAGGGAGCGAGGGAGGGAGAGAGAGAGAGCTTGGCAGGTCTCTGAGAGAGGATTGCATCAACATGTGACAAAAAAAATGTGTACTTCAGAGTTTTTCTTTGCTCCTATTGAAGTAACAAGAGTAGAACAAGCTTGAGATATCAAGAGTGTCTTCTAAAATAGAAAACAAAATAATTTAAACATTTGAAGAATCAGAAACCTAATACAAGTGTGTTACTAAGAAAATCTGTTGGCAACAAAGATTTTTATTTGAAAAATCATATGATCTTAAAATTAGGGAAAAAAGCCATTTTTATTGCATGTGTCTACTGAGCCCATAAGTACTCTGCTTATTTAAACAATACTTAGGGGGCACCTGGGTGGCTCAGTGTGTTGAGTGAACGGCTTTGGCTCAGGTCATGATCTCACCGATCATGAGTTCAAGTTTGGCTCTTCACACAGAGCCAGCTTCAGATCCTCTGTCTCCCTCTGTCTCTGCCCCTCCCCGACCCTTTCTCTCTCTCTCTCTCAAAAATAAACATTAAAAAAATAAATAAAATGAATAAAGAATAAAAAATCCTTAGGCCTTTGAAGTACATTAGAATACTTAAAAGGATAGAAGAGCATACATTAGACATAAAGCAAAGCACATTACTTTCTGACTTTCAATGGAAATTAATCTTTTCACAAATACCAATGGTTAATGAATATTTATGTTATATTTTCTAATAATTTCAGTAATATTTAAATTTTAATACCTTACAGTTATTTCTCTTATTTAACTAGTTGAATATGTTTCCCAATATTAACAAATAATCTTTTGATAGTAATTACTTGTCCATCTAAAAAGATAAACTAAAACTATTCTCTACTATAAGCATTGAACTATATTGCAGAATGAAAAAAAGAGATAATTACTTTTGCCTCCTATCCTGACCTTCTAAGTAATAAATACAACCATATTTATGACAGGCAGATTATCAGTTTTGAAGTAATTGGCAACAATAACTGTGACCCTCTAGCATTCAGACTCTCTGGGCAATTCTTTGATAATAGCTGCAAAAGTTGTTTTAATACACAATTCTTTAACATTATCTAACATTTAATTATCAGAAATTAACTTAAACTAACATTTATTGTAAACTTTCATTATCTTATAAGAATAGTCTCCAAAAAAATATTTCTATTTGGCTCACTAGAAGGATACTATAACTAACCTAATTTCTCATGAGCATTCCCTGGAGTTTCTCCAGAAATATAAATTTAATTTAGATTTTTAGTTTCTGTTTGTCCACATTTTCAAAGGACTTACAAACGTGGTGGTGGTGGTGGAAGTGTGTGTGTGTGTGTGTGTGTGTGCGCGCGTGCGTGCGCACGCGCGCATATGTGTATATATGCTTTTATTCTCCCTTCAGAAATCACCCTGGATGCTGCCCTTACATTAAGATTTGTTCTCAAAAGCAGGCTACCTTGCCCTAATCTTAGCTATGAAACCAACCTTTAGTCTCAAGATATTTTTTTAAGTTTATTTATTTTGAAAGTGAAAAAGAAGAAGAGAGAGAGAGAGAGGGAGAGAGAAAGAGAGAGAGAATGAGTGAGGGAGGGGCAGAGAGAGAGGGAGACAGAGAATCCCAAGCAGGCCCTGCACTGCCAGTGTGGAGCTCAATGTGGGATTCGAACCCACGAACAAAGAGATCATGACCTGAGCCAAAACCAAAGGTCTGGTACTTAGCTGGCTAAGGCACCCTGCCACCCTTAGTCTGAAGATATTCTTAATTTTTCCTCATTCACAAAATAAATCTCTTTTTCATCTCAAGTCACAAGGCCATTTCTGGGATATGGATTTTGATGAAGGCAGGAGTAATCTCTCTCAAATAACCTGAAAAACTGAAGACAAGTGAACTTTAGAAAAACTGTTGTCTTCATAAACTGCAACTTGAGTCTATGCTTATGTAAGAAAAAAATGTATCTATAATGTATTGTGTGGTCTACAGAGATTTTTCCACTCTGAAACTGTTTGTTTAGGCTAAGAAAGCTAAGATGGATATTAAAAAAAAAAAAAAAAAAAACAACTAAGCTCCATTCGAAAATCTGTATCACTCATGATCTGTATTAAGGTTCTATTTTTGTTCTGAACAGTATGAAAGTTACTAATGAAGTAAGAACACTCCATGGGGGCTTACAGTTGATGGACAAGAGATAAGTAACCACATAAATAATAGAAGAAAATAAGATTGACATAGACAAACAAAGTAGAAGCCTCTAGTTCCATCTGTGAACGTACCCTCAGAAATTCTTCTCAGAGAAGAGGGCACTTGAGCTGCATCTTGAAAATAAGGAGTTATCTAAATTGGCAAGGTTGACAATAGGGAAAGAACATGATAATGAGAGTGTATATCTTGAGTTTAAAAAAGTCTTGGTTTATAAAAATCTGATTTTTATTTATGAAATGTTAATTAGCTTGGTTTTCCCAAAGCATAGGTTGTAAACAACAGGAGAAAAGCAAAATATTGTAAAATCTGAAGAAGTTAACTCTAAGCAAGTGACAGCTCCTAGGGAATCCTGTATATAATAGCAAAGTGTCTAGAATTTGTCCTGGGCAATGAATGTCAACAAATATTTTTATTCAGGAGAAGAAAATGTTAGGTTTGTATTTCACATAGAGCTTTTGTCTTCAACGTAGAGTATGAAATGGCAAAGGGAGTGCTATTGGTGGAGAGAACAGCTGCACCCAATAGTCTTGCTGAGAACTGATGTATATAAGCTATAGCAGAAGTCATGAACGTAGAGGGGGGAATTAGAGTTTAAGGAATTAAGGGAGTAGAAATTATAGCACTTGGTGATTGATTGCCTGTAGGTAAATATTTTGGGGAAAATAAAGTTATCTTTTATTTTATGTTGTGTATGAGGTCCTTTGAAGTTATCTATTTACAGATATCACCTATACTCCTAAATATACAAGTCCAGATTTTAGAGAACAAATTTGCCCAGTAATTCTAGATTGGTTTAATAAACATTTATTGAACACCTATTATGCAGCAAGGAGTGCTCTGAGGATGCAGCAATGAACAAGCCTCCCTTAAGGAACATTTGCTCTATTGCATTAAACTAGATATGGTGGTCAACAGCAAAAGTTGTCCTAATAGGGATTGATGATCATTTTGATAAAAAGTAAAAAGAGGAGAGGTAGAGGAACAGAGAGAGAAAGAGAAAGGGAAAGAGAAGTGATGAGCAGAGAAAATTGCAAATGTAACCTTCGTGAATATTAACTTTATGTGACATCACCAGAAGAAAAATGCAAAAATGAATAAGAATATTTAGATTAAATAAAAACTAGAATTTTAAAGAAAGGAGAAAAGCCAAGAATGATGGTCAAAAAAAGTTAAATGTTAAAGAAATCCAAGTAATATGAAAGACAAAAATAATCTGCTGGAATTTAGCAGGCTGAAGAGTAACCGTTTAGAGAAGACTTTCAGTAAAATAGTAGAGGCAGAAACTTGATGGCAGAAGGGAAAGAAGTGACTGAAATGTGAGATATTCCATTTTGAAATAAAGGCAGCAAACATTATCTTTTTAGCAAGAATTTTATCAGTGGAACAATGACAAAAGTATTGAAGAGACAACAAAGTATTATTTTTAAAGTTGCAAAGGCAAACTCTTTTTGCATGTGTAAAAGCAGTGAGAAGGAAAGAATGTAAGGACTGATGAATGATGACCTATTTTATGAGTAAAGGAGTCAAATCAGAATTTTTTTCAAAAAGCACAAGTTGAAGGACTTGCTTTGAACATGAGAAAAGGGATCCCTTTTTCAGACTGGATGAAATAGAGTGACAACAGATGATAGATGATACATAGATACGCAGATGATCGAGATAGAGAGAGAGAAAGTTATCTCTAATACCCCAAATTAAAATTCCACATTTTATTTTTTTAGCATTTTATTTATTTATTTTTATTTTTTTACGAATAGTTTATTGTCAAGTAGGTTCCCATATAACACCCAGTGCTCATCCCCACAAGTGCCCCCCTCCATGCCCATCCACCCCCCACACATCCATCAGTCCTCAGTTTGTTTCTCAGCATTCAAGAGTCTCTCATGGTTTGCCTCTCTCCCTTTCCCCCACCATTTCCCCCCTTCTTCTTCCCCATGGTCCTCAGTTAAGTTCCTCCTAAACCTCCTATATGTGCAAACATGTGATATTTATCCTTCTCTGCCTGACTTATTTCGCTCAGCATAACACCCTCAAAGTCCATCCATGTTGCTACACATGGCCAGATTTCATTGTTTCCTATTGGCATGTAGTATTCCATGGTATAGATAAACCACATCTTCTTGATCCATTCGTCCGTTGATGGACACTTAGGCTCTTTCCATGTTTTAGCTATTGTGGAGAGTGCTGCTATGAACATTGGGGTACATGTGCTCCTATGCCTCAGCATTTCTGTATCCCTTGGGTAAATTCCTAGCAGTGCTATTGCTGGGTCATAGGGGAGTTCTATTGTTAGTTTCCTGAGGAACCTCCACACTGTTTTCCAGAGGGGCTGTACCAGTTTACATTCCCACCAACAGTGTAGGAGGGTGCCCGTTTCTCCACATCCTCGCCAGCATCTAGAGTTCTCTGATTTGCTCATTTTAGCCACTCTGACTGGCGTGAGGTGGTATCTCAGTGTGGTTTTGATTTGTATTTCCCTGATGAGGAGGGATGCTGAGCATCGTTTCATGTGTCTGTTGGCCATCTGGATGTCCTCTTTGGAGAAGTGTCTGTTCATGTCTTCTGCCCATTTCTTCACTGGGTTGTTTGTTTTTCGGGCGTGTAGTTTGGTGAGTTCCTTATAGATTCTGGATATTAACCCTTTATCTGATATGTCATTTGCAACTATCTTTTCCCATTCCGTTGGTTGCCTATTAATTTTCTGGGTTGTTTCCTTGGCTGTGCAGAAGCTTTTAATCTTGATGAGGTCCCAACAGTTTATTTTTGCTCTTGATTCCCTTGCTTTTGGGGATGTGTCAAGTAAGAAGTTGCTGCGGTGGAGGTCAAGGAGGTTGTTTCCTGCTTTCTCCTCTAGGGTGTTGATAGTTTCCTGTCTCACGTTCAGGTCCTTTATCCATTTTGAGTTGATTTTTGTGCATGGTGTGAGAAAATGATCTAGTTTCATTCTTCTGCATGTTGCTGTCCAGTTCTCCCAACACCATCTGTTAAAAAGGCTGTCTTTTTTCCATTGGATATTCTTTCCTGCTTTGTCAAAGATCAGTGGGCTGTATACTTTTGGGTCCGCTTCTGAGTTCTCGATTCTGTTCCATTGGCCAATGCGTCTGTTTTCGTGCCAATACATACTGTCTTGATGATGACAGCTTTGTAGTAGAGGTTAAAGTCTGGGATGGTGATACCTCCCGTTTTGGTTTTATTTTTCAGTATTACTTAGGCTATTTGGGGTCTTTTGTGGTTCCATACAAATTTTAGGATAGTTTGTTCTAGTTTTGAGAAGTATGCTGGTGCAATTTTGATTGGAATTGCATTGAATGTGTAGATTGCTTTGGGTGGTAATGACATTTTAACTATATTTATTCTTCCTATCCATGAGCATGGAATGTTTTTCCATTTCTTTGTGTCTTCTTCAATTTCCTTCATAAGTTTTCTATAGTTTTCATCATACAGATCTCTTGTACCCTTGGTTAGGTTTATTCCTAGGTATTTTACGTAAAATTCCACATTTTAAATTATTTATACAGGAAGAAGTTAGGTCTTATTATGTTGAGAAAATAATATCCCCACTTGCTTTCACTAGTTAAAATTCACCCCCTTTCTAAATGTTTATTTGTTATAGGATCTTTTTGATTGCTAAAAAGATTAGCTGTTATAGCCCTCTTAAATTGAATGACCTAGCAAGCAGCACATTATATCGGTCAATTGCACATGACTATAAGGGTGACTGCATTTAATACACTAGCATAATTACAAATCTGCTCTTAATAAATTATTGCCAACATCTTTTCTACTAAATTACTTCATGCTTGTTTTAAAAAAAAAAAATCAAACAAGTTTTACCACTAAGACAGTTCTTCTGCTATATTTTAATTATAGTGTCTTTTTAAAATGCAACTTATATTCATTGGGACAGTAGAAATCTCTGTAACTCTACAAGGTTAATGAAAAGCATCTTAAATTTATGTTTCTTAAACAAAACTACCGATATTCTCTCCATCTTCTATTTATCTCAGAAATTAGCACTACCATTCACCTTGTTGAGCCCCCATTCTGCTATGGAATGACTGTTTATATCCCTGAAAAATACATATGTTGTAGAGCTCTTGGGAATTAATTAGATCATGAAGTTGGAGCCGTAAATAGGATTAGTAGTCGTACCAGAAAAGGCCAGATAGCTAGCTTGCTCTCTTTTTACCATTTGAGAACATAAGAAGTCCACAGTCTGACCCCTCGAAGAAGACCTTCACCAGAACCCACACACGTGACACCCTGGTCTTGGACTTCCAACCTCTAGACTGTGAGAAATAAATGCCTGTTGTTCGTAAACTACTCCATCTATTTTACTGTGTTGTAGTAACCTGAGCCAACTAAGGCATCCTTTCATATGGAGAAGACACAGTCAGTTTTTCAAAGATCACACAGTTAGTAAATATCATAGGCAAAATTATAACTTAAGTAGATTCACTCCAGAGTCCACATTCTTGCTTTTCATGTCACCTCTAGACAGGCAGCAGGAATATGAATTGATTTTGAAATATATGCTTTTACCTGAAAATAGACTAAGGAATAATTGAGTGCTGTGAAATATACCTACTATAGGAAAACAGAACAAAATAAAGAAAAAGCACTGACTGTTGGGGAAATTAACCAGCTGCAAAACAGAAACCACATTCATGTTGCCTAAGAACGATTTCTACATTTGAATGACATTTAAATAAAGCCTTAGGGAATTACATCTTTAAAATCAGATTTGGTAAAAATTTATTAATATTTAGATTTTTCTGAATTTATGAATCTGCTTCAATTTTCAGGTGTATGGTGAGAATTGTTTTTTAAATATTTTAGAAATATCTGCCAATATTCTTACCACTAATGATCCTGATGTTTCATAAGGTGTCACTGACCTCCACCCCAGGCCCAATGCTGACCAATGTTGAATGACAAACCTATAGAAAACACATGTTTACCAGAATTGTTTATCCAAGAAGCTGGAAAGGAGAAATAACATTGGCAATTAAACACCAAGATTAATGGGTTTCCTGGGTGGCTCAGTCAGAGGAACATCGGCCTTCTTCTTAGGTCATGATCTCACAGCTGGTTGGTAAGTCCCGCTTTGTGCTGACAGTACAGAGCCTGCTACTTCCGATTCTGTCTTCCTCTCTCTCGTCCCCCACACCCTGCTCTTTCTCTGTCTCATAATAATTTGAAGAGAGGTATTCTTGTGTAAAACAGATAGTATAATTAATAAGAATAAATTGAAAATATCACCTTTAATTTTAAAGAATTGATTGTACAATAAACGATTGGGGATCCCTGGCATAAAGTTCGTATACGAGAAAATGTTCTGACATTTCAGCTGAACTTAAGCAAAATCTGACACCTCGCACATTCTCCATAGGCTTCCCTCACTCCTCCATGATGATTGTGATCATTAATTTTATGTGTCATCTTGACTGGGCCATGAGGTTCTTAGATATTTGGCTAACCGTTATTTCTGGGTGTGTTTGTGAGGATATTTCTGAGTGACAGTAACATTTGAATTGGTAGACTTAGTAAATGGATCCTTCTCTGAGAAAAATGGACCCAATAAAGTTGCCTCAGTCTCTTACAAACCAACAAAGAAATTTCTTCACCTCATCGTCATATCTTCTTGTTACAATAAAGAAAACAACATTTCCTCAATCAGAAGCTAATCTTTCTTGTGCTCCAGAGACATTCTCCTCTCAAGAATGCTCCTGTGGTTTCTTTTTGTTCCAGCATCATCAATAGCTTTCTCCATTGCTTATAACCTCATCACTATGCAAATTCCCTCTAGTACATTCTGCTAGATAGCAACTGCAACAACAAAGCATGCTTCATTTACTGCCTTTTATCAATTTTACTTCATGGCCAAACACTGACAGATATTTTTCTAAACATTATAGTCACACTTCCTTGAACCTCTGTGTTCTAATATAGCTTCTTTCTCCTAGGCACTCAAAGTTTCCAATTTCTACATATTGCCAAATTCATTTTTAGATTACCTTTTTCAATATATTCAGACTTTCAGGAGCTTCCATATAGCTCCTGAATGACTTATTTTCGTGAAACATCCTCTCCGTTTCCAAAATGCACTACTCCTTTGGTTGTCCTTTTACCACTTCTTTGCCTCCTTAGTAGGTCCCTCATTTATTCCTCCCTAAATGTTGCCAACCCTCCGTAATGAGACTTTTTCTCTCCACTCTCTGAAGTTTCTCCCTTTGCAATAAATAAATATCTTCATTTCTATGGACTTATATGATAGCTACATTATATATGCTCTCTTTAGTTACAAATAGCAGATTTTCCCAAGTTGTATTAATTTAAAGAATAAAGGGTCATTTGAGTGAATCGATGAAGTCAGGATGTTGTACTGTAACTGGCTTTCAGTCTTTATCTCATGATTGCAAAATGGCTGCTACACTTTGCATAATTATATTTTTATATAATAGCATCCTGAGCTGACAGCAAGATGAAAGGCTAAAAACAAAACAAAAGTCCTGATGTCTCCATGTAATAAGGAAGATAACATTCAGAGAAGCTTTCAGAAATACTTCTCATGTTTTATTGGCCAGAATTGGGTCACATGTTCAATTATAGACCAATTGTTGTTAACATGGAAGAATTGCAGTAATTTGATTAAAATCAAACTAATTCATCTTCTGGCCTTGAATCAATCCCTATGTAAATTTGGGGTTCTATTAGATGCCCACTATGAAGTCATCCTCTCTCTTTCTCTCTTTTCTCCCTTTCTCTCTCTCTTTTAACAAATAGAACTTTATTTTTCTTTTTGTGTATCAAATCAAGAACACTAGATCTATGGAAAAGTGGATCCAGCCATCAGTCAAGGAGTGAAATTATGGTTGATTTTTTTTTTCACCAATGAGAGGAAAGAGGAAATTTTCTGAAATGCTTTTAGGAAAGATTTTGAAGCTCTCAAAATAGGGAAGCATGTGCTGCTGAAAAGGCCTTTGTCCCATGCTGTTCCCTGTTTTTCCATGTTTGAACATGATGACATGCTGTTTGTAGCTACTATAGTTAACTTGTGGCAATGGATGAAGATTAAACACACACACACATATACACACAAACACACATATTGTTAACATTGTTAAGTCCTTGAACCAATGCTTACACTTTTAACTCAATCATAGCAAGCCTTTACCTTCAGAATTCTTGTGATATAAGAAAATTAACTCTTACTCTTTAAGTCACTATTTGTCAAACATTTTGTTACTTACAGGGATAGTATAAATAACTGATATACCAACTGTTGTCTTTTTAATCTATACTTCTCAGACCCCTGTAAGCTGTCACATCTTCAGCACAAGACATAATGTGTTAAATAATTAATGAATAAAAGAACTCAATCTGTTAACAGAATCCCTTCTTGACATCTGCAATTGGATGTTTCAAATCAAATATGTTGTGGTCAAAGTTGGACTCTTCATTTCCCCCTGCTCCAGAATTTATTTCTTCCCTCATAATTTTTAAACAAATGGGCCAACATGCACTGGGGTTAGCATTCTCCAGGGAAACAGAACCAACAGGCTGTATATAAAGAGATTATAAGGAATTGGTTCATGTGATTGTGGAGGATGAGAAATCCCAAGATCAGGTCCAGTCCAAGTCTGAAGACCGGAGACCAAGAACTGGTGGTGTAAGTTTCAGCCTGAGTCCAAGTCTGGAGGCAGGAGGAGACTCATGTCCCAGATCAAAGACAGGCATACAGAGAAAGCAAATTGTCCTTGCCTCAGCTTTTTTTCTTTTTAACCTATTCAGGACTTTAGTGAATTACATGGACCATCCACATTGGGAAGGGCAATCTGTTTTACTCAATCTACTGATTTAAATGTTAATCTCATCCAGAAACACCCTCAAAGACACACCCAAAATAACATTTCACCAAATATCTGGACACCCAGTGGTCCAGGCAAGTTGATACACAAAATTAACCATCATGTCTATCAAGGTTCTCAAATTGAAATCAGTATTCATCTTTGATTAGTCTCTTTGGACAATCCTATTGCCCTAAACTGAAAATTCATTTTCCAACATGATGTTCCAAGCCATGTATTTGAATTAACAATCCTTCACTTTCATCTTCTACTACTTACTCATCAGTGTCCATTGATGTCGATACAATGGAAAGCATTTTTGTTTTGTTTAGTTTTGTCTTGTTTTAATATTGAAGACAATGCTTGTTCCTACTTCTAGGCCTTTATGCATGATCACTTATTCTGTCTGGAATACTCTTTCTGCCTTTTGTTAAAATCATTCCTTCTTTTCCTTTAGGTCCTTAAAAAAGATATCCACAGACAAATTTTCCCTAATTTTTATTCAGATTTCCAAGTTATTTGGTATCACAGGATACTACTTTCTTTTTTAACTTCATAGTATCTATTGCAATTTATTGTTTCTAATTAATTTAATGTTTTTTAAATACAGTAAAAACAATTGGATAACTTATTTAATATGTATTTATTATAGATGTTCTATTGTCAGACAATAAGAAAGGCATAAACTCTGTGTGATTTAGAGTACCTGCCCATCTCAGTGACATTCAAATTCAAGTTTAAATAAAAACTGCATTAGGTGTCTATCCTACATAACAAATAACCCTACAACTTTGTGACTTAATACATTAAACTTTAATTATCTCAAAATTTCCATGCCTTAGGTATTTGGGTGCAGATTACTGAGGTGCCTGTGTCTCAGGGTTCTTCATAGGATTGCAACTGGGGAAGGTCCTTAAAAGCTCACTTATGTAAGTATTAACAAGATTTACTTCCTCCTGTATTGTGGGAACACCAGGCCCTTTGTTCCTCACTGACTGTAGGCCAGAGACATTCCTCTGCTTCTCACCAGATAGTCCTCTCCTTGGGAAGCTCACCGCATGTCAGCCACTTCCTTTAGAGTAAGCTAGTGGGTGAGTAAAATAGAAAGCAAAATAGAAGCCACAGGCTTTTTGTAGTGTATTCTAGAAAATGACATTCTATCACTGTTGACATCTCCTGTTGTTAGAAAATGAGTCTCTAGGTCTAGCTTATACTCAGTTGAAAACAATTACTAACAGCATGAATATTAGGAGGTGGGGATCTTTTCGGGTCTTCCTAAAGTCTTCTTACACCAAACATAATATTTCAGAGTTCTAAATTTAGTTATTATGCTGTGACTGATGCTTTATCTTACAGAATGTAAGAGCTATGAACATATATTCAAATGTTTGTTTACTACCATATCTCCAAATTCCTGACTATTGTAGGTCCATATTAGGTACTGTGGTAGACCAAATAATGTTCCCCACTCTTGCAAAGCTGTCTACATCCTAAATCCCTGAATCTGTGAATATGTTACATGGTAAAAAGAGACTTTACAAATGTGAATATATTAAAGATTTTAAGTTTATCCTAGATTATCTGGATGACTCCAATGTAATAACATGGTCATTGTAAGAGGAAGCAAGAGAATCACAGAAAATAGGAGATGTGATGATAAACCAACACATTGGGACAGTCCAAAGAAAAGGCCAGTAGCCAAGGAATGCAGGCATCTTTTAACTTTTAGAAGTTGAAAAAGATGTGAGTATAATTATAACAATTATACCTATACTACTAATTAATCATAAAATACTATATAATATTTGAGGTAGCTAGAAATGATTAGCCTGAAAAACAAAACAAGGGAATTAGATACTATACTATTGTCATTAAATACTTTAAAAAACATGAGCTTGTAAAATCTGAGCTTTGAGTTTTCCAATGAATGACTTAGGTACTAAAATAGATTTCAAAGTCTCTTCCAAATCTAAGAGTCTATGATATCATGATTAGTTCAAAAGTTTGTTAGTTAAATATTTCTATTTTTCTAATGTCTTTTTTTTTTTTAATTTTTTTTTAATTTTTTTTTTTTATTTATTTCCAGGAGAGAGAGAGAGACAGCGTGAGCAGTGGAGGGTCAGAGAGAGAGGGAGTCACAGACTGAAACAGGCTCCAGGCTTTGAGCTGGCAGTCAGCACAGAGCCCGACGCGGGGCTCGAACCCACGAACCGCGAGATCATGACCTAAGCGAAAGTCGGACGCTCAACCGACTAAGCCACCCAGGCGCCCCTCTAATGTCTTTTAAAGTTGTATGTACTTGTGTCACCTGAACATGCTTCTAGATTTAAAACATGCACACATTCTATAGAATTATACGGTATAAACAAATCAGTTCAATGAGTATGTTTCAATAGTCAAATTCTTTGTAAAGGAGGGTAAAACATCTTTTAGAATTTCCTGTTATTTTGTAATTCACTAAGGTTAAAGACAGATTGAATGAAGTAAATGTTTATATTATATCTATATGCAAATGTAACTTAATACATTATTTAAAAATATACCAAAAATACTGCTGCAACTTTAGGTAAATTCACTAAAGTTCTGGAGATACGCATTTCATATATTGCTCTTGTAATTTTATCTTAAAGGACTGTGATTACTATTTGTCATGTTTAGAACCCAAATGATAAGCATACCTCAAAGATATTGTGAGTTCAGCTCTAGACAACCACAGTAAAGTGAATATCGCAATAAAGTGAGTGAAATGATTTTTCTGATTTCCCAGTGGATATAAAAGTTATATTTACACTATCCTGTAGTCTATTAAGTATATGATATAATTAATTATTACTTAAAATGTACATATCTCAATTAAAAATATTTTATTGCTAAACTATGCTCACTATCACCTGAGCTTTCAGTGAGTCAAAATCTTTTGCCGGTACAAGATCTTGCCTCAATATTGAGGGCTTCTGACTGATCAAGGTTGTGGTTGCTGTCAGTTGAGGTGGCTATGGCAATCTCTTAACACACTGACTCTTCTTTTCATGAATGATTTCCCTATAACCTGTGATGGTATTTGATAACGTTTTACTCAGAGTAGAATTTCCTTCAGAATTGGAGTCAATCCCTTCAAAAGCTGCAGCTGCTTTATCCACTAAATTAATGTAATATTATAAATCCTCTGTTGTCATTTCAACAACAGCATCTTCACCAAGAGTTGATTTCATGTCAAGAAACCACTTTCTTTAACTATCAACACCCTAGAGGAGAAAGCAGGAAACAACCTCCTTGACCTCCACCGCAGCAACTTCTTACTTGACACATCCCCAAAAGCAAGGGAATCAAGAGCAAAAATGAACTATTGGGACCTCATCAAGATTAAAAGCTTCTGCACAGCCAAAGAAACAATCCAGAAAACTAATAGGCAACCAACGGAATGGGAAAAGATAGTTGCAAATGACATATCAGATAAAGGGTTAATATCCAGAATCTATAAGGAACTCACCAAACTACACGCCCGAAAAACAAACAACCCAGTGAAGAAATGGGCAGAAGACATGAACAGACACTTCTCTAAAGAGGACATCCAGATGGCCAACAGACACATGAAACGATGCTCAGCATCCCTCCTCATCAGGGAAATACAAATCAAAACCACACTGAGATACCACCTCACGCCAGTCAGAGTGGCTAAAATGAGCAAATCAGAGAACTCTAGATGCTGGCGAGGATGTGGAGAAACGGGCACCCTCCTACACTGTTGGTGGGAATGTAAACTGGTGCAGCCCCTCTGGAAAACAGTGTGGAGGTTCCTCAGGAAACTAACAATAGAACTCCCTTATGACCCAGCAATAGCACTGCTAGGAATTTACCCAAGGGATACAGAAATGCTGAGGCATAGGAGCACATGTACCCCAATGTTCATAGCAGCACTCTCCACAATAGCTAAAACATGGAAAGAGCCTAAGTGTCCATCAATGGACGAATGGATCAAGAAGATGTGGTTTATCTATACCATGGAATACTACATGCCAATAGGAAACAATGAAATCTGGCCATGTGTAGCAACATGGATGGACCTTGAGGGTGTTATGCTGAGCGAAATAAGTCAGGCAGAGAAGGACAAATACCATATGTTTGCACGTATAGGAGGATTAGGAGGAACTTGACGGAGGAACAAGGGGGAGAAGAAGGGCGGAAATGGTGGGGGAAAGGTAGAGAGGCAAACCATGAGAGACTCTTGAATGCTGACAAAAACTGAGGACTGATGGATGTGGGGGGTGGATGGGCATGGAGGAGGACACTTGTGGGGATGAGCTCTGAGTGTTATGTGGAAACTAACTTGGCAATAAACTATTTGAAAAAAAAAAAAGAAACCACTTTCTTTGCTCATCCATAGGAATCAATTCTTCATCTGTTAAAGTTTCACAATGCAATTGCAGCAAACCATTCCCAACTTCAGGCTCCACTTCCAATTCTAGTTTTCTTGCTGTATCCACCCCATCTACAGTTGCTTTTTCCACTGAAGTCTTGAGCTTCTCCAAGGCCTCCATGAGGCTTGGAATCAAATTCTTCCACACTCTAGTCAAAGTTGATATTTTGACCTCTTTACCAATGAATCATGAATGCCATTTAAAGTAATAAATCTTTCCAGAAGGTTTTCAATTTACTTTGCCCAGATCCACCAAAAGAATTAGTCCCTAACAAGAGATTCATCCTGGCCTTTGAAACTTTGAATCCAGAAATTGACTTTTCCTCATTAGCTATGAAATCCCTGGATGGTATCTTCTTCCAATAGAAGCCTGTGTCATCTACATTGGAAAAATGTTGGTTACAGTAGCCATGTTCATTAACTATCTTAGCTAGATCTTCTGGATAACTTGCTGCAGCTTCTATATCAGATTTGCTGCTCCACCTTTTATGTTATGTTATGAAGATTACTTCTTTCCTTAAAACTCAAGACCCATATCTTTTAGCTTCAAAATTTTTTTCTGCATCTCCATCACCTCTCTTGGCCTCACAGATTTGTAAAGAGTTAGGGCCATGCTCTGGATTCCCTCTGTTTAAGGGAATGTTGTGGCTGGTTTGATCTTTCGTCCATACCACCAAACGTTCTCTATATCAGTAAGAAGGCTGCTTTGCTTTCTTACCATTCATGTGTTCCCCGGAGTAGCACTTTCAAAACCTCTTCCTTTGCCTTCACATCACCAGCTGTTTTACACAAAAGGGCTAGCTTTCAGCCTATCTTGGCTTTCAACATGCTTTCACTTTAAAGTAGGAGACGTGTGGGGGCACGTGAGTAGCTCAGTCAGTTAATCCTCCAACTCTTGGTTTTGGTTCAGGTCATGATCTCACAGTTCATGAGATCGAGCCCTGCATCAGGCCCTGCACTGACAGCATGGAGCCTGTTTAGGATTCTCTCTCTCCCTCTCTTTCTGCCCCTCTCCTGCTTTCTCTCTCTCAATCTCTCTCTCAGTAAATAATCTTAAAAAATTCTTCTTAAAAGTGAGAGATGTGTGACTCTTCCTTTCACTTGAACACTTAGAAGCCATTGTTGAGTTATTAATGGGCCTAATTTCAACTTTGTCATGTCTCAGAGAATAAGGAAGCCCAAGGAGAGGGAGAGACAGGTGAACAGTCATTGGGAGAGCAGTCAGAACACAATATTTATCGATTAACTTCACCGTCTTATATGAACTCAGCTATGGCACCCCAAACAATTACAATAGTAAAATCAAACATTACTGATCACCAACCACCATAGCAAATATGATCATAGCAAAAAAGTTCAAAATGTAAAAATTACCAAAACATGGCAACGTGACATGACAACGTGACATGACAATGTGACATAGAGACATGAGGTCAGCAAGTGCTGTTGGAAAAATGGTACAGATAGGCTTGCTTGACACGGGATTGCCACAAGCCTTTAATTTGTAAAAAAAAAAAAAAAAAATGCAATGCCTATGAAATGCAACAAAAGGAAGCATAATAATATGGGGCACTGGGTGGCTCAGTCCATTAAGTGTCCAACTTCGCTTCAGGTCATGATCCTGTGGTTCATGAGTCTGAGCCCTGCATCCCGCTCTGAGCTGACAGATCAGAGCAGAACTGACAGAACAGAACGACTGTTCATCAGTTGTAACAAATGTACGGCTCTGATGCTGGATGTTGATTCTAAAAACATAGGGTTATGGATACTTTCTGCTCAGTTTTGCTGTGTATCTAACACCAATCTAAAAAAAAAATAGAACTGATCTAAAACATAAAATTTATTAATAAAAAAGAATATTTTCTACTCCATGAGAATATATTTTTGACTTAATTCTTAGGACATTTTCTTTCTTTCACTACTGTATAGACATTATTAATAAGATTTTTCCTTCATTATACTGAGTAAGTATATACTTTATATTGCTTTGTACTGCCTTAATTTAATTTTTTAAAAGCCAAATGAATTGAAATCTTGCTTTTTTATACCATGCCTTTTAAATATCTTATGAAGTTAATTACTGTTATACTTTTACAAAAGCCTAAGACTCTAAATATTATGAAGGGATGATAAAGGAGGTACATCTGTCAATGTGTTATAATGTCTATTTATTAATAATAAGTCTATTTCAAATTTTATAAAGAAATAACATTCTTGGATTTTAAAGTGCTTCAATTATATATTTCTATAGTTTCAAGAATAAACATACATACATGTATTTCTTTTACTTATATATAGCGACAGGATTTCCAAATGATCCTCAGCCTGTTTTATTGGCTTAAATATTTCTGGCTTTTTAAGTACTTGTGAACAAACAAACAACAAGAACAAATACCAGTTTGATTATTTTTTTTTAATGTTTTGTTTATTTCTGAGAGAGAGAGAGAGAGAAATAGAGAGAGAGAGCAAGCAGGGGAGGGTCAGAGAGAGAAGGAGACACAGAATCCGAACCAGCTCCAGGCTCTGAGCTGGCTGTCAGCACAGAGCCTGATGCAGGGTTCGAACCCACAAACTGAGCCAAAGTCAGATGCTTAACAGACTGAGCCACCCAGGTGACCCCAGTTTGATTATTTTAAGTGGAGCAGAAAATATTTGAGTTATCAAACTATGTTATACAATAGTCATTCTAAATTTATAAAGTTTTGCAAAACAACACTGATTAATATAAAAAATTTTAATATTCATAGATCCCTGCTATACCTGAATAAGTTAATATTAATAAATATTGACTATATTTCATAGTAGTGTGTGTACATACCTACTTATACTGTAGTTATTAATTCTATAGAAATTAATGTGCTTCTTTTGGGATAGTTAATTTTTTAGGTCTAGTGGAATTATGTAGTTTTCTGAGAATTGTAATTCCATTAAGTATTAATGAATACTTCTATATTAATAATATAGAATATATTTATATTAATATATTAATAATGTAGAGTATTATTAATAATATAGAGTATATTTTAATAATATAGAGTAATAATATTCTAACTAATAATTCTCTATTAATTAATATAGAGTATTAGTTTCTATATTAAGATTGCTTAAATTATAAATAAGTGACACATTATTGGGAGGTTCAATTATTTTTATCAGTCTCGATTAAAAATATAATAATTCTTAATCAAAACAATAATGTACACATTTAATTTTACTATAGTTTGCTATTTAGGGCATTATATATAGCCAGCTTTCACAGTGTAATAAACCATCTCAAAACATGTTACCTTCAATCAATGTTTACTTAGCTCGTGATTTTGTACTGGTGATTGTATAAGGTTCCCATGGCTTGTCTGATCTCACCATCAAGGTGAGCTCACTAAGGATGGCTGATGTATGGTGGTCTCAAATGTGAAGGCAGTGACAACCAAGATGAATGATGAATTAAAGATGACTTTAAATACTTTTAATTGTCTTTCATTTTTAAAAATTGAGATACTTCCTAGGTAATGCACATTTTCATAAAGGAAAAAATCCTCTTAGCATAATGAAGTTCAACCTGTGAGAATATCAGCTTTCGTCATTTTAAGAATCACTAATATCATCTTCTCTACAGTATTAAGAAAGCTATTCTTAGAAATGTAGAAGCCTAGACTCCTAGGTGGAAAAAAATGTGGTTTTAAAAAATGAGCTGGCAGATGTATGATCATGAATCAATGTTCCTTCCTGTTATCAGTCACATCCGTGTACTTCACATTACTGGTAGCCACTGCCAAGCAAAGAATAATCAAGGAAAAGGGAGAAAAGAAAATCAACTTTATCATGACTGTAAAAATGTATTAAAATTGCTTATGAGTTGAAATGTAAAGCATGGTAAAAAATTCAATTACTTTTGGCTATTTTTAAATATCTGGAAAATTTACAAAGCTTAGAGAAATTTGAAAATTAAATTCGATTTGGCTTTGTTTACATATCTTATGTTGATGCCTTTATGAACATAAGACGATCCATTTTGGAGTTGAACAGTGTGATACATACAAACTTTATCAGTATCTTTTAAGAACTATCTTTCAGATTGTAGTATTCACTGTAATTTTTACTTTTCTTCTACTTCACGTATTCATTTTAATGTTAAGATATCCATTTATTCCATTTACAAAAGCATTTCTTGAGTGAGCTTATATGCTAGAGACTATATTATTTTCATTGTCTTATGTTAATTCTCATACAATAAATGCCGATCATCGGTTTATGTTTGTAAATATCATCAAAACCAGTGCTGATATAGACTTGTCATTATCTACCTCACTGGCTTTCATCTGAGAGCACTTTTGTCATCACTACTGCCACCATGTTCCCCACCCTTCAGACAACATTTCAACATTTGACAATGTCCGGAGTCGTTTTTTTATTATTATGATTTACAAGAGGGATGCTACTGGTATAAACTGGATAGAGATCAGGGATGTTGCTAACCATTGTAGCATGCACAGGGAAGTTCCTCACCAAAACCAATTATCCAGCCCAAAATGTCAATAGTGTCAAAACTGAGAAACCTTGATCTGATCATACATTTGTGGAGTCTTCACATGCATTATACAACAAGCCCAAAGCATATTTCTCTTGAAAATATATTTGTTCTTTGTCCATCAGCAACAGTTTCTTAATAACCATTGAAAAACCTATTATCCTCAGATGTGAACATTTGCAGAATAAAACACATTTTGTGAAGTATAGTGGAAGAACACTGAATCACACATGTATACATGTGTATATGTATGTAGATGTCAAAGATCATAATCCGTACACCTGAATTTATAGTGTAAACAATGGCTCGTTTTTTGAAACCTGACTTGTACTGGAAATATGAAAATGGTGTCCTCTAGCACTAAAAGATTGCTAGCTGAAGGAAGCAACTTTGGAAAGCTATTGACCACTTCAGGCAGGAAGTCATGTAATATAACGAAATCACATGAGAAATTATGCGTCTTTTGAAATTCTCTAGGGGCGCCTGGGTGGCTCAGTCAGCTAAGCGTCCGACTTGGGCTCAGGTCATGATCTCACAGTTTGTGGGTTCAAGCCCCACGTCGGGCTGTGTGCTGACAGCTCAGAGCCTGGAGCCTGCTTCAGATTCTGTGTCTCCCTGTCTCTCTGACCCTCCCCTGCTCACACTGCCTCTCTCTCTCAGAAACAAACAAAATCATTTAAAAAAATTTTTTTTAAATAAAAAAAATAAAATTCTCTACAAAGGAGTTTCACAGACTAACCTCAGCAATGCATTTTAACACACAACAGAGTTAATTTATACTTTCAAAGCAATCCTAAGACCCAAAATACTTCATTTCTTAGTTTAATTGCATTTTCTCTTGTGCTGTGCTCAGTGTAGAAGAAAAACAGCTGGTGCTTGTCCTCTAAAAAATCTCTTCACACTCTTGAGATCTATTATTAAAAATGCTTCAAATGTCTTTTCTTTAAAATCATTCACTTTCTCAAGGCCACATGGAAAGTTTGACATGTTCTGTCTTTGACGAGTAAGAGCTAGAGTTAATATATGAGAAACCTCCTCAGAAATTCAGCCATCTCATTTATCACTAAAGAGCTCGCTTCTTAATCAAACTAGTCCCTTTTATTAACAGCTCTACATTCCGAAATGAAATCACTTCCTAAGCCAAGAACATTTTCTGCAGATGTTGTTGCTAGTGGAAGTGAAGCACTGTTTCCTATACTATACTTCTAGAAATAGTAAGTCCACAAGTACAGACAATAATCCATAATAGAGTATCGATGTAGTTTTCATCACAGTAGGTATAACACAAAACTGTAACAAATTCAAATATATAGAGACAATTTAAATCAAATTGATTAGCATTTGGATATAATCAGTCATGGGCATGAAATGCCTTTTAATCAGGTAATGACTTCATTAAACATGGTTAATCACACACCACCTTGAACTCATTTTCTAAACATAGAATTAATTATTCAAATTATAGCAATTAAAACACACCAGTCAATGGCTGGATTCATTTTTAAAACTACCTAGGCAAGCTTGCCAAAAAAAAAAAAAATCTACTCATCATTTGCAGGAGTTGGAGTGTGCATTGAATGCTTAATTCAAGAAAACAGACTTTTGAATCAAATGGTACTATAGGAGTGAAATATAGACAACACTGGATAATTATTTCTTAGCCAAATCACAGACTTAAAGAATTAAATAGGTCATAAAAATATACTTGAATCTTAAAAAAAACACCTCACTTGGTTTTTATGCATAATACCATTCATTTTCTAATGTGGCTTACTTGTTTTTGTTTTTAATCATAGAAAAATATTCCATTCAGATAAAGTAGAAATGTGATTTTCTTACTCCACACAAAATTGACAGATACATATAGAACACCTACTCAATTCACAATTTTATAAGTACTCCAGATAAACAAAACTACAGCCTACTTGAGAGATTGTAAATCCAGTGTGAGATGCTAGATATAAAGTGAGGAAAGCTACAGATAATATGCACTAAGCAAAGTCAACTAAAGAAAAGGCTGTTGGGCTTTCTGTTTGGAGGCATACACTTGGAAAAAGTATTTTATTTGCAACTCAGCTGAAGAAATTAAATTGGATTCTGTTTCATTGCATTCTCCACATGGTTGTTCTTGAGCACTCTGGCACTGAGTAGAATAGTTTATTTCCTGACTTTGCTCATTTATATATTCACTAAGAAAAGGTTTTGCATGGTCCAGCAGACATCTAGGAGATGCACTGGAGCATATTGTTTTCAACTTACCCTCTGTTTCAGAGCTTTTTTTCACAGCAATTTAAGGACAGTACTTATTTTATATAATACTTGATTTTTTAAAAATAATTTGGTGTACCATTTAATTATCCCACACTTAATTCAGTATTCCAGTTGCTAGTGAACATTATAATATTATGTTTCTGGAATTGTTACAAAAATTTTTTCAAACATTAATTTAAAAGGGTTGACGTACCTACAGATTTGGCATATCTGTGGATATCTATAGAGGTATCAAGGTACATCAATAACTTTTACCACTCAGTAAAAACCCACTGTATAAAGATTGCATGGGTGCACAAGGTGCAGAATCGTCCAATTACTATGTCGCACACCTGAAAGTAAAGTAGCATTGTGTGTCAACAATAATTTTTTTTTAAAATGGGTATCACTTAAAAGTGAAAGAAAAAAAAGATTGCATGTGAAAATCATGCTTGCAAGCTCAAAGGATGAAGTAAGTTTTATTTCATAATTCTAAACAGTCTTCGGTACAGCAGTCTTTTCCTTATTCAAATGTCCAAATGAGCAGGCAAAAAATGATCACATTTACTTCTGAAGAAGTGATAACTCTTAGCAGCATCCTGTAAATATGATATATACATACATTTATATATAGAGAGAGAGAGGGAGAGAGACTCTTTTCTAAGAAACATCTAATTTTCACATCTTAGTTGCCATTTATTTATTTTTTTATTTTTCTTTAATTTTTTTAAAATTTGTTTCTGAGAGAGAGAGAGAGAATGAGAGAGAGAGACAGACAGGATGAGGAGGGGAAGGTGAGAGAGAGGGAGACACAGAATTTGAAGACAGGCTCCAGGCTCTGAGCTGTCAGCACAGAGCCCGAGGCGTGGCTCGAACCCACGAACCCGCGAGATCATGACCCCAGGCAAAGTCGGACGCTTAACCGACGGAAGCACCCAGGAGCTCCAGTTGCCATTTAGAAAATGAATAGAAATGTCAAACATGTCCTCATCACAGAATGTTCACTTATGGACATGTGCTAGTCACATAGTGTTTCAAAATGAACAACTGTTACTAAAAGATGTATGAAACAACAACAACAGTAATAAAAAATTTCAACTCTAGGGGCCCCTGGGTGGCTCCATCGGTTAAGCGTCCGACTTTGGCTAAGGTCATGATCTCACGGTTCTTGGGTTCGAGCCCCGCCTCGGCCTCTGTGCTGACTGCCCGCTCAGAGCCTGGAGCCTGTTTCGGATTCTGTGTCTCCCTCTCTCTCTGACCCTCCCCTGGTCACGCTGTCTCTCTCTGTCTCTCAGAAATAAAACAATAAAAAAAAAATTTTTTTTTTAATTTCAACTCTATTCCATTTTTGCTTTTTTAAAAAGTTTTTAATGTTTATTTATTTTTGAGGGAGAGACAGGGACAGAGAATGAGCAAAGAACAGAGAGAAAGGGAGATACAGAATCTGAAGCAGGCTCCAGGTTCTGAGTTGTCAGCAAGGAGCCCATCACAGGGCTTGAACTCAGGAACTGTGAGATCATGACCTGAGCTAAAGTCAGACGCTCTACTGACTGAGCCAGCCAGGTGCCCCATATTTTGACTTTTTAAAAGAACATTTTAACAATATTGGTTCTTCCAAACCATGAGCATGGAATATCTTATCATATGTTTGTGTCATCTTTAATTTCTTCCATCAGTGTTTTATAGTTTCTGGAGCACAGATCTTTTACCTTTTTGGTTAAGTTTATTCCTAGGTATATAAAATACACTGCATCTTTTTGATGCAAATCTAAATGAAACTGTTTTCTTAATTTTTCCTTCTGCTACTTCACTATTAGTGTATAGAAATGCAACAGATTTTTGCACATTAATTTTGTATCGGCGTTTTTACTCTTTAGCTCAACATCAGGAATGAATTTTCTGAGAATTAATATGCTCCCTGTATCTGAACCTGTATTTACAGCATATCAAGTAATATTATTGACCTCGTAATGCAATTTAGTGGAAATTATGCCTCATTATCACAAATTTATAAAATTGCACTGAATGGTTTTATTGGAAATTGTTTCTGAAATTACATCATCATAATAACCTGAGGAAACAATATGAAAGGAAAATTCCATCTTCTTGTCCATGTATTACCATATTTTATAAAGGCTAGCTGACATGCTGCTATTTTTTTTCTTTAAGGCTAGAATATGAAAATGACAAATGGTAGCTAAAACAAGTAATCCATATCTAAAATTCCACCCTGAAAATTAATGAATTTCATGTATAAGGCCCACCTGAAATACTGCCTCTCAAGCAGTATTCCCTGTTTTAGTATCAAAACCACTTTTCCTTCTCTAAATTCTCTATAGTAATTGACCCTTTGCTTGTTAAATTGATCACTTTTTTATTACCATAAATTTGATATTATCTATATATGTTTTTCCCATAGTAGTTATGATGTTGATATTTCAAGACTGTTACAGGGAGCTAAAATTTTCACATTGTCATTTAAACTGAAAAACACTCCCACTATTGGAAATAGATGTACATGCAGCTCAGTATAACACAATATGACCATGGCACAGAGTATGTGGTGAAAAGATAGGGAACAGGTCCTAGGTGGTGATTGTGATGGAGAGGCCCAGAACAAAGATCTTCCTTGTTTTGCCTATGCCATCTTTCCACTTTGGCAGAAGGATAACCAATAGTTTAAAGAAACTCTGTTGATAGTTAAATCATGTCTGATCTGGGGCGCCTGGGCGGCTCAGTTGGTTAAGCGTCGGACTTCGGCTCACGTCATTATGTCACAGTTCGTGGGTTCAAGCCCCACGTTGGGCTCTGTGCTGACAGCACAGACAGAGCCTGGAGCCTGTCTTCAGATTCTGTGTCTCCCTCTCTCACCCTCCCCTGCTCACGCTGTGAGCTCTCAAAAATAAATAAAACATTCCAAAAAAATCATGTCCGATCTGATGAACCCAAAAGCATTACAGAGATTCCAATATTGAAAATATTAGATTAGCCAGAGTTCAAAATATTGTGAAGTTTAGAAAATTTACTGCATTATTTCACATTTTCTTATTTTAAAATGACTTTGGGGTGTCAGTTGAATGTTGGATTTCTGATTTTGGCTCAAGTCACCATCTCACCATCATGAGATAGAACTCCAGGTGGGACTTCTTGCTTTCAGAGCCTGCTTAAATTAAGATTCTCTTTCCTTCACTCTCTGCCCCTCCCCTGCTCTCTCTCTTCTCTCAAATAAAATAAATAAATAAAAGTAAATAAAAATAAAAAAATAAAATGTCCCAGCTGTATATATTTTCCTTGTTTTTCCTCATTAGTCCTCTTATGATTCTTTTATTTCCTAGATATCTGTCATCAACAGATATAAACCACTTATATTTACATAATATCAGCACTCTTGATTAACATTCATTATTCAGTGCAATTAAATATGTCTGAAATCTTCTACCATGCAGTAAGTTACATTCTAGGGAAATATAATTTTGTCAAAATGTAAAACCCAGATATTGTGCAAACAAAAGTTTACAGATACTTTTTAATTTTTTTTACTGTTTTTTTAAAATTTCTTTTTGGGAAAGAGAGCTCGAGCAAGGGAGGGACACAGAGAGAGAGAGAGAGAGAGAGAGAAGGACAGAGGATCCAAAGTGGGCTCTGTTCTGACAGCAACCAACAGGATGTGGATGTGGGGCTCAAACTCATGAACCATGAGATCATAATCTGAGCCAAAGTCAGTCTTTCAACTGACTGGGCCACCCAGGAGCCCCTCTACAAAATGCTTTTAGATATCGTGTTTATTTATTTAGTTGTATGAATCTTAAGAATCATCAAATTTACAAATCCAGCAAATGATACAAAATTACTTTATAAAATTATTAATTAAAAATTTTTAACATTTATTTATGTTTTGAGATACAGAAACAGATAGAGCATGAACAGGGGAGAGGCAGAAAGAGAGGGAGACACAGAAATCTGAGACAGGCTCTAGGCTCTGAGCTGTCAGAACTCATGAACTGTGAGATAATGACCTGAGCCGAAGTCAGAGGCTTAACCACCTGAGCCACCCAGGTGGCCATAAAATTATTAATTTTAATGAGTACAAGCCTTTTTTAAAGGAAAGAATTTTCCATTTCTTGAATACAGTAAGCACTGATAAACTTTAAAATATCTTTTAAAACATGGTTGGAAACATCAAGGACAATTGATAATGACTTTATATCAACATGTCTTAAATAATATTCAACAAACATTGCCAATTCATTTTCTCCCTTTTTTCCAGGATGTAAGTCAAAACATACAAGAAGGAACAAAGGGAAGAATGAAATACAGATGGGTAATAATAACAAAATAATTAAGAAATTTTGAAACTTTCAAAAAATAAAATTTAATATTGAAAATATTCAAGAATTTCACAAAATTTGCTATTGAGTGTTAATTAAAAGTGAAACAACTCATCTAGTTTGTCAGTGACTTCCATACCTTTTTTTAAAATTTTTATACCTACTTGCTGCCATAGAAAATTATCTAAATCCTCACTTGCTGTTTCCAGCAATGTCAAAGACCTATAATAACCATGAAACTCTGCAAGAGCTTTGTTGTATTCGAATCATTCTCAGAATTGTGTATCTCATTGAAACTGAGAAGTAACTTTTCAGAAACAAAATCAAGCTGCTATATTTAGTAACTACATATCCTTATTCTAAAGTATCAATTTGAAAACCAGAAACAGTACTTTTTAAATTTTAAAATAAACTGTGACTCATCTTATAAAAAATTAAAGTATTAATTACTTTAAATATTTTTCCCTTTCTACACTCTGGAAATATATAAATGATTATTCATAGTATATATTTAGGAAGTCACATTTGTGCATAAAAGTTTTTTTTCTCTTCAAATGTGTTTGAATTATTGTGCTAAAACACTTCACATTTTCTAGAATTTTTTTCTTATTATTTTTGTCTTGCATGATGAAGTTTATATGTGTTAGGTAAATCAAAACCCTTTTTTTTATCTCTACCTATTAGAACTTATAATGTATACATGGTCACCTATCTTCCACCTTTGGTTATAGTTTAATAGAGGCTGTGATTCCACTACAGTTACTATTTCTAAACTTAGGGGGGTGATGGTGGTGCTCGCTAACCATCAGTAAGTAGACATGTTAAGGGCTGAATTATGTTCCACCAAAGTTCATATTTTGAAGTTCTAGTCCTTAGCACTTTGAAATGTGAATATTGGTAATAAATCTATTAAGCAGGTAATTAAATTAAAATGGGACTGTTAGGGTGGATTCTCATCCAATATGCCTAGTATCCATATAAAGAGAGGAGATTAGGACACAGAGAGGAAGATACAGAGACATCATATAGACACCAGAAGAAAACTGCCATGTACCAGGCAAGTGGGAAGACTTCAAAGAAATAACTGCCAAAATCATGATCCTGGACTTCTAGCCTTTAGAACTATGAAAAATAAATATATGTTATTAAAGCCACAAGTTTGTGTTACTTTGTTATGCCAGTCCTAGCCAACTAAAACAAACAAGAAGCAGGAGAAGTAAAAGCCTCTGTATTTATTTTTTATTATTTTCTTAACTGTTTATTTATTTTTGAGGAAGAGAGAAAGACAGAGAGTGAGTAGGGGAGGGACAGGGGGAAGACATAAAACCCAAAGCAGGCTCCAAGCCCTGAGCTGTCAGCCCAGAGCCCAATTTGGGGCTTGAACCCACCAACTGTGAGATCATGACCTGAGCTGGAGTTGGAGGCTTAACCAACTGAGCCGTCCAGGTGCCCCAAAAGCCTCTGTATTTCAGTGTACTTATGGGAATTAGTCAATGAAAAATCTGTTGGCCCAGTCATCCATTAAAAAATGCTAGTGGTAACTAGTCTTACTGAGGTAATCATTTCACAATGTATGTAAGTCAAATCATTATATTTTATAGCTTAAACTTATATAAGCAAGTACATCAATCATATCTCAATGAAACTGGGAAAAAAAAAGATTCTGGGTTAAACTGATCAAAGAGGCTCTCCTGAGCTTGATACCTCAATGTAACATGGGAGTTTCCTTAAACCAGAATTTTATAAACACAACAAAAACATTTAAAAAAAAACCACCATTATTATGGAATTTTCATTATACATTTTTATAGAATTCACCTGAAATAAAAGTATGCAATGTAATTCTTTAAAAAAAAAAAAAAAAAGAAAGAAAAATAAAGAAAGCAAGATAGTAATGCATAGCATGATGGATCAGGATCAAGAAAGTGAAAAGTGAATAATTGGGAAAAAACATAACCCTAATCAAAAAGCAGTCTAGAAGGAGGGAAAAATAATCTAAAAAGGGATTAAAGACTTATATACATGAAAAATGTTCTTAAAGATATTTTTTGAATATATAAGTAATCTAAATAATATCATAATAGAGCAAGGCACTTCAGCTTTTCCTTACCAGTTAAACCCATGCCATATTTTTACTTACACTTAATTCTTTTCTTCTGAAAGGACAATGTGGTGAGGGAAAAACACTAAAAAAGAACAAAAATAAATTAGTATATAAATACTTTTAAAAAATAAATTCTTTAGGAGTTAAAAATATCATTTTAAGCCCCATTGCTCAATATTTTCCAAATTCTTTTGTTTGTTCTTTAATATTTGAAATAAATTCACTGATATTTTAATAAATGTATTATAAAATTGAGTTCAACTTGCTTTAATTATAGCTTTCAAATGCTTAACTCTTCTATAATTTGGACATATTTTCAATAACTCTATTACCATTGGTTAAAATTATCAAGATGAGATTCCACTTAAAGTGTTATAGGTCATAAAACCTTAAATATAAATAGAAGCTTGGCTTTAATTAAATGCTGAGCAACCAGATTTTATTTTTAATCTATTAACAGAGGATTTGGAATGTTCCTAGTAAATGATTACTATGATTACTCAATAAGCAACCAGGAAACAGAAAAGAGTCAAGATATCTTACCAAAAAGGGATTTAATATTATAAATTACATGCTTATAAAATTTATGAAAAGCTGACTTCTGATTGAGAAGGGATTAGAAAATGCCAAAATAACAGGGATTCACCACTGATGAACCCAATTGCTTCTAGCATGAAAGCAGGTGATCTGAAACTGCTGAAAATCCTAGACCCGCTGTTTCCCCAAATAGCTATTTGCCACTGCCAGAAGAGATGATGGATCCCTATCTTCTGTCTTCCCAATCTCATTCCAATGGCTAAGACCCATTATATCCTCAATCATTGTCACAAAGTATGGAGAGTAGTCCTTCAAAATGTGAAGTGCTCCCACTTCCAGTTCTGGGTCTCCCTCTCTCTCTGCCCCTCCACTGCCCTCTCTCCCTTTCTCTCCCTCAAAATAAATAAGCATTAAAAATTTTTTTAAAAAATGTAAGTGAAGAGTGCCTGGGTGACCCTTTGATCACTTTGATGTGTTAAACCTATCATTTATTTCACTGAATCGTAAAATAAAAGTTTTGCATGCATATATTATAATTTACAAGAAGTTTTATTTTTATATTTAAAAATACATTTTTATTTTTTAATAAAATGTTTTTATTTTTATTTAAAATAAAATAAAGTTTTATTTTAAGTTGGGTAAGCCTCCAACTTTGGCTCAGGTCATGATCTCACAGTTCGTGAATTGGAGCTCCGCATCAGGCTCTGCGCTGACAGCCTAGAGGCTGGAACCCACTCCCAGTTCTATGTCTCCCTCTCTGTCTGCCCCTCCATTGCTCATACTCTCTCTCTCTCAAAAATAAACATTAAAAATTTTAAAATAAAATATAAAGTTGTAACCTACATTATGTTTAAAACAGCAACACAAAACAAAAACCTGTGAAATGTCTCTTGTCTTACGTTGTCTGTGCACATGCAACTGACTCATCTGTTACTGAAGTGTGTGTGGGTTCAAGGAGTCCCTTGCAGCCAGTTTGCATCTGTAAATCCACAGAGATTCTGCGAGCTGCTACCTCATTTCCTTCTCTATATTATCATAGTCTGGTTTAAATAAACTATATCGTAATGCTGAAGAAAGCAATAAGTCTTCCTCCAGTGCAGATAGTTTTTTCTTCATTGTTACTATACAGTAATCCCTTTTGAGGAAGTAATTAAGGTTAAATGAGGTCATAAATGTGGCCCTAACATGATAAAATTGCTGTCATAAAAGAAGAGGAAGAAACACCAAAGATCTCTCTCTCTCTGAAGGAAGACGAAGGAAAGGCCATGTGAGGACACAGTGAGGAGGGGAGGGCTACAACCTAAGAAGACAGTCTTCACCAGAAACTAAATTTGCTGGCCCCTTAATGATGGATGTCTAGCCTCCAAAACTGTGAGAAAATGAATGTCCATCATAGGTCTTGGGTCATCTCAAGCTTGATTATTCATTCCTTTTATACTTTGTCTTCATAAACCCCTTTGCCTCACTCCGTGATCACTTTGATGTATTCAACATATCTTTTATTTCACTGAAAAATCACAAAATATAATTTTTGCATGCATATATTATAACTTACAGGAAATTTTATTTTTTATGTATTATTATAAATCATATAGTTTTTTCACTTAGCACACAGTTGTTAAGACCCATCCACACTTGTGTGCGCATATAAAATCCCTTGCTTGTGACTGCTGGCTACTATTCTATAGTCTGCTTCCAACATGTGTAATTCACCCATCTTCCAGAGGTGACCTTCAAGGCGCTGCCTGATGAAAATATCACGTAAGTATTCAAATATTCAACTGCTGTCTTTCACTTGTCCTCAGGCTTCTTCTCTTTATTTTGGCTTCTTTACCACCTTTACCACCTTTTCTTCATGTCCTAATCATATCTTTTCTAACTTCCCTGTATTACAGACCTTCTTTTAAACAGCCACTGTGAAAATATATAACTCCCAGATAAATGCAGTCCTATTTTGGCCATCTGCATCATGCCTTGACATTTTGTCTTTAATAATAAAGGAATCAATTAATGTAGAAATCAGACTCCTCCTAAAAAGCACAATCAGGCAATCGTGGTTTAAATGGTGCTTTTTTCCTCTGTATATTTGAATAACAACATTGAAACTAACAAGTTCTAATTTAAACTTAAAATGACAAAAATGTTTACTGGCTATACAGCATGATTAAGAACATATTCTACCTTACCTTCCACTCATTACCCTCTCCCACCCCCAAAACCCCCGTGTGGCTCGCTCCCTCCATGAATTCAGCTTTAGCTGAATCCCACTGTGGAATAAAATGGGCGATTTTGGAGTCCTGTTTTACATTTCAATCAAATAAGGAAGTGTCATTTCCAGTGGGCATCGCAGATTCCAGCCTTCACCTTCAATTAAAAGAACTCGAGTAGAGGCTCTTTCTCCTAACAGTCCAAAGCAGAGGACTAACTGCGTTCGGATTTCTTCCTATACATCACTTGCCATTGCACATTATCTCCCAGCAACAGCTGGTGACACACAGACACTGCGCTTCTAGGAAAGCACCCCTCGTCCCCCTCCATCTGCTTCAGTCCATTTACCTCCGAAATAGCACACTGTTTTAGCTGCTTTGCTTACCGCATCTTATCCACAGTGTAATTTAAATCCTTTCAGTTAAGAGAACAGATTTTGCGTTTTGAAGCTAGTTTTGCTTTTAAAGCTACCTGAGGTTGGAGGTCTTCACAACTTGAGAATCAGTCAGAAATTTTTTATAGGTCGAATGACAGGAAAACATACAAAATTCACATTGTCAAAATAAAGTAAGGCTAATATGTACATATGTTTGAAAAGAAAGTATATTGATTGCATTTCTGAGGTTAAATTTAAATCTGAGTGACCAATTTTTGGTTTCACTAGAAAACAGCAAGAATCTGCAACTTTCATGAGGGCTGCCAGATCTGTTTCCATGCTCCGCTGCTCTTGAAGTGGCGACGGACTTGGATGAGAATTGAAACAACCACATCTTCTTTCGCTGCTTCGTAACACTTTCACACTTGGTCTGTATGTCCAGAACACGACTATAATAAGATTTGTTGTTCTTTTTTTTTTTTTTTCTCTTCTTAAGTGTGTGTGTGTGTGTTTGTGTGTGCGCACGCGCGCATGTGACCTCCTTTCCCACATATGATGAAAATACCAAGTTCTGAAGTCAAACTGCCAGTCTGAAGCAAGACCATCATTTTATGTATGACCTTGGGACAATTATACATGTCCTAAGTCTCAGTTTCTTTATCTAAAATACGAGGTACTTATTTTATAGAGTTATAATGAGGACTAAATAAAAAGTTTTATTTAAAGTGTTTAGCACAGTGTCAATCCCATTGTAAATGATCAAACATAAGCTAATATAAGTATGGCAGAAATAATGAGATATTCTTTTCTTTGATTTATTGTGATTCTTCTTTGTTTTCAAGAAAAGGGAACTTCATCCCTTATTTATGGTTTAACAAGGAAGTGAAAATAATACAATCTTATTTTTGATATTGATATTTTAAGAATTATGCTGTAAGATTAAGTACTAATTCTTCTCATAAAGTAATTAAACACATGAATAAGAAATTATGTTTTACAATTCATTTTCCACTTCAAACACTCCTTCCATTCATTTGTATTCATTTGCACCTTTGTCAAATAGGAAATGAATGTAAAACCAGAAGTTTATTCTTTTGACTTTCAATTTTATTGCTTGATCTACATTTCTAACGTTATGATAGTACTACACTGTCTTAAATAATACAGATTTAGGGTAAGTTTTGAGGATGAGTGAGTTCTCCAACATTGTTCTTCTTTCTTATGATTTTTCTTTAATCTTTCTGTTATTGAAAATGGGATATTAAAATATCAGTTTATTATTGTTGAATTATCTGTTTTTCTCTTTAATTCTCTCAGTTGGTATTTTGTATATTTTGGAATCCTGTTGTTAGGTGTATACATGTTTATAATTTTATCTCTTCTTGATGGATTGAAAGAAGAGATAAAATGAAATGTCCCTGTCCTTATTTTTTGTTTTAGTGTCTATTTTATCTGACATTTGCATAACCACACCAGTTTTCTTATGGTTGCTGTTTTGCAAACTTTTATTTTTATTTTCAAATGCTAATTTACTCTGAGACAGAAGGTTCAAGAAGGGGAGAGGAAGAGAGAGAGAGGGAGAGAGAGAGAATCTCACGCAGGTTACCCACTGTCAGTTCAGAGCCAGACATGGGGTTCAGTCTCACAAACCATGAGATCATGACCTGAGCTGAACTTGGCTGCTTACCAACTGAGCCACCCAGGCACCCCAACTTTTTATTTTCAATCTTTCTAGTTGTTTAATTTCTAAAGTGTGACACCTATTGACTGTATATAGTTAGGTCTTTTTTTTTTTAATCCAATTTATAAACTGCCTTTTGATCAGATCGTTTAATCTACTCACACTTAGTGTTATTATGATGTAGTTGGATTTACATCTTCCATTTTACTCTTTGTTTCTGTACGTCTCATGTGTTTTATTCTTATATTTCTCCTTAATGTTTTTTTTGCATTAATTGAATATTTTTTAGGGTAACATTTTAATTTCCATAATGTTTTAAATATATTGTCTTAGCTATTTTCTTAGTATTTGTTCTAGAGCTTACCATATATATCTCAACTCATCTGAATCAAATTCAGAATTACACTAGCTTAATTACAATGAAATAAAGAAGTGCTGCTCCTATATAGCTCTTTTCCTTCTCCCTGTGTTACGTGCTATTATTGTTATATATATTGCATCAATATATGTTACTAACTCAAAAATAAATTGTTACAAGTATTACTTTTTTTGTCTTTTTTTTTAATTTTTTTTTAATGTTTTATTTATTTCTAGGAGAGAGAGAGACAGTGTGAGCAGGGGAGGGTCAGAGAGAGAGGCAGTCACAGACTGAAACAGGCTCCAGGCTCTGAGCTGGCAGTCAGCACAGAGTCTGACGCGGGGCCCGAACCCACGAACCGCGAGATCATGACCTAAGCGAAAGTCGGACGCTTAACCGACTAAGCCACCCAGGCGCCCCACTTTTTTTGTCTTTTAAAGAAATACATGGGGCAAGTGGGTTGCTCCATTGGTTGAGCATAAGATTTTTGATTTTGGCTCAGATCATGATCCCAGGTTTGTGGGATTGAGCCCCATGTCAGGCTCCCTGCTGAGTGTGGAGCCTGCTTGAGAATCTCTTTCCCTCTTCTCTTCTCTCCTGTTTACACTCCTTCCCTCACTAAAATAATTTTTAAAAGCACAGATAAGAAAGGAGAGTAAATATATAGAGAATTCAGCTTTGTTTCTACCTACCTCCTTTGTATATTTTTGTCAAATATATTACATTTCTTTGTTTTATAACTCCAACAACATAATGTATAGGTAAATAGATATAGATACAGATATACATACACATACAGGTATAGACATACATATATGGATATGGAAACATATATGCAATTGCTTTTGAAATCAGTTAAGAATAGAAAGGAGATATAACATGCATTTATAACAACTTTCATAATTATATAATTACTTGTATTCTTTGTATTTGTTGTCATTGTTGTTTTAAATTAGTGTGTAAGATCACTTGATTTCAGCCTGAAGAGAATTTAGTTGGGGTAGCTTTGTACATGACAAATAATTTTTCCCTTGTTGCTTTCAGGATTTTCTCTTTTCTTGGTTTTAACATTTCTTTTTTTTTTTTTTTTTTACAAATAGTTTATTGTCAAGTTGGTTTCCATGTAACACCCAGTGCTCATCCCCACAAGTGCCCCTCTCCGTGCCCATCCCCCCCCCACATCCATCAGTCCTCAGTTTTTGTCAGCATTCAAGAGTCTCTCATGGTTTGCCTCTCCCCCTTTCCCCCACCATTTCCCCCCTTCTTCTCCCCCATGGTCCTCCGTTAAGTTCCTCCTAATCCTCCTATATGTGCAAACATATGATATTTGTCCTTCTCTGTCTAACTTATTTCACTCAGCATAACACCATCAAGGTCCATCCATGTTGCTATACGAGGCCAGATTTCATTTTTTCTCATTGCCATGAAGACACAAAGAAATGGAAAAACATTCCATGCTCATGGATAGGAAGAATAAATATAGTTAAAATGTCATTACTACCCAAAGCAATCTACACATTCAATGCAATTCCAATCAAAATTGCACCAGCATACTTCTCAAAGCTAGAGCAAACTACCCTAAAATTTGTATGGAACCACCAAAGACCCCGAATAGCCAAAGTACTACTGAAAAATAAAACCAAAACGGGAGGTATCACCATCCCAGACTTTAGCCTCTACTACAAAGCTGTCATCATCAAGACAGCATGGTATTGGCACAAAAACAGACACATTGACCAATGGAACAGAACTGAGAACTCAGAAGTGGACCCAAAAGTATATAGCCAACTAATCTTTGACAAAGCAGGAAAGAATATCCAATGGAAAAAAGACAGCCTCTTTAACAGATGCTGTTGGGAGAACTGGACAGCAACATGCAGAAGAATGAAACTAGATCATTTTCTCACACCATGCACAATAATAAACTCAAAATGGAAAAAAGACCTGAATGTGAGACAGGAAACCATCAAAACCCTAGAGGAGAAAGCAGATAACAACCTCCTCGACCTCCACCGCAGCAACCTCTTACTTGACACATCCTCCAAAGCAAGGGAATCACGAGCAAAAATAAACGATTGGGACCTCATCAAGATTAAAACTTATGCAAGGCAAAGGAAACAACCCACAAAACTAATAGGCAACCAACGGAATGGGAAAAGATAGTTGCAAATGACGGTTTTAACATTTCTCTTTGACATGCATATGTGTAGACTTCTTTGCTTTTGTCCTACTTACAGTTCATTGAGTTTCTGTGATGTACAGAATAATGATTTTCATCAAATTTGGAAAGAGTTCAGCCTTTGTTTTTGTTCTCCTTCCTTCTATGTCATTAAAGAATTAAAACTATAAAAGTCAAACAGAAAATACAATGAAATATAATCCACAACTAAGCTAAAAACAGAAAGCTGTCATTTCATAATTTCTTAAAGGAGGCAGTGTGGTGAACAAAGGAGTGATATGCTAATGAATGTATACAAATAAGCTAGCGCTTTGTAGCAAAGTAAAATAAGGCAGTTATTGCATAGATATGATATGTTAAAACAAAGAACATAAAATATTTATCACAAAGCTAATGAATTTTTTTATTTTGAAGAGATAAGAAAAGTGATTGAGCTACAAGCTAAAGGTGGACTACATAACTAGCTACTAAGTTATTATATTATTCCTTCTCTCAGCCAAAAGTAATGGACATAAAGATATTCAGTAGACTTAAGAAGAGTGGAGGACCTCAATGAGACTCTTAACAGAGAGATAAAAAACAAAAAAGAACCAACCAGAGAAGAGAAACTCATTAATGAAATTAAAAATATACTAGAGGGAATAAATGGGAGACTATAGACATCAGGGATAGCACCATTTTTCTAGAGGCAAGGGAAACAAACATGTTTCTGAGGCAAGGGGAAAAAAAACAAAAATAAAATTTTGTACTACAGCAAAATAAAAACTTCCACACAGCAAAGGGAATAATCAACAAACTAAAAGACAATCTACTGAATGGGAGAAGATAATTGCAAACGATATATGTGGTAAAGGGTTAGTATCCAAAATTTATAAAGAATTAACATAACTCAACACCCAAAAACCAAATAATCCAATTTAAAAATGGGCAGAAGACATGAACAGCCATTTCTCCAAAGAAAACATACAGGCAGCCAACAAACACCTGGAAAGATTCTCAACATCACTCATCATCAGGAAAATGTAAATGTAAATCAAAATGTAAATCAAAACCACAATAAGATACCACCTTATATCTGTCAGAATGGCTAAACTCAAAACACAAGAATCAGCAAGTGTCGATGAGGATGTGGAATAAGAGAAGCCCTCTTGCATGGTTGATGGGGATGCAAACTGGTGCAGCAACTCTAGAAAACAGTATGGAGTTTCCTCAAAAAGTTAAAAAGAGAATTGTCTTGGGGGCCCTGAGTGGCTCAGTCTGTTAAGTGTCCGACTTCGGCTCAGGTCATGATCTCATGATTCGTGGGTTCGAGCCCCACATCAGGCTCTGTGCTGACAGCTAGCTTAGAGCCTGGAGCCTACTTCAGATTCTGTGTCTCCCTCTCTCTCTGACCCTCCCCTGCTCACACTGTCTCTCTCTCTGTCTCTCTCTCTCTCTCAGAAATAAATTTTAAAAAATTAAAAAAAAGAACTGTCTTTTTAATAGTTTAATTTCACTTCTGGATATTTACCCAAATAATATAAAAACACCAATTCAAAAAGATATATGCACTCCTATGTTGGTTGAGGCATTATTTACAGTAGCCAAAATATGGAACCCAATGTCTACCAATAGATAAATGGTGGAGTATATATATAATGGAATATTATTCAGCCATAAAAAAGAATGAAATCTTGCCATTTGCAACAACATGGATGGATCTGGAATGTATAATGCTAAGTGAAATAAATCAATCAGAGAAAGACAAATACCATATGATTTTACTCATATGTGAAATTTAAGAAACAAATGTGCAAAGAGAAAAAGAGACAAACAAACAAACAAACAAACAAAGTGACTCTTAAGTATAGAGAACAAACTGATGGTTACCAGAGGGGAGACAGTTGGGGGAAGGGGTGAAATAGATGAAGGGGATTAAGAGTACACTTACAGTGAAAAGCACTGAGTAATATATAGAATAGTTGAATCACTATATTATGCACCTGAAACTAACATAGCACTGCATGTAATTTATACTGGAATTAAAATTTCTTAAAAAAGAAACATTGATAAATAAATATAATAGTATGATAATTCTTTAGTACCTAATATTACCTTTTTATTTAATTCAACTGAATAAATAATTATCAACCTTTAGGCACTATTAAAGGAATTAAGAAAAAGAGAAAGAAGAGCTCAAAAAGCTAATGGTTTAAGAAAGGATACAGATAAATCTGTCATAATAAAATATTATAAATGAAGCAATGAAATCATTCATAAGGTATAGTATCATGAGTGTGCTTATAGATATCATAGAGTTTATAAATACTTCATGAAGATGTGGACTATGTTAAGAAAAATAGGGGTGCCAGGGTGGCTCAGTCGGTTAAGTGTCCGACTTCGGCTCAGGTCATGATCTCACCGTTCTTGGGTTCGAGTCCTGCATCAGGCTCTGTGCTGACAGCTAGCTCAGAGCCTGGAACCTGTCTTTGGATTCTGTATCTCCCTCTCTCTCTGACCTTCCCCTGATCACACTGTCTCTCTCTCTCTCAAAAATAAAAATGAATAAATAAATAAATGCAATTTTTCAAATGTACAGGAAGGAAAGCTCTTTCCAAAGGACTGAAGAAATATGTTCAAGCCAACAAAATCATCAAAAACTTGAATATATGTAAGGATTATGTAATGCTGAAAGCAGTAAATAACATAGGGGATATGATCAGGTCAAATAGGTCATCAAAAGACAGGTCATGAATAACCTTCAGTAAGATTTCGATTGTATATTAAAAAAGAGTTTAGGAGCGACCAGGTGGCTCAGTTGGTTAAGAGGCTGAGTTTGGCTCAGGTCATGATCTCAAGGTTTTTGGGTTCGAGCCCTGCATCTGGCTCTGTGCTGACAGTTCAGGGCCTGGAGTCGCCTTGGATTCTGTGTCTCCCTTTCTCTCTGTCCTTCCCCTGCTTGCCTGCATGCCCCCGCTCTCTCAAAAATAAATAAAAGCTTTAAAAGTATTTTAAAAAGAGTTTAAATGCTGAGAAAAAGATATACATTATAATATCCCATAGCAAACTGACATGATATGATTATCTCTTAACACGTCTTGCTCTGGAAGCAGCACATAAGATTACAAAAGGTAGGGGCACCTGGGTGGCTCAGTCAGTTGAATGTCCGACTTCGGCTCAGGTCATGATCTCGCAGTTAGTGAGTTCGAGCCCTGCGTCAGGCTCTGTGCTGACAGCCAGCTCGGAGCCTGGAGCCTGTTTCAGATTCTGTGTCTCCCTCTCTCTCTGACCCTCCCCTGCTCATGCTCTCTCTCTCTCTCTCTCTCTCAGAAATAAATAAAATGTTAAAAAAAAAAAAGATTACAAAAGGTAAAACTGAAAATAGGGACCTCGTCAGAGAACTAGTGCCATAGTGGGTGAGTCATTGATGATGATCTAGGATAAAGCTTTAGAATTTTTGATAAAGGAAAAGCAAGAGATTCTAGGAGGATAGAAGGAAAAGAACTTGTTGACAAACTGAGATTCAATAGAAAAGGAAGTATATCCAGAATTACTTCCAATTTTCTAGGTTAGATTTGTGATGTCTTTAAGTTAAGGACTAAAAGAAGACACAAGTATGTTGGGGTGAATAAGAGAGAGAATAAGATTTTCCTAAAATATAATCTGCTTTAAATATCTTGGAAAAAATGAACAGTGAATATTCTAATTTGAAGTTCCAGAGAGGTAATCTGGGCTGAAGATTTAAATTTCAATCGGTCAGTATATAGTGACAGACATTTGAAGCTAAGGGAGAGAAACTAGTTATTCACAAAGAATGAGGAGAGATTTTTAAATGGAATTTGGAGAAATATTCAGTACATAATAGAAGGATACTAAGGGGGGAAAATTATAGACAAGGAGAAATAAACAAAAGAGGAGCATATTGTGTACCAGCAGCCAAAGCAGAACTTTATTTCAAAAGGTACATTTACATAAAAGTACCAAATGTTATAGAAGAAATGTAAAATAAGATAATAGACTTCTTTTTTCCCATTGGATCTATCAATGTGAGAAACTTTAGCAGATGCTAGAAACCATAATGCAAATGTTGAAGAGACTTTGATGTTCAGAAGCAGAGCCAAAGAAAGTAGACAATCTTTATAAGAAGCTTGGTGGTAAATGGAAAAAAATACAATAAGGAAGAAAATAAAAAGGGAAAGAAGAGTCAAGAAAAAAAGTGCTATATGCTATGGGTTACAGAATTGGAAATACAAGTATAATGGTAAATTGGAAATAGCAAAAAGTATGAGGTACAAATATTGTAAGAATATGATATTAGAATATTATAATTTTGGATGGTATTTACTGAAAAAATATCTTAACTCAGGAATAGAATACCTTTTTCAGTTATAATATGGGTCAAGATGAAAGATGTTAATGTAATAAGATGAAGGAATTGTGGCTTCTATTTCCTCTGTGAAATCAGAGGATTGAGTTGTACTGGATGAAGGCATCAGTGGAGTTGGAGTTTAGGCTTCTAAAAATCCCTAAAGAAGTAAACTAGCGATTGCTCTAAATGTGGGGGGAAACAGATGGAAAATAAATAAAATCCTTGTCCATCCATCAGTGATACGTCCCCAGTAAAAATTTTTAACAATGCAGGTACAATAATCCTTATGAACATATATATGTGGTTTCCTCAAGATGTGCTCAATAGCTCAGGTGGAGAAACTGGATTGTACAGATAAATTTTCCAAATAGGTGCAAAAGAAAGACAAAGAAGCAATAGAAAACTCTTTCTTGTCTTATGCGATTTTACTCCCAAGGGATTACAATTTAGAGAAGAGAATCCAAATCATTGACATATAACCTTAGCATCAGATGAAGAGTCTTTGGGAAAAAAATAGCAGTGATCTAGGCCCTTATGAAACAGGGTGAAAGGTAGAATTGCCCGGTGCTGACCAAGTGTGCCTTTACCTCAGATCTTTAGTTGCTTTGTAGCTGAATGCAACATCATCTAAATCCTTAAGTACAACAGACATGAAAGGGCAATGAAAGAAGGAAGATTGGCCTCCTTAAAACAATTACTAAGACGTGTACCTAGGTCAAGTGGAGTAGAGGCAAAGGACGTTTCCTGTAGTTTTGTCAGTAAGAATAGGAGTACATATCATTGTATCCTCCTAGAGTATTTCAGGGATAGAGAGTTCTTTTACCTGTGCTCTGGGTGGTTCCATCAACGAGGTTTTACCCAGCTGTAAAAATATCCCCTTCTTATTTGCTTTTTTTTTGCACATAAAATATTGTTATTTTTTGTAGCCACACTATTCAACTATTACCAATATGTTCACGATTTCCAAGACTATAATTCTCATCCTGATACTTCTGTGACTCCAGTCCTGAATGTGAATGTTTACTTCCCCTACTTGAGTATCCCAGATATTTATTCAAACTCAGAATGTCTCAACTGAATCTACATTCTCAAATGTGTGCCTCCTCCTGTTTCAAAAAAAATCTCACTGTTCATTAAAATGCATCGCTCTCCATCTAGTCATTCAAACTGGAAGCTTGAAAGTCCTTCTAACTTCTAATTCTTTCTCAATTTCTAATTGATGCCAAGTCCCACCCACCTTTATTGGCATCAAAGCTCATAAGCCTCCTTGCCTCTACATGAAGGAGGCAGTCATCACTTACTGAAGCTTCCATCCATCCTCTTCCTTTTGCAAAAGTGAAGTAATCATTCCAAAGTCCAAAATGGATTACACTGTGTGCTCAGTGGCTCACGATGTCCTGTTCAACAAATGTGAAATTCCTGGCCCTTTGTCATCTGTTCCTTGCTCAGTTTTCAAAGTCTTCTGCTACATCATGGAACAATTTACCAGTGGTTTTGCCTAAAGTGAGAATAACACAAAGAAGAGACAAAAATCCTTGCACTCATGAAGTTTACATTCAGGTGTAAGAGACAATAAAGATAAAAGCAACAATTGCTTTGGAGAACACAGAGCAAGTTTAGGGAAATTGGAGTTTGGGTTCTGGAAGACAGTACAATTATGTATAGTGTAGTCAGGGGAGGTGTCATTGAGGTGATATTTATGTAGGGACCAAAAGTGCATGTGAATATAACTCACCAATTTCTCTTACCTTGCACTATTTTTGCACAGTACTTCTCACCTTCTAACATATATAAATTACTTATTTATTGCAATTATCTCCCTACAACTAAAGGATAAGTTTCATAAAACATACATATTTGCTGTGTTCATTGATTTCTAGTTCCAGGAATCATATCCATTCCAGCACATAGTGGCCTCTCAATAAATATTTGGTGACTCTATGTATGACATTGAATTGGACTTCAGCCATATTTGAAGAAAGCATTATGTCAAAACACAATCTAGGCAATACCCACACTCATATTTTGCAACATAACAGTTTGCCATGTAAACCCACTGTGAAAAAATTCAAACAGATTCTTGGCTCCATACGTTAGAGCCTCGTGAGTTAACACTGAAGTCTAAAGCCTGAAGCAACAGCAGCTGGAAAGGCATATGCAGCTTTGCTCCCTGACTGTTCAAGAAAGAGGCAATGCAGAAACAGAAAGGAGAGCATCAAAGATTATACAGATATCCCAGCAGCATTATTCACTTCAGTTTGTAATGCATACTTGTATCATGGCCATCATTCTAAATATCAGAGGTCTGAGCATTTAATTTTCCAACGTGAAAGTAATTTGCTCTAATGTTACAACAAAACCTCAGGACTGAATATCTGAGTTCCATTGAAGTCTGCTCAGATATGTTTCTGAAATACCTTTCCCACTTTTAGTGATATTTCAAGCGACTGTTTATTGATTGCTAATTACATGCTAGACATAATTTCATATGCAGTCTTCATAAAATTCCTACAAGGTGGATTTTGTTATCTCTATTTTATGGTTGAGAGAACGAGGAGAAAGGTTAAATAAGTTGCTTCAAAATCTCATAGTAATAAGGTGTGGAGGAGATTTGAAGGTGTGTCTTCCAGCATTCACAGCTTTTACTTTTAACAAGTATTTTGCACAACCTTAAATTGCAAAATCAACAGTATCCTATTAATATATAATTGTAGAGAATTGTTTCCTACTTTTCTAGGAGAAAAATACTTCTGCCAAGGCGATAAAGTGACATCCCTGAATGCAGAAATGGGAAGTGATGTGCCATAATATATCTTTATACAGTATTTTTACCAACTGAAAACAACAGACATAAATAATTGTAGGATCACAGGTAGTACAATGCCATCAAATGATTAGGATGAGTTCTGAGTCTTTCTTACTCTTTTTTTAGTATAATTTATTTAACTTAAGTTCATATAATTTAATTGTTCCATAAAGTTTTACATCTTTCCCAAAAATTGAACATTTTGCTTGTGAGAACTAGAGGGTCCAGCTCTAGTGCACCACTGCATGACAGTTTGAGACTTCACCCAAGATTGTCGTTTTATAGAAATCAATTATTTATGGATTATTATGATATACTAAGAACTGCGTGAAATATTGTAGCTACTAGGCTGGCTGGGAATTCAGGAAAACCAGGAGTTATGGAAGAGCAACTCCATTGTTTCTGTTATTCACAGTTCATGGCTAACAGCACTACAAAGTTGTTTGGGTATTGTCTCTTAAGTTACCACTCCATGTTCTTTGTGGTCATGTTTTCTAATTTCCAGTTTTGAAAGAATAAAAAAAATCATTCAAATCCAGCTTTGTCTGTGAAATAAAATTATTAAATAATTTTGTTTTTGTAATTAATGGTTTATTACTGCAGAAATTATACATTTTACTATTGTCTACAATATGTAATATTATCTTTAAACGATATTTTATCACACATTTACTTTTTTTTTAATTTTTTTAATGTTTTATTTATTGCTAGGAGAGAGAGAGAGAGACAGCGTGAGCAGGGGAGGGTCAGAGAGAGAGGGAGACACAGAATCTGAAGCAGGCTCCAGGATCTGAGCTGGCAGTCAGCACAGAGCCCGACGGGGGGCTCGAACCCACGAACCGCGAGATCATGACCTAAGGGAAAGTCGGATGCTTAACCGACTAAGCCACCCAGGCGCCCCATATCACACATTTACTCTAATTTTATAAGAAGGGGGGGGGAGTTCATGGTTTGTACTGATCTTAGTCCTAATATCCACAAAATTAATATCAAAATCATGACAAGTAACTGATGGGTAATTAATAACTATGTATTGTCATGGAAAGAAATTGATGTTTAGTTACTGAGCTGTTAGTCATTATGAGTCACAACATATTTAGTAATCATTTCATAAAAACTATGTGATACTTTATACATATAAACAAATCTTTAAAAATACAAATTTAATGATCTGCTCGGCTCACTTTCCACTCTATTTATTTATTTAATTAAGTAGGAAACAACTGCTAGATGTCAGTCTCAAGTCTCCCTTTGAGGGTCAAAGATGTCTCTTTTAAGGTTGGAACCCATCTTTGTTGTGTTATTTTAGTATATTTGACATTGATATGACATCAAAATAAAAAGCTTTCACACAGCAAATGAATCCATCAACAAAACAAAAAGGCAACATACTGAATGGGGGAAGATACTGGCAAATGATATATCTGTCAAGAGGTTAATATCCAAAATATATTTTTAAAAATATATTCAACTCAACACCAAAAAAATCCAATTAAAAATGGGTAGAGGATCTGAATAGGCATTTTTCCAAAGAAGATATACAGATGGCCAACAAACACATGAAAAGATGCTCAACATCACTGATCATCAGAGAAACACAAATCAAAAATGTCTTTTATCAGAGGAACCATCAGATCACTACTTGTAAGTCAACTCAAACATACTCAGAGGCTGACTGTACTAGTGAAGAGAAACAAGCAGTTTGAGCTCATCGAGTCAAGGATTCAGCATGATTCTCCTTTGTTCTCATGTTTGAACTGTAGTGCAGGGACTTCTACCCTAACCTTCAACTGTTGTCATGTATTCCTGTTCCATAAGTCCCTGTCTCCTCCCTTGAGTCTGAGTCCTGTCCTGATTTTCTGTTTGACGCCTTTATTACTTCAAGCCTGATTTTCTCTCTACAACTAAGGCCCCACTGATATCAATCAATAGCTTGATTTTCAGAACTTTTTTCTATTCATTCACTGAATTTTATTTAGTATTCTTAATGCCATATACTTTGCTAAATACTAATTATATAGTGGTGAGTAAAATAAACCATAATATATTGGCTCATCTCATGGCAGCCTTATTCCTTTTGCCACTAAGATTGATTGGTTACTACAATAATTATTATTATAGGTTGATTAGCAATTGTAATAGTTGCATGATAGAATCACACAGACACATTCAAATGTACAAATGCATGCACATACACACATAAACACATACAATAACTGGGAAATCCCACACTACCATTTCCATATTCATTTAGGTATTGATTTATAATAACTTTGAACATGTTAACATGTTAGTTTTGCCTATATGAGAATGCCCGCAGTTTGATAATTACATATTTTCTAAACCTGAATTCAGCCTTTTCATTTTATTCAGCCCTAAATTGTTAATAAAATCACTAGTTCATTTTGGCAAGAAGTTCTGCAGTATATACATTTTAGAATTTTTGTCACTGAATATATTTGGTTAAATTAAAACAATGAATTTCTTAAATAAAAATTACAAATGTCTATGAGTCCATATAAATTATGTGTATTATAATCTTCTGCAGCTGAATATATATAACATTAATATATATACATAATATAATATGTATATATATAATATAATATATATATATATTAGACTAAGGATTAGCAAACAGCTCAAACCCATGTACCAAATATTATCCTTGGTGTGTTTTGCCATGGTATCTGAGCTAAATATAATTTTTATACTTTTATAAAGTTGAAAAAGAACAAACAAAAAAGACAGGTCATTAGGACCATACATGGCTTACAAAATCTAAAATATTTACTATTTCATTTTACAGAAAAAGTGTGCCAACTCCTGATGGAGACTTTGAATCAACAGTTTTGCTCAACAATTCAGGTATCTTGTGTATCCAGGATGCTGTTAAAATCTAAATTATAAACATTAGTTTGTGGGGAAAAAACAAACATTAGTTTGTATCTAAAAACTTAGAAAAGCAAATTTACTGGAAATAGTAAATGAACAATAATTCTCTTATTTTCTTTACTGATATTTTTAATACATAAAAATGCCCATTCTAATATCTGTGGATTTTTGTAGCTAGCCAAACTGAAGACTTATGGACACTTACAGAAAATAATTTATCCTCTGAATTGTTGAGGGATTTCAAAACTTCATTTTTCTTGGAAAGTTTTAACATGGTAACTTGGTCTAATGAGATCCTATTCATACCATGTCATTCCTTTGATCTTCATTTATACAATATTGATAGTTTAAATGTTTAATTAATATTTCAGTTATTTATTTTTTATGGCTCACAGAATGTGGCTCAAGGCCTAGAAAATCATTAATAATGGAAGGGACTCCCTTGCTTTTGTTGAGCTTCCTACGTCAACCTGGCAAAAGCTTAACACAACATATGGGTCTCACCACAGGCATTTAAATTCAACCTACTCAGTTTTCTGACACAGCCAGAAGTAGTAGGGAATTCCAAAATTCTGGAGACCTTGATGGAAAACATATTCTCATGAGCTTACTGAAACACAAATCTTCATATCCATCACAAACATGCCTACCACTATCAATTACTGGTCAGCATCTTGAGAAAACAGAGTACAAGTAAATCATAAACAGTGGCTCTATAGTAATGTTGATAGAATCTGTGGAAGAGCTCTGGTCCCCGATATTGGGGCCAAATGTCAATGTGCATGTCCTCCATGTATAGAAAGTAGCCTAACAATAACTGTTCAGTCTGGGGTTATTTTAAAAAATATGTGAGGTTAACTTTCCAATTTTAATAATTATACTATGGTTATGTAATGGACAAATATGAAAGAAAATATACATAATAAAATGTATATGAAAGATTCATATTGTGGGGCACCTGGGCAGCTCAGTCAGTTAAGTGTCCAACCTCAGCTCAAGTTACGATCTCATGGTTTGTGAGTTTGAGCCTTGCAGTGGGTTCTCAGCTGTCTGTGCAGAGCCCACTTCGGCCTCAGATCCTCTGCCCTCCTCTGTCTCTGTCCCTTCCCCCACCCTCCCTCTCTCAAAAGTAAATAAACATTTAAAAAAAAATAATGATATTGTTTTTAAGAGTACATTCTGAAATGTTTAGAGGTAAAGAGGTATCATGTCTGCAGGTTATTATCAAATATTTCAGAAAAATATAAATGTACACACATTCACATATACATGTACATGTCCCTTATGCATTTATGTGTGCGTATTCATCCACTACTTTGAACTCTCAATGCCATAGTTTGTACTCATCATCATGATGCATATAGACCATCATGGTCATGCCACTCTTCTCACCTTTAGAGAGCTTCCTTTTCAAGGCTAGGCCCCTGGCTTCACTTTCCTTAGAATATTTACTTTAGTAAACTTGTAATTGTAAATTCTTTCTTGTCCCTTAGAAATGTAAATATCTTCTTGGCCTTTGCCAGTTTTACAACCCAACAAGTCTCTCCCAGGGACCTGGGAGTCATCCCTTTGAAATTTAATCATCAGGGAAGATAGTGTCCCTATATTCCCATCTCTGTGGGAGAGTGGGAGCCTAATTTAGATAAGCACCAATTAGCAAACATAGATGTCTTAATCACATTGGCCAGCCTCCCCTGTAATGTCTCCAGTACTTACCCATTAGATCACTCTAGGGTTTAAAAATTCTCCCACATTTTGTTTCAGAGGGATTGAGTTCAGTCTCTCTCCTCTATTGTAATAGCCTTGGATAGTCTTTTTTTTTTTTTTTTTTTTTTTGCCTATTTAACTCCATCAGTGCAATTTTTCTTTGATCACAGTCATACACACACACACACACACACACACACACACAGTGAAAAAAGATGATTAAATGAATACAGTAACATCAACTTTAGGGAACCTGAGTGAAGGGCAAATAGGAACTCTGTACTATTTTGCAACTTTAGACTGTCTGAATTTTTCAAAATAAAAAGCTAAATAATCATGTAAAAATGTGTATGTGCGTTCTATAATATCTAGAAAACTATTTGAATGAAAATCCATATACTAAATTCCAAAAGCACGCTCAGGATACAGGTTTCCAATAGCCATATCTAAAATAGTCTAATGGCCACACCAAGATGAGATATATCTGTTAACACCATAAATTGCTAAGAAAAGCACTGAGAAGTCATGGTGGGGCATCACACGTAAATAGTCATGCTCAAGAGGCTGTAGGCAAATTTTGTTCTTTTGTACAAACGCAAAATTTCTTTTAACTTGAAGACCAATTAGCAATGTAAACTATTTAAAATATTTTACATGAAATTCAAAGGCAGAGATCAAAGGACTGTGGAGACTTGGAGTTACTCTAATCTTACCAGTAATGTAGTCCAGTCTCACACTCAAACAGTAATTTTTCCATGACATCCTCGGAAGTGACTGTCTTGTTCCTGCATAATTACTCCTAACAGCGGGGATTTGCCCATCCCAATTTTGGACGTTTTTAATATTAAAAAGAAATCTTACCTTGTCATACTTTTTACTCATTAGTCTTTGCTCCATCCTCTGAAAAACTTGAAATTAGTTCATATGTATGTCTTTTAAATATTAGAACAGCTTTCATTCATCTTCTCAAGCTAAATATTCCAACAAGTTTTCCTTTAACCACCCCACTGTCTACTTTGGTGTTAGATTTTTAATATAGAATACAATGTTCAAGTTAAATCAAACAGTTGAGACATGGTCAGACAAGCACTGAATACTGGAGGTGACCAAATGATGGTAGTCACATGATCCAGCTGCTAGGGGCGATTGTGACAGCAACACAAGAGGCAAAGTCAAGTGTCTGGCATGGGTTATGATGATAGAGTATGCTATGGTATCTGTCGTTCAAAACAAAAGACAGATATCATATGATTTTATGCACATGTGGAATTTGATAAACATAACAGATGAACATAAGGAAAAGGAAGGAAAATTACAATAAAAACAGAGAGGGAGGCAAGCCATTAGAGCCTCTTAAATACAGAGAACAAACTGAGTGTTGATGGAGGGTATTAAAAGGGTGATGGGCATTAAAGAGGGCACTTTTCAAGTTGAACACTGGTGTCATATGTAAGAGATGAACATTGGATTCCACTCCTGAAGCCAGGATTACACTGTAAGTTGACTAACTTGAGAATAAAAAATATTAAAAAACTAAAAAGCAAAACAAAACAGTGGTTGTGGTGCCTTCACCAAACTCATTCTCTGGAGCATTTCTGTGGTTCTCACTTTCCCCTAACTTCTTTGTCCTTACCTATTTTACAAAACTCATGTCCCAACCTCTTTAGCCAATCTTTCAGTCAATTCCTTTGCTTCTTGAACCAGGCAGAGACAGTTTTATTTGTTTAATTCTAAGAACGTTAGTGATATCAATGATTCTTTTCAACTAATCACCTGATTATTGAACATTTATTCTATGAATGCTATGTGCTGGGCCAAATGCCACACATATAAATGAGACATGGCCTGGTCAAACCATCATAATCTCCCTTAAAACCAACCATATGGTTATCATTTATGTTTATTTAAACATCTTAAGTTCGTTTCTAGTTTGATCTTCTAGGTTGGAAAATTATACTTGAGATGTCTTTGTCACACCTGTGAATCCTGACAGAGCTCAAACTAGAAACATTGTATTCTTGTCCTGAGTATGTGTGATGAAGGTAGAGTGTATCTGTAGTCCTAATGTAAGTCTAATGGTTGGATGGACAGCAAAGAAAGAAACCAGGCCGAGTAAATTCTGGGGTCTGAGCTAAGAATCTGATCACAGAAAGAGAGTAATCATAGTTTCTGTTATCAAGCTAAGATCAGAACTGTAGAGAAAAAAGATATGCAGTGGAACAAATACCTGACACAATTCTTGGAATTAATTATGGGTCATTTTGTCACTTAATCAAAGGCTAGAGTCAACTTTTTGAGTTTTGTGACCTGATTCATATGTCTAGTCCCATTTTTTTGGATAGTGCTATGTTGAAATAGACTAGACCTTCTGGAAAAATTCTGATTCTAATGAATGGCACTTGATTCCACCAATGGTAGTTAAAGTAGATCTAAACTGAGTGGTCATGTATTAAACTTAATCTTAATTCAAGGAGCATGTCCTAATTCCAGTATATTGAAATGAGGTCACTAGATCTGTGCTTATCTTATTTGGATTCTCCTTGGTTTTCTGGAATTCTATCATATGTTAATTTTATTCTAATTTAAAATGTGCATTTTTTAAGCTGTTTTTCATTTTTGAGCAAAACAAGCACAGCTATGTGACTTTGAACGATTTAAGGAGGTATAAATAGTAGCACTGGCCCTAAAATAAACATATTAGTCATTTTCTTCCATTAAATTTTAAATATCTAGAATCTATCTAATATGCTATTGAGTTTAGCTGATTAATCACTCTTAATTTAATGTCTTCAAAATAACCTAGTTCTGGGAAAACAAAACAGATTTTTAAATCAGACTAACCTATCTCAGATACTTGTTTGCTCTGAGGCTTAGGGAGAAAGTAACTGGACTTCTCTGGACATCAGGTTCTCACTTGTTTATTAAAATTATTTATGCCATCTCATAGTGGAGTTGAAGGTAATAGATACAATAATGAAAAAATCAATCCTAACACAGAGACTGGAAAAGAATAGAAAGTTAAGAAATAAAGTTAATTCCCTTGTATCACCCTTCCTCTGCCTTTCTGTCTCATTTTTTGCTTCTTTATTAATTTCAATCCTCACCTATTCTTTTCAGGGTAGCTTCCTAACTGTAATTCACACTTGTTAGGGGGCAGGCAGTAGGTTTAGATGTCAAGGTGTTGTTTAAGGAATTGCAGCAGGGGCGCCTGGGTGGCTCAGGGGATTAAGTGTCTGACTTCAGCTCAGGTCATGATCTCACAGTTTGTGGGTTCAAGACCCATGTAAGGCTCTGTGCTGACAGCTCAGAGCCTGGAGACTGCCTCATTTTCTGTGTCTCCCTCTCTCTCTCTCCCTCCCCCACTCACCTACGTGCATGCTCTCTCTCTCTCAAAAATAAACACTAAAAAAAAGAGGGATCTTGTCACCCTTGCTTACTCAAGAATTGCAGTAGAATTGATACATTTAATCATTTCTGTGAAGTGGCAACAAATTTATTAACAGCATACATAAGTATATGTAAGCAAGTTTCTACAACTAAAGAGTAATACATATAAGATTTCCTTATAATCATGTTTCTGACATTTCCATTAATTTCATTTAACTTTCAGTTTTTTTGGTATTTATTTTGTTTCTTGCGAGGTATCAAAAGTTGAAAAATATTGAGCAGGGAAAATGAGAGATTTTATTAACATTTGTTTTCATTTTTTATGTCCTGTTGAATGGGAAAACTAGACATTATTTGACTTCTGTGTAAGTGTGTTTGCTAGTCAATGTTCCATGGATACATAATTTAATATCCAATGGTATGATTCTATAAACCTTGATTTGTCACAAAGTCCTCCTACACTGAAATATTTTTCCAATTTCTGAAACATGTCTGCAGACTCCAGATCCTACTTTTCAAACTGCATTCCATTTAATGGACAATATATTTACTAAATATTAAAAACACTGCTCGACATGCTATTTTTTTTTCCTCTGTAGTATTTCCCTTCTCATTCCAGAGGAGAAAAATCTCAACAGTATGTAAACTGAACACACACCATTAGTCTGATCCCAAATGCAATGCATTCAGACTTAGTATTTTTCTTTTTTTTTCTTTTTTTTCTTTTTATTTATTTCTAGGAGAGAGAGAGACAGCGTGAGCAGGGGAGGGTCAGAGAGAGAGGGAGACACAGACTCTGAAATAGGCTCCAGGCTCTGAGCTGGCAGTCAGCACAGAGCCCAATGTGGGGCTCAAACCCACTAACCGCGAGATCAGGACCCAAGTGAAAGTCGGACGCTTAACCGACTAAGCCACGCAGGCGCCCCAGACCTAGTATTTTTCTATGCTGCTTAGGATCTCATTACTAAATGGATCTTCATTTCAGTGAAAAGACATGTACTATCCCTTTGATATATATATATATATATAGATAGATAGATAGATATATAGATATATAGATATATAGATATATATATAGTTGTCATTCTCCTTACTTCCAACCAATAATCAAAATATTTCAATTCTATCAAAAGGGTCTCTTGAATCCCATTATATTTTTTCCATCCCTACTGGCTTAGTTCAAGCTTTTTCAACTTTCATATTAACTATTACAATATCCTCCTGTCTCACCTCTTTTCCTCAAGTTTCCAAGACCCATTCCTTTTTTCAATGAGTAGTGAAAATAGAAAGTCAAGGATTAGCTCATGTAAGACCTTGAGAGCTCTGTAGATGTTATTCTTTAAGCAATGAAGAACACTAAAAGAAAGCAAATTGTTTATGTTATGCTGCTCTTTCCATAATACATAATATTTCCTTACGTATAATTAATTGTATTTATTCTAACTTTTTTATTATAAAAGTGAGAGTAGCTAGATAATTTCCAGGGCACTTTATAACATGTTGGTCATATTATAAACACAAAAATTAATAATCAAAAGGGAAATTGAAAGGAAAATGATACTACTAATCTTTAAAATTGATTTTATAACTGTATTCATATCTATATATAGTTTGCATAGCAATAACTCTTACCAAAGTCTCTATGCAGTAGTGCAGTGAGCATTTTATAAAGTCATAACTTAGTACATTACAGTGCTATGTACGCTGTTTTTTATTTTAATAAAATTTCTTAAGTTTTTTTTATTTATTTTCAGAGAGACAGAGACAATGTGAGTGAGGGACCGGTAGAGAGAATCTCAAGCAGTCTCTGGACTGTCATTGCAGAGCCAGAAGCAGGGCTTGGACCCACAAAACCATGAGATCATGACCTGAGTTGAAACAGAGGGGAACCCTTAACCGACTGAGCCATGTAGACACCCCAATTTTTTAAAACTAAGACATGCTTACATGTATAAACTCTTCAAAAATATCAAATAACAAATATTATTTAAGAAATTACCAAAATAACATGAATTCTGAAAAAAATGGCCAAGAAAATTATTCTCATAGGCATAAATAAAGTAATTTTTCATAAAATATTGTAATAATCTGTGTGATGGGTAATAAATTAAACAGACTTTTAAAGGTGCTTGAATAAAGGGCACCTGGGTGCCTCAGTTAGTTAAGCTTCCACCTTTAACTCCGGTCACAATATCGTGGTTTGTGAGTTTGAGCCCCGTGTTGATCTCTGTGCTGACAGCTCAGAGCTTGGAGCCTGCTTTAGATTCTGTGTCTCCCTCTCTCTCTGCCCTTCCCCCACTCGTGCTCTGTCTCTGTTTCTGTCTCTGTCTCTCTCAAAAGTAAATAAAACATTAAAAAAATAATTTAGGGGCTCCTGGGTGGCTCAGTCAGTTAAGCATCCGACTTCAGCTCGGGTCATGATCTCACCGTTCGTGGGTTTGAGCCCCGCTTCGGGCTCTGTGCTGACAGCCAGCTCAGAGCCTGGAGCCTGCTTCTGATTCTGTGTCTCCTTCACTCTCTGACCCTTCCTTACCCATGCTGTCTCTCTTTCTCAGAAATAAATAAAACATTAAAAAATAATTTAAAAATAAAGGTATTTGAATCAAAGAGATATACAGAGAGAGGTATATGAAATGTAGAGAGAAATATAAAACTAGACAATCATATTGTTTAGATTTTTAATTAGAAAAAGACCACAGTTGACATCTAAGAACATAAGGGAAAAGTCACAGGGTAGCATGTGAGCAATTAAACAGAAAATAAATAGACAATGTCACTAGTTACACAGGTATAGATTCAGACAGTTTTCAGCCATGGAGAAATATAAGGGTCATTAAGAAAAGCTTGGTCAATGGCAATCTCAACTTCATGATATTGATTAGCCATCATGATAATTAATAAATGATTTAGCTATAGTTTATTCAGCAAATCATAAACAATGATAAAAATTAATACACAGTTAGATTTGGTTTTTTAAAATCATTTTGGTGACTTTCATGTCACCATAAAAAAAATCTGATGGAGAAGTTAAAAAGATTATCCTTCAAAGAAAACTTATTATTGTTAATATGTATATTAAAAGTACATTAAAATTATTATTTTTTTAAATGATAAGTTAGAAGGATACATATAAAATGTTAAAGTCAATTTTGGCACGAAATCTATAATTCCTCTTCGGGGTATACATCCAAAGGAAATAAAATAGCTACGTTAGAGATACCTGCACCCCGATGTTGATTAAAGCATTCATTACAATAATCCAAACATAGAAACAACTTACATGTCCACTGGGGGATGAGTGGATTAAACAAGGTAGTGTATATACAAAATGGAATATTATTCAGCCACAGGAACGTAGAGAATCCCACAACATGGATCAAGCCTGATGGTGTTATGCTAAGTGAAATAAGTCAAATCCAGAAAGACAAATACTGTATGATTTAACTTGTATGTGGAATCTAAAATTTTAAAGAAAGAAAGAAAAGAAAACAAGCTCATAGGAAAGCAAGTTCACAGGGAACAAGTGGGTGGTTACCAGAGATAGGAAGTGGGGAGTGTGGAAAAGGAGTAAAGATGGTCAAAAAATACAAATTCCAGTTATAAGATAAAAAGGTTCTGGGGATATAAAGTACAGCATAGCCAAAATAGTTAACACTGTCTTGTATATTGAAAGTTGATAAGAGAAAATATCTTTAAAGTTTTCATCTCTAGAATAAGAATTCTGACTATGTGAGGTGATGGCTGTTAATTAAACTTATTATGGTGATCATTACACAATATATACTACATGAAATCATTATTTTATATGTCAATTATATCTCAATAAAACTGGAAAAAATAAACAAGAAAACTACTCATAAGAACAAAAACCCATAACCATGGTTTTAGTCTTTGTTCTTACACAAGTTTTTGAGTTAGTTCATATTTAGCCCCTGTAAACTACATATGGGAGGATGTTCTGCTCACTTAACTGAAGCTTAAGTCCAAAACCAAAACCATATTCTGATTTTCTCAAGGCTGGATTCAGAAATATATGATAAAATATATTTAAAACATGCTTTTCTACAATGATTTCTCAACTATTCTGTTTATCTTTTTTATGGCCATTGTTAACTGTTATCTCCTCCCGTTTTCTAGCTCAAAATATTTTAGATAGCTTGGAGAATGTGTATTTGTCCAAATTTTCTTTTTCTAAGGAGGAATCTCTCTGCTCAGTGTTTTACAAGTTTCTAATAGATTATTTTAAGTGACAGTGGAAAACAGTGTTTACGTATTAAGAAAAAAAAAGTTGACAACATTTTTAATGCACTGTACTTATAAGCCAAGATACATTAGAGCTCTTTATGGACAAAATGTGTTAAGACACAGAGTGAAATCTACTTACAGGAAAAATAGAAAGGCCCTGATCTCATTCCTGTTTTTAGTATCTAGTGTTGACATGCCTACATGTACAGTTGGCTGAAATTGCCTCTGGTTGGCAATTACCATGGCTGCCTCTGAAAGTATAGAAACATCAAATTAGCAATAGAAGGAACTTATGACCCCCAAGTCATGGTAATAGCTGAAGAGCTGTGCAAGACTTTGCTAGTCTAAATAGCAAGAGTTGTCATTTTGTAGTTCAATATACACAAAAATATTTACATGGGGTGAATTTTTTTAATATAAAAAGTTGGGCTACCAAGTATTTTTTCTATTTAAATAATATGAATGATTATCCTTTGGTATCAAGAGATAAAGTAGCCATTACAGTTTTTGGTCATCTTTTCATGCCAGTGATTTTTCCATGGCTACCTAAACTTTCTATCTCATAGGTGATTTTGTTAACTAGCCCCTTTTTGATAGACTATTTTATGCTATCACATACAATATTACCCAATTATATTTCCAACTTAACTATTTTTATTGAAGCATAATTAACACACAATGTCATATTAGTTTCAGGTGTGCAACATATTGATTCAATAATTCTCTACATTGCTCAGTGTTCACCACCACTAGTATAGTCATAATCTGTCACTAAACAATATCACTACAATATTGTTGACTATAATCCCTATGCTGTACTTTTCATCTCTCTGACTTATTTACTTTGTAACTGAAATTCTGTGCCTCTTAATCCCCTTTATTTTTTTCACTGCCCCCTATTAACCCCCCAGCCCGAATTTATTCAGCCACAAAAAAGAATGAGATCGTGCCCTTTACAACAACATGGATGGACCTAAGGGGATATTATGCTAAAAAATAAGTCAGATAGAGAAAGACAAATATCATCTTATTTGATGTCATATGATATATGAAGTCTAAAACACAAAAGGAGTAAGCCAACTTAAATATTTTCACATTGAAATTTTTATAAAACAGAAATCTAGAAAGGGAATTTTAGGGGGCAAAAACAATGCATGTTTTAAAAGAACCCTGATAGATAGTGCCTTTGCTTTGTGAAAATCTGCACAAATATATACTTTCATTAAAAATTTATATGAGTGCATATTTTTTCACTCTCTTGTGCAATGTATTCATAATTTGTCTATTAGTACCCATGAAATATAAAGTATTTTGTTATTGGTTCAAGCTATGTGTCTTTAATTATTAGTTAAGTTGAATATTCTTTTACTCACATATTGAATTTCTCTATGTCATTTTCTGGGATTATCACAGCATATAATTTGTCATAGGAGGATTAGGAGGAACTTAACGGAGGACCATGGGGGAGAAGATGGGAGGAAATAGTGGGGGAGAGGGAGAGAGGCAAACCATGAGAGACTCTTGAATGCTGAGAACAAACTGAGGACTGATGGGTGTGGGGGGGAGGGGGGAGATGGGCATGGAGGAGGGTATTTGTGGGGATGAGCACTGGGTGTTATATGGAAACCAACTTGACAGTAAACTATTTGTAAAAAAAAATAATAATAATTTGTCTATGATGCCTATTAATTTATTTGCTTTAAACATATTTTTTCAGGAACTAATTTTGGTATTATGCTTATTAGTAAATTTCAAAGGATGGAAAGTAAGTAACAATATCTTCATATTGTCATCTTTAAATAGAAAGTTCTATATTTATTTATTGAAATTTTAATTGTTCTTGTTTTCCAAATATTGAGCCTGTTAGCTTGCTTAAGTATCAAGCATTTTTTAACTTTTTTGTGGAATGTAACTTTTAGATTAGCTGTAACATAATTTTAAAAGGTAATAATGCCCTCTCACAATTCCTTTTCAACATCATGAAAGTATTAACAAATACAAGTTGAGAAGTAAAGGAAATAAAAGGTATACAGATTGGGAAAGAAAAACTAAAACTGTCTTTGTAAATGACATTATCATCTATGTAGATATCTGGAAGAATTGACCAAAAAAGTCTCCTGGAATGAATAAGCAATATAACGAGGCTGCAGGATACAAAGTTAATATATAAAAGTCAATCATCTTCCTATATACCAAAAATGAATACGTGAAATTTGAAATTAAAACACAATATCATGTATATTAGCACTCCTCAAATAATATACATAAGTATCAATCTAACAAAATCTGTCTAAGATCTATATGAGGAAAACAGTGAAACTTTGATGAATAAAACCAAAGTAAATAAATGAAGATACATTCCATATTTATGGATAAGAAAATTCAATAATGGCAAGATGTCAGTTCTTCCCAATCACAACTGAAATCTCAGAAAGTTATTTCGTAGATATAAACAAATCGATTCTAAAATGCATATGTAAAGAGAAAAAGATGAGAATAGCCAATACAATATTGAAGGAGGAAAACAAAGTTGGAGGACTGAATTACCCAACTTCAAGATTTACTGTAAAACTACCACAATCAAGACATTGCAGTATTGAAGAGAAAACAATAGATCATTATAACAGAATAGAGAACCCAGAAATAAATTCACATAAATACAATCAGCTTATCTTTGACAAAGGAACAAAGGCAATACAATGGACCAAAGATAGCCTTCTTAATAAGGAAAAATCTGTTACAATATGACAGATCGGTCTGGTAAGGGAATTCCAGTCCCTGCCTGAAGATCCCCATTCCAGGTTTTTCTTCCCACAGTGTTTGCCTCATGCACCAAATTACTACTAATCCGAATGTGGAAATAAAAGACTACAAATTGTCCCCTCTGCTTATGCTGGGGATTCAGACCTCTGGATAATGATCTCTGAGCCCACCGGGTTCTTCTGCCGGGTGATCCAGACCAGGTTCCGTAACATTCTTAACAAATACTGCTGAAACAACTGGACATCCACAAATAGGAATCTAGATGTAGAACTTACACCCTTTACAAAAAAATTAACTTAAAAATGGTCACAGACCTATATGTGAAAAGAAAAAACTGAAAAGTTCTTGGAAGGTGAAATAGGAGAAAACTTAGATGACCTGGGGTATGGAGATGACTTTTTTAGATATAATAACGAAAGCATGAACCATGAGAAAAACAATTGATAATTTTTACTTCATTAAAATTAAAATCTACTCTGCAAAAGACAATGCCAAGAGTAAAAAAAATAAGCCACATGCTGAGAAAAAAAACACTTGCAAAACACACATCTGATAAAAGGCTGTTATCCAAAATGTATAAAAGACCTTTTAAAACTCAATAATAAGGAGGGGCACCTGGGTGGCTCAGTTGGTTGAACATCCCACTTCTGCTCAGGTCACAAGCTCACAATTTATGAGTTCCTGCCCTGTGGGCTCTCCTGACAGCTCTTTGGATTCTGTGTCTCCCTCTCTCTCTCTCTCTCTAACCCTCCCCCACTTAAAAATCTCTCTTTCTCTCTCTCTCTCTCAAAATAAATAAACATTAAAAAAATTTTAAATCAACAATAAGGAAACAAAACCTGATTTTAAAAAATGGGCTAAAGTTCTTACCAGACATCTCACCAAAGAGGATATGCAGATAGTGAATAAGCATATGAAAAGATACTTCAATGCAAATTTCAGCAGGGAAATGCAAATCAAAACCACAATGAGCTACCACAACACATCTATTAGGATGGCTGAAGTCTGGTTCAGTAACAACACCAAATGCTGGTGAGGATGCAGAGCAAAGGAACTCCCATATATTGCTGGTGGGGAGGCAAAATAGCACAGCTACTTTGGAAGACAGTTTCACATTTTTTTAAAACTATATTATACTCTCTTACCGTATAAGCCTGCAATCATACTTCTTGGTATTCTCTCATAGGAATTAAAATCTTAAAATCACACAAAAACCTGCATATGGATGTGTGTGGTAGCTTGATTCAAATTGCCAAAGTTTGGAAGCAGCCAATATGTCCTTCAGTAAATAAGTGGATAAATATACTGTGGTACATTCAGACGATAAAATATTATTCAGTGCTAAAAAGGAAATGAACTATCAATCCATGAAAAGACATGAAAGAGTCTTAAATGCATATTATTAAGGGGAACAGTCAATCTCCTGACTGCTTGATTCCATGACAACCTGGAAAAGCTAAAACTATGGAGAATGTAAAAAGACCACAGTGACTGTCAGATGTTGGAGAGAGGAGGAGGGATGAATAAGCAAAGCACAGAGTATTTTTAGGGCAATAAAAATATTCTCTATGATACCACAATGATGGATACATGTCATTATACACTGCATAAACTTATGGAATATGTAACACCAACAGTGAACCCTAATAACTAACTATGGTCTTTAGGTGATTATATGTGTCAATCAATTGTAACAAATTGATTACAAATTGAGGTAGGTTCATCAACTGTAACAAATATACCCCCTTATTGGGGAGTGTTGATAACAAGGAGTATATGTATGTGCAGGAGCAAAGATATATGAGAAATCTCTGTATCTTTCCCTTTAGCTTTGCTATGAATTTAAAACTGCTTTAAAAATACAGTGTTTAAAGGTACCTAGGTGGCTCAGTCAGTTAAGCATCTGACTCTGAATTTTGGCTCAGGTCATGATCTCACGGTTCCTGAGTTCCAGCCCTGCAATGGGCTCTGTACTGACAGTGCAGAGCCTGCTTGGGATTTTCTGTCTCCCTCTCTCTCTGGTCCTCCCTCCTTCTCTCTCTTTCTCTTTCTCTCTTTCTCTCTCTCTCTAAAATAAATAAATGAACATTTAAAAAATTTTTAATAAAAATATAGTTTTTAAATAAACACTAAAATAGAAACATATAATTTTTTTTTCCTGAGAGAGAGAGACAGTGTGAGCAGGGAAGGGTCAGAGAGAGAGAGACACAGAATCTGAAACAGATCTGTGCTGACAGCTCAGAGCCCGACGCAAGGCTCGAACCCCCAAACTGAGATCATGACCGGAGCTGAAGTCAGATGCCTAACCGACTGAGCCACCCAGGTGCCCCAGAAAAATATAATTTTTAATAATGAATCTCTGTCATTTAATATTCATTTTCTCCTTCCATAATTCTACTTTGCTGCAAATATCCTTCTCTTCTTTCCTTCTTTTGTCAGCGTCTTAGTCTGTTAGTGCAGCTATAAGAAAATATCATAGATGGGTGGCTCATAAACAACAGAAACCTGTTTCCCACAGCTCTTGAGGTTGAGAGGTCCAGGATTAAGGCATAGGCAGATTTGATGTCTAGTAAAACCCTGCTTTCTAGTTCACAGGTGGCTGCCTTCTTGTTGTGCCCTCACATGGTAGGAGTAAGGACATTCTATGGGGTCACTTTTATAAGGTCATTAATCTTAATTCATGAAGGCTTTGCCCTCATGACCTAATCTCCTCCGAAAGGGCTCACCTCCAAATACCATCACACTGGAAATTAGGCTTCAACATATGAATTTTAGAGAAACACAAGCATTCAGGTTGTAGCATTGTGTCCTATCTATTTTATTATACATTGCATAATTTGATTTCACTATTTGAGCTAGGTGCAAGGAATGTGATTCAAGCCCAAGTCGATATTGTCCACATGTTTTTATTAAATGATGGGCATTTGACCTCTTCTCTTCCTATCACAATCTCTCAAACATAGTCACTCATCCACATATGTAAATAACGAGGCACAGGTCCATCATGGGACCATCAGTGGAGCATCCTGCCAAGAATGGAACCAACACTGAAGAAGGAGAGCTGATAAATAGGCCACAGTTAATGAGGTCTTGGACATGCTAAGTCTTTGTACCAGTCCAGTTGAGGAACTATACTTTGGTTCAAAGAATGCATCCCTTTGTTTTTAAGTACAGTTTGATCAGGGGTTTTCATTACAAAGAAACCATACAGATAATGACGCATGAAGAAGGTCATGGGAAAAGCATAAATTACAAACAAAAAATTTTTCCATCAAATTATGACTCCCTCGTTTTCTAGATAAGTGACAGATAAATTTCAAGATATTTAACTTCTCTCTGAGTTTCAATTGACTCGTTACAAAATAGAAATAACCCCATTACAAAGCATTTAGTATAGACAGAATTGACAGAATGGAATTAGATGGTATAAGAATTAATATGTTCCTGAGCAACTCAACTTTAATAAAAGTGTGTTACAATGGCCTTAAATGTATTGGCTCAATGGACTGATATGACTAAAGGGTCTAGTACATTTATTTGAACACTATTCTGCTTAAGGAACTCCAGGAAGCTCAGTTGGCTAAGCGTCCGAGTTCAGCTCATGTCAGGATCTCCTGACTTGTGAGTTTGAGCCCTGGGTGGGGCTTTCTGCTGTTGACATGGAGCCCACCGCATATCCTCTGTTCCCCTCCCTTTCTGCCCCTCCCCTACTCATGCTTTCTCTGTCTCAAAACTAAATAAACATAATAATAAAAAGAACTCCAGGAAAAGAAGTTAGAAAGCCCTAATGGGAATTAAGCATGGAGATTAGGGTCTGTGTTAGGAAATTCAGTGCAGGAACAGGAATGAAAAGAGGCTTGCTGGAAAAAATATTTCAAACACCAGAAAAAAATAATTGATCTCCTAGTTCAGCAAAATAAAGAAATATATTGGCTTAGTTCTACTGAACACTGACATTCTAAATGGCTGTTTTATAAGAAAATAATAAGTTTGGTTTATGGTTCAGCAAGAAATTAATATTTGAGTTATACTAGGTTTCAGAGTTTTGTAAATCTGTGCTTTTCCACCTGGTTTGTAGTTCACAGTTCAGTTAAAGACCTTGCTAAAACATATGATGCTTTACTGCACAGCCAAGAGCTACAGAATAGAATAATATATTACAGTGAAATATTAGATTTGTATTTAGTAGAACAGTGCAGAGGAGTGTAGAGTAGTTGAGATCAGGTTGAGAATAAAATAAATCAGACAGCATGAATTTGAAAGAAACACTAACCTAAAAATAGTCATAGGTTTTGCCATTTGCCATATGCTGAGAGGGGAAAAAAAAAGGTAATACTTCAGACTGTTAAGTTTTTCTCCAACCAGGAACTATATTTACAAAGATAAAGGAAACTCAAGAGTTGGAAAATGCTTAATAGGTATTATAAGAATAAAACCACAGGTTTCTTGGAAACCATGAGTAGAGGGAACAACTGAATTATCTAGAATAATAACTCTATCTGTAATATTGATTTGGTTATTTTCAGTGGGTTCTTGTTCAACTTTTCATTTCTCTAAAAATAGCTCAACTCAACATAGAATATGGGTAGAACATGGAGTGCACTCACTTCAGAAGAATATAGATTTCTGCCCCTGATGTTTCTGCTATAATTGCAAGCTGCTTAGTTTCTATGTTGCTTTATTCCCTCTACAAACATGAAAAAAAAAAAGGTAATATCCTGGAGATGATTTACACATTTTTTTTAATAGCAACTAATAAAACATAGGCCGTGAAGCATTTGGAAGATATCAGATTTGGGGCTAATGAATAATTATATGTGCTAAGATACCATGCTAGAGAAGACAATTCAAATGTTCCAGGTGTTTACAACTGAAAAAGGCTAATGACACCAGAGTAGCTATAATTCATGAAAAAGACAAAGATCTAAGTTCTGCAAGCCAGAGAAGGATGCAGTAAACATTGTAGGACTGTATTCATTATTAAGATATGCAAAAATCAAATAGCCAGGGCCTCAAGCTAAGAAGTCTATGGCATTATAAAATGGATTGCAAATTAGTTATTTAGTTTATGCTAGACTATCAGAAGAATCAATCTATAATTTACATTAAAGAACATTCATTTTCATTTTTCACCAGAATCTGTGTGAACCAGATATGCAAATGAAGAAGAAAAAAAAGTAATTGTCAGTCCAAATATATTTTACTACCTCTGTTCCTTTTGTTTTCAGATTTTTACATTTGCTCATCAATACAATCTCTACAATGCCTTGTACTGACCCAGTTCCTGAGCCATTTCTGATTAAGCCAAGAAATATAGCAGTGCTACAATCTGGGGGCCTATAAAATCCAGTCAGGTTTTCATTTTTTGGTCTATGCTGTTGCCTTGTTTAATATTTTACACAGTCCCTCCCTTGATGGAGACTCTGTTTCAGCAAATTCATCTTTATTGATCCCTTTCTCCATGTTAAAATCTTTGTTCGTCTGATAAACTTTTTTAACTTCAAATATTATAACTGAGTTAATCAGATGTCTCAGTTCATGACACTTAATCACCACTGGTCACTGCAAGGCTCGTTTTTAGTTCATTTCATAATGTTTTTTTATTTTATAAATTTTTTAACGTTTTATTTATTTCTGAGAGAGAGAGACAGCGTGAGCAGGGGAGGGTCAGAGAGAGAGGGAGACACAGAATCTGAAACCAGCTCCACTGAGCCACCCAGGCGCCCCTCACAGTTTTTTTTTAATCCACCATCACATTTCTCAGACTCTTTCCCAGCTTCCAAGGGGACAGTAGCAACAGCTATACAATGCAAGTAGGGAGAATGGATGAAATGCAAAAGTCATACTCCTATGTATTGTGATGACATTTAATGGCAAACTGCAGATCAAATAAGCAGGATTTTTAATGGAACAGACCCTTAAGGAATGAAGTTTGGGTCACTGCTCTAAACAAGAAATCATAATCATCTGAGGTGCTTTCTGGACAAAAGAAATATGAAATTGATAGTATAAAATGGAACTTGTCAATATCAGCTATGACATCATGATCACTTGCAGCAAAGAGTATTAGTAGTTATAGCTATTTCTTCCTTGTTGTGTGTGTGTGTGTGCTATGCATACACATATGTGTGTGCATATATATGAAAAAAGGCATTTGTATATGTGTGGGTATGCCAGTTTTTATTCTTTTTATTTTTTCACTCCTGTTTCTTTATCAAGAATAAAGGATATTGATGTGTTAATAGTGGTAAACCTTAAATTTCAATATTTAACTGAGGAGATGTCAAAGTTAGAAATCATCAAAAGGAGAGTATGACTTAGAAGAATTAACGTCATCTCAAGATGAATGAAGTAAGATTTCGTGTATCCTCTTTTGGGGAAATAGGTCAGTGTGTGTTGGGTTTTATGAGGGACAGCTGCATTGTGTTGGATTAAAATTCGTTGTGTTTATTTGGAAGTTAAATACGGCTAAAATGATGTGTGTGAGTACCAAACGGACAAGGTGTAGACTGCGGTGGACTGTTCTCTGTAGCTTGGTTATGCTGGAAATTAAATTTTCAAGAATCCCCTTCTTGTATGTCTCCGAATTAAAGTTAGCCAAAAGAGAAACTCATGAGTGGTTTGGAATGCAGAATAGCAATAGTGACTATAATCCTTAGAAGATAATTGTCAGGTTCAGATGTGGTGACTAACAGATTCAGAGATGTGTGCTGATTTCCCATCATTCAACATCACTAAGCTCCCTCCATGCTCACCCTTCTTCATGGATGCTGGCCTGCTAACAGTGACCCACAGCTCACTGCCATATCCTTGGCTGTGGATGCAGCCTCTTGCTTGCACACCGTTCACATTGTAATTGTATTCCTATATAAATTCCTATATAAATCTATGAATCTCATGAACCACAAACTCTTTTCTATTAAATGAATGAAACAGCAGATGCATTTTAAATTCTACTATTCCAATAGTCTAATTTCTCATTAAAAGATTTTTCATGAAGGAGTACCTGGATGGCTCGGTTAAGTGTCTGACTTCAGCTCAGGTCATGATCTTGCTGCTGGAGTTAGAGCCCCGCATCACGCACTGTCCTGACAGCTCAGAGCCTGGAGCCTGTTTCAGATTCTGTGTCTCCTCTCTCTGACCATCCCCTGCTCACACTCTGTCTCTCTCTCCCTCTCAAAAATAAATAAACATTTTTTAAAATAAAACCTGGGTGGTTCAGTTGGTTAAGCATCTGACTTCAGCCTGTTGTGCCCGAATCGCGAGTCCCAGAGACCTCCAAGGAGCCGGCACCAATGCAAGTACAAAAGGGTCTTTATTACAAGCTCGAGCAGGGGCTCACCAGCCTGCCGATGTCATGGCAGCAAGGTGAAGCAAAGAACAATAGCGAACAGGGTTTTTAAGGAGTAAGGGATGGGGTTGTTACAGTACATGTAGCATCATCACATAAGCACCAATTACAATTGTACAGCAGTACCCCTGGTAATAGCTTTGACCATTCAGTATCTGTGAGGTGTTCATTACTTTTGGTGGGACCCAATCATGACTCTTGAGAATCCTTTGAAAATGACCAATTGTGAAGTGAGTTCAAAGGGCCCACGTGGGGTTCAGACAAGTGGTGAGAAATTGGCTAGTTTGTATCTGCAGTTCCCAGCCTTGACTCAGACCATAGGAATGTTTCTTTCTTTCTTTTTTTTTTTTTTCTTTTTGATTAGCTGATCCGAGGGCGGTCCGAGGATGGCTTTAGCCTTGAATAGTCTGAGGCTTTTCCTGGGACCTGGACTGGGGCTACGTGCAGTCCCACGTATACCCTGCTGCTGATCCTGGGGCTGGCCTAATATTAGCCCATGTGGTGTTGGGCTTCTCTCTTTAACTAGGCTTTCATTTCTCAGTGTGGTCCCAGATCAGCAGCAACAGCCATACCTGGGAATTTGTGAGAGAGGGAACTGCATGTGCCTGATCCGAGACCTGCTAAGTCAGAATCTCTGGGGATGGAGCCCTGCCATCCAAGTTGTAACAATCCTTTCGGGCGACTCTGATACAATTAAGTTTTAGAACCACTGAACCAGATTGTGCCATTTCCTTTCTTCATTAACCATTTTTTCTACCTTGTTCCTCACTTTCTGTGTTCTTGTTAGCCGGTGTTCGTGCTATTTGCCCAGAAAGCAGTCACTGTAATAGTATTAATCTACTTACTTAATTAACATTAGTTCTATTAAGAAATAAATTAGGGAATTTTCTGCAGCCTACTTAATGCCTATAATAAATTCTGAGATTAGTTCTTGTTTACATCCTTAATTACACTGTTGCTATGACAAAAGCTGTCCAGTTTGTTCTCAACATTATTCCCTGTGGTCTTTAGTATCTTGTTCTTTATTACTTGACTAAATACCTAATTGCTTCTCTTCTTAGAAACTTTTTCTGAATATTTATGTAGAGGTTTTGCATTCTCTTGATTTGTACATTTCTTCAATTATACATTGGTAAGCATAAATTAGAATCAGTCATTTGTTTATGAAGTTATTGTTTAAGTCCAAATCCATAGGTATTAAAGATAGAAGTGCAAATGAAAATCTGCTGTCTAGTGCTATTAAGTTCTTAAATTGCCCTCGTAATATGAATGTTTTTCACTTAAAATGTATTTCTTAAAGTAAGTAAATACTAGGATTCCAGCACAACATTTGCCATGTAGTGATTAAACACACTGCTCTAACATTTTCCTTGCATTTCTTAGAAGGAAATTTAACAGTCTTATGGAAGACATTTAATGGTGCTTTTGCTGCTGCACAATGGGGGATCCATTTTAAGCTTGAGATCAAGCAGAAAATGGCTCATTTCATCAAAGAGATTTAAACCACCTCTCCTATCACCCAGTAGCAGAGGCTGGTGATTACATTTAGAAACACAGCCCCTCCCATCCCCAGTGCACGTGTGCGCGCGCGCGCACACACACACACACACATACACACACACACACTTCTCAGATTAGAGAAAACAAGAATGTTAGTATCACACAGACACTTTCTTTCAAATGTAAAACACATAGCTAGTTTTAAGCAGAAGACATTAAACAGAAAAGAAGTCTTCCATAACAGTCAATTTACAAAACCTCAGTTCTTACAGGATTCAATGGTAGAAGACTTGCTGTGTTCAGTAATGAGTCCCCTGAAGCAAGAAGTGGATATCCCAGCATGGAGATCTTAGAATGGAATAATGGCAATGATTTGTAAGATGATCCTGGCTCTACCTGAAGGCATCCAGCACTGTGGTTTAGGGGCCTTCGAAAAGCATATCCCTATAATTGTATAGGAAGAACCCTGGAACAGCTTTTAATTTCTTATATATTATATGTAGAATCAAATCTAGCTAACTTTTTTATATCAGAAAATGTGAGTCACTGTTAGTACATCATTTTGCAGTCTTTTCAAAGTCACATGATAAGCAAATTCTCCAAGTGCTATGATAAGTAATTATGTGAATAGAGTAGACCCTGTTTCGTTATTAACAGTTTAATACCTAGGCAGCACAAAATCTCAGGAATTCTATTTAAGCAAGAATTTTATTTTCATTCAGGAAATACAAAGTAATTGTCTCCTTCCTTCCATGCACTGAGCTACATCATCTACTTGCTCTCATGTATTTACCATTGCAGTGGAAGAAATAGTAAAAAACACTGAGCAATATAAAACAAAATTATTAAGGGAAAATATAAGAGTCTGAGATGGATGATTACAATGATGGAAGAAGAAGGCTGTAAGTTTGAAAGGCTAATGATGAAAAAAATTTTATAAAGAAAAAAATTAGGCTAAAATATAAAACAGACTAAGGATTCAGTTATATTAAGGTACAAGAAAAAATGTTCAAAAATAAAAATTCTTTCTACACAGACATATATGAAGATCAAATTGAGATGTTAGAAGGTTAGAATGATCCTATATGGAGCATAAGTGACAGAGGTGACCTTGAAGAGAGGACAATTAGATCATAAACAAGTCCTTTTAGGTCAGGTAAGTGTTTGGGTTTTTTTAAATAGGAATAAGAACCCAATAAGGAGTTTTAGACAGTATGTTACATGGCTTTATTTACATTATCAGCAGGTAATGTGGAATCATATATGGGAGAAAAATGAATGAATTGAGATTATGGATACCAGCTACAACGCTGGGGCAATAATTCAGACAAGTTTAGACATAAAGTTGTACAATTTTTTTTTAATGTTTTATTTATTTCTAGGAGAGAGAGAGAGAGACAGTGTGAGCAGGGGAGGGCAAGAAAGAGAGGGAGTCACAGACTGAAACAGGCTCCAGGCTCTGAGCTGGCAGTCAGCACAGAACCCCACGCGGGGCTCGAACCCACTTACCGCGAGATCATGACCTAAGCGAAAGTCGGACGCTTAACCGACTAAGCCACCCAGGCGCCCTTAGTCGTACAATTTAAATATACAAAATTTGTATATTTCATAGCATAGATGTCCCAATAAAAAGAAGAACAGTTTTGGCAATTATGAGTAAAGCTCTATAAACATCCATGTGTGTGGATTTTTGTGTGGATGTAAGTTTTCAGTCTTCTGGATCTATACTAAGGATTTCCTGGAACTTATGATAAAAGTATGTTTAGTTTTGGAAGAAACTGATAACCTGTCTTCCAAAGTACCTGAAGCATTTTGCATTCCCACCAACAGTGAATGAGAGTTATGCCACATCCTCACTAACATGTCGTCATGTTAGCAATCCAGATTTTGACGAATTTAATAGTTGTGTCATGGTATACTTTTCTATCTCAGCTAAAAAATGTCAGAGGGCACAGTGTAAGAGTTTATTGGGAAAAAGAAAAGTGAAGTTTACAGGGTAGTTTGGAGATATACAACTCTTCTAGATATAGTATTAATATACCCACACTTTCCCACCATGTCCCATGGTTCCATTTTTATCTATAAACAGAACCCATTTGATGACAAGCTTAGTAAATTTCTTATGCTATAATCAATGTACTGGTTAAAATATACATTTTAAGTTTGGGATTCTTATAACTATAAAAAAGGAAGAATGAATTTGGAGTGGGGAGGCAATTAGCAGTCCCCACTTGAAAAAGTATCTCAAAGTCCAGGAAATCAAAATAAAATCAGCATACTAAATTTAAAGGGCTTTTTTTTCTTTTTGTGTTTGTTTTTTGTTTTTTTCTTCTTTGGCTGAGGAAAGTATGTGACCTCTCTCCAAGAGAGACAGGAAATAATATTCACACATTCTCATAAAAAGGATGTCTGTGCAATGTAATAGAATTGTTCTTAATCATTACTGCATTGATTTTATACAACAATCTTGAAATGCCCTTCAATGAAAACTAACGGAACAATTCAGTAAAAAACAATTACTCTATGGTTAAAACGATAAAAGAGATAAGATTTTTAAATATTTTAAATGAACAAGTAAAAGCATTATTGCTTCTAAGACAGAGGTAGAATTATCTTCAAGCTCACATAATGATTATGTTCTTCAGTAATGACCATGAAAATTCACAAGACATAATCTATATTCCATTAATTCACCTTGAAGTTCAATGGCACATGTGCAACTTCCCTTTATTGAGAATTCCTTTAATCTCTTCAATTTTGTAAGATGTGTTTGTATTTATTTCTATTACAGTTTTATTGTACTGTATAATTGCTACTTGTGATTATTAGTATACTTCATTTAATGAAATCTATTTAAGAGTTAAATATTTATTAATCTTTTCTTGATACATAGTAATATATTTAACAATAATTTTAATATATACGTCAGCAGTAACCTGGCCCCCGGCCACAGATGAATGCTGGCCAAATGGAATCCCTGGCTTTGTGGCACCTCATCCAGTGCTGTCCCTACACAATGATAAAGGTGACAGGAATTTGGGTGCAAAGCTCACTGCAACTTCATTGTCTTGTGTACAGTTTCAGTGTAAAAAATATGATACTAATAGCTACTGTTTTGAGCATCTTCTTTGACAAAAGCCCTATTGTAGCTGACTTCTTAACAGATTTTATCAGAATATTAGTGTTTGAATCCAGATGTGCCTGCTTGCAATTTTCACAGTTTCTTCTTCCCACAGATTTGCTAACATAGTTAAAAGCCAACACAAAATTGAGAAAAGTATATTTATTTACTAACTTATTTTCCAATGAATTGAGAGAAAAATGCCAATATTCTATTTTAGTGCAAGAACAACTTGGTGCAATTCATTAGACATTAAAATCTTTGGGAATGTAATTTAAGAAGAATGATCTAGAAGTTGACCAAGAGAGTCAGATGACTTAAAGCCCTGATTTGTGAGAGAAACTTTCATAGTTGGTACTCTTTTCATCATTCCTAACTAACAACAGAGTGTTGCTTTAAAAAATTCAAATACCAAAGAATATAAAATAAAAACATAAAATCCCTTTCTATTTCCTGCTATCTCCCATTTCTTTATTGGATGGTGGAGCCACTATTAAAAGAATATGTGTACACATGTGCACATATGTGAGGATGTGTGTCTGATTGCACCTATAACAAAAATGGAATAATCTCATGCTTATTATTTGGAACTTTCTTATTTCACAAAATAGCATATCTTAAATTTCACCGTGTCACGGCATATATAATTCTATAACATATATATAAATAAATATAATAATGTTATCATTGATGGATCCATAAGTAGTTTCTAATTTTCTGCCATGACAATGTATAAATTTGTATGTAACAATATATCTTTAAACGTTTCCATGCTGTTCATATAATTCTCTATTATGCATATAGGAATGTCTATTATGCATATGCAATAATTCCCATATTAATGGTTAGTTATTTCTATTTTTATGTAATGACAATGCTATAATGAGTATACTTGTAAATATATTTGGTAGAAAATGCATACACTTATATTTAATTAGTTATTACAAGTGAATTTTTTGAGTCAGGGTATGTACAAGCACTATTTAAACTTATCTATAGGTTTGGTCACATTACTCTCTAAAAATACTCTATCAGTCTCATTCTACCAACAACATTCATTCCATTTCCACATTGTCTCTTATCTGAATCTTTTTGGATAACTTTCAATAATCTAGTTGGTAAAAACATGATATCTTTTTGCTGTTTTAATTGTATTCATTCCATTACTTGTAAGATTAAACACATATGCATTGGCTATTTAATACCTATTTTTGATAATTGACTTCATACTCTGACTTTTTTATTGGATTTCTACGTACTTATTTTCAGTGTTCATATTAAGTCACAGATAAATAGTTGCCTTTAATAATACAATTAACATTTTTTCAGTTTTCATTGAGTTTTCATACCTTTGGTTTTTTTTGTAAAAATTAAATTTTTGTGTATTCATATCTGTCAATATTTTTCCTTCATGTATTCTGGACTCTGTTAAGCTTAGGAACCACACTCTAGGATTATAAAAATGGTCTTCCATATGACTCCTAATATATTTTCAGTTTCAGTTATTCAAACTAGTTCTTCAGTTTATCTAGAAATTAATTTCTCTATAAGATGTAAAATAAAAATCTATCTTTATTCAAACAGCCAATGCTTATCCTATATCTATCCTTACCTCCTGATTTAAAATATCACATTATTTTTTAACTGTTTATTTATTTATTTTTGACAAAGAGAGAGAGAGAATGAGAGAACAGGGAAAGGACAGAGAGAGAGGGAAAGAATCCTAAGCACCTTCCTCCTCAGCACAGAGCCTAACGCAGGGCTTAATCTCACAATCAGTGAGAGAGAGAGTGTGAGAGGGCAAGGGGCAGAGAGAGAGAGACACAGAATCTGAAGCAGGTTCCAAGCTCCAAGCTGTCAGCCCAGAGCCCAATGTGAGGCTCAAACTCATGAACCATGAGATCATAACCTAAGCCGAAGTCAGACTTTTAACCCACTGAGTCACCCAGGATCCTTGAAATATACCTCTGTTTAAAAACTGAAAACATCTTGGGTGGCTCAGTTTGCTGAACATACAACTATCAAACTATCAATCTTGGCTCAGGTCATGATCTTGCTGTTTGTGATATTGAACCCCATGTCGGGCTCTGCACTGATAGCACGGAGCTTTCTTGGGATTCTTTCTCTCCCTTTTCTCTGCCTCTCTCCAGCTCGCATGTGCAGTCTCTTTCCTTCTCTCTCTCTCTCTCTCTGTCTCAAAATACATAAGCTTAAAAAAATACCTTAAAGAAAATAATGTTTTGCTATGAATATGTTTTACTAGTTCAACACAAAACAATAGCAAAAACTATATAGTACCTAGGAAGAAAGAGAATTTAAAATCAAGAATTTTCCAAAATCAGTGTTGTAGGGACTGAAACAATGGCAAACTCTGGGACTTATGGAGATTTTTCATCAAGAAAGTATTGATGTTTTATTTTTTACTGCCTGGATGTCTAATGCATTTAGTATTGCTTAGAAATATTCCAAGCCACAAAACGCTCTAGCAAATGGAATAAATAAGTCATTCTTTTTTTTTAAGTGTTTAATGGTTCAGTGCTATTGAATGCATATATAATCCAAATTTCATTTAGTTTCAAATATTTGCCTCAAAAATAATCTCTTTGCCACAGTGACTCACTCATTTGTGCATTCTTTCTACATATATTTCATGTCATCTAACTATAAAATTAAGAGATACATTTTAATAAATTATTCAGATATAAATTGCTGTTGCATTTGAAGCACACAAATGTGATTGATCAGATGCTGGCAGAATGTTATATGGGATATAAAAATTAAATAAATAGAATTTGTAATTGGTGAATCTCATAAAAATTAATTATCTAGATAAAGTGAGTGTATTAGATTTTTAAAACTTGCCATCTGAAATCAATGTCATTAAATAATTTATTGTCTTATATGTTTGTCAAACTAGCAAAATTTTCTAGCCAGTAGTTTCAAAGTGGATTGTGTTAGAAAATGTCTTGGTGTCTTTGTTTTAAAGCTTCAAAAGAATATTTATCAAACTTATGTATTTACCATATTCTAAAATAAAGTAGCTAGGGAAACACAATAAAAAAAATTCACATTAGGAATTATGGCGCCTGGAGATATGAAATGTTCAGAGTACCCTCAAAAAACAAATACTGATTTTCCATCCGCAAAGCATATGGGTCATCTGGAAACTTCCAGCTGTCGGTTCTTTGGAGTCTACCTCAGCCTTCAAGGTCATGCTGTTCTTGGGCAATCTCCAGACACTAACTGATTAAAGTAGTGGTTCACAAGCGTCGTGGTGTCCACACATGTGGGCCGTCTTCACTCTAGAGCTTTCTCATGCTGTAAAACCCTTGGTAGGTCTGCACCTTGGGCTGATGGCTCCTCTGCACATTCACACTCCATCTCCTTTCCCCGCACTTTCCCTTCCCAGATGGAACTCTCCTGTAAATCTGCATTGCTAACTGTGTCTCAGCTTCTGCCTCCTAGACCATCCAATCAGTCTCAGGAATTGAACTCAAATGTTTTGCCAAATACACATTCGAGAAGTGAAATAGTATTTTCCTAAAACAACACGCTTACCACAGCACCTAACCTAAAAAATGCTTGAGTACAACTTCAACGTTTCCCCCAACACAAGAGTAACTATGACAGCTTTAGTCATTTGCACGCTCAGTTTATATCTTCACCTATTATTGATGGCCAACCGTTTCTCATTAGCGATCCTGCATAATTTACAAGCTGCATGCAGTAATGCAGGAGCATGAACAATCGGAATGCTGGGTCAGATCTTCACAGTAACATTTCAGTGCAGGAAAAATGACTGCTCGTTCCTCGGTTGTTCATCACTCCTCCTACCAATCTTTGTATGTTTTATTTCCTCAATTACCTCAATAGGGTGTTCATTTCAGGAAAGAGAGTCAACGCTTTTTAGCTGGTAGCTTTAATACTCCCAATATAGAGCGCATCCTTATTCTGAAGATAGTGACTTCCCTCCCTTTGTGAGAGATAAGGAAACTTTGATGTTTGCATCTAGATTAGTTGGAATATAAATGTTTGTGATCACCATAAAGACAGAGAGTTTCCAGGACTAGAATGTAGTCAAGCATGAATTTCATTCATTCCATATATTTAGAGATAGAGGGAACCTCTAACTACCACGTGGGTTATAGTAAGACTAAACACTCTGGACTTGGTCTGGTTCAGTAATATCGATTCTGGTGACATTGGTCCTGACAAAGAAGTGGGTTGCACTGAAAATGAAATTAGTATTAGTAACCTGAGAGTATGTCTTAATTTTCCTATGTAGACACATTTTTGTGTACAGAGTATTTTTGGATGATGCTCATAATATGCCAATATGGAGTAGTTAGTGTTGGCGCTGAACCATTCTAGAAGGTTTCAGAAATACTACTGTAGGTCAGGCTAAGGTTAGGTATTTGCTTATACAATCATAAAATAAACACTGTCCCTTCCTTCCTAGTGTGGTAGTGATGACAAGCAAGTAAAAGGCTAAGGAGGTGTGGTGAAGTCAGTGCTTTTGAACAGAAAGTACAGGATGCCATAGGAGCACATGTACAAGACTGGGTACAAATGGGGGTGGAGGGTGGAATTTGAGCCACTGATGTTTGATTATAGGAAATGATGACCAAACTGAGAACTGAAGGATGTGAACGTAAGGGATGGGGCAGGAATATTGTGGAGGGAAAGGAGTAAGCTATTGCAAGCAGAGGGAGTAGCATGTGTAAAGATCCCCCAAGCCAGAGAGAACTTGTTCTTCTCCCCTACTTTCCTGTATTGGAGATTTCTCTAAAAGTCCTGTGGGATAAAGGGGAAGAAATGCTATGCACGGTTAGATAAGAACCAGTCTAGTTCTTCACTGAATTAGCCTTTATTGGGTTGTGTCTGTACAATGATCATGTAGTCTTCTGTCCTTCCTGTGCTGGAAAATGCCTCCTCTGCCTTGAAGCGCTAACTCATATCTCCTCTGTGAAGGGTTTCCTGACATCCAGCACAAGTTTAATAATTTCTTTCACTGTGTTTGGAAGGATAACATGAGTTTAGCACAAAGGGACTGCAAAGTTATATCCATACTCTTGCTAGAGGAGAGTTTTTAACGCTAGTGTAAAGGAAGTAGCAGAGTATGCACAATGAGCAGACCCGGTGTCACCTCAAGCTCTAAGCAGAAAATGATTCCTTCATCAGAGGAGGCTTCAAAACATGCTGATAGTGAGAGAAAGGCCACTAGTCCCTCAGAACCAGGCACAACATACTCAAGCTGGAGAGGCAGAAGCTATAGCAGCAGCTAGTTGCCATTTATGCAAACTATGCAAAATAGCTGGCAATGTCAAGCAGCACTTACTGGAGGAACACGTATCCTTCTCCAAAAGTTATTACATGAAAATTATTATTTGTATAAACAAGGACAAGGGCATGCTGTGATTTATCAATTGAAAAGAAACAGAAATGAGAAGCCAGCTCCTGAAACAGAAGCCAGTATCAATACATTCATTTTGATATCCACAAACAAAAGCATGTTGGTACTACAAATGAAAACATATTTTGTATGAGGGCATTTTTTTCTTTTTGCCCATGCTTGTTAAGGATTCTCAACCGCTTCTGGAAGTAACTGGTGATTTCATAGTATATTATAATTATTCGTTCTATGTACAATTGTAAAATTATAGATATATGTATATATGTTCTAATTACAGAATTTGCATTTAGTACAAGAGCATTCAAAACAAGCATTCTTCTGTTTTCTTGTTCCTCAAAAGTTTCTAGTCAGAGAATACAAACTAGTATTGCTCCTGTTATCTTACAGTGCTCTTTTAGATCCAGACTCTCTTACTCAACTTTGGTAAAGTCTGGTAAGTACCCCCTATACAAAATGTCAAATTAACGAAGCCTACTTCTGTCTCAGTTTCCTAATTATATATACACATAATATAGTACTTTGTTCATATCTTTATCTTAGCATTTGTATGTGCATGTGTACACATTTATGTACTTATAAACATACACATGCATGTATGTATATATGTATATGTAATGTACTAATATATACCCATCACTGATATATGAGATTCTCAGTACAGGGGACTTTATATTACATGACTTTGCAGGTCTAGTATAGGTGTCTTTCATACTTTTGATAGATGAAAAATAAATGGATTCATGGTCAAAAATCATTTGGCATAGGAATGCAGTTGGATTTTAAAGCAGTCTTAAAATAGTATCATTAAATTATGTTTTGAGATATTTGAGTTAGAGGAAGCTAAGTTTTCTGAAGTAATCAGTGAGAAATCAAGCCTTGCAGATGAACCTGGGTGGGGTGGGTGTCTCTGACCGTTATGCAGGATGGCAGCTGACAGAGCATATCGTGTTAGCTAACTCACGTAGAAGAGTATAAAGTGTTTCTTTGTCTTGCCATATTTCTATCCCTGAGGTATGTTCTTTGATTTTTTTTTTTTTTTTGGAGGAGTAAGGACAAAAAGCAGAGATTAAAGAAATTCTATAAAGAAGACTATATTGAAGGTGCCAGGGTAACTCATGACTACAATTCTTTATACAATTCTTTATACAGTATATCTCTGAAACATCTGTAAATGTGTTTTCCAATGGAATGTTTTCATAACTGGATCATTAAGGATCTTACAAGATAAATAAATTCCTTTTGTGAATTCCCTTGCAAAGTGAATAATCAATTCTTAATTTACTATATATGTATTGAGTTTTCTTAAGAGAAGAAAATCATGTATATTCAAATGCCTTCTGTGGGCAAATTTTCCACCTATCTAGAAAAAAAAAAACAATATACACCAAAATTAAAATATTGGGCAAGAGCCAATCTCACCCTATCTGGCAATGAGGAAATAACTCTGCTTATATTAAAAAAGAAATACTTATAAAAGCACGTTAAATGGCGTGATTATATGCATAAAGCACATAAAATGTAGAACAACAACAGAAATATAATAATTTACATAACAACTTTCTTCTAAAGAGATTAAAGTGCTCTCTAGTGCATTATCTCATTTAACCTTAGCTTCTATCCTGTTTGGAAAGCAACTGAATTTACTGCCTACAAAATATTATGAATTCCCAGTTCTCTCTACACATCCTGAAATAGAATAGCTTAAATTAGACAAGAACTTTATATGCTTGCTTAAAAGCTGAATCTAGGCTATGGATATTGTTATCACCACAAGGCTGAAAATCACTTATTTTAAGACAAGAACTCCTACAATCTATGTCTAACCTAGGAAAGATTACAAATAGTTGCAGGAAAACCATAAATTTCTTGATTAAGGCAACACCACTTTTAACCAGGCCACGATCCAGAAGTAAAGTCACTAGTGACTTGACGGATTATATTGTTAGTGGAAATTTAAGAAAAAAATGGCTCCTTGGTCACTAATCTCTCAGTCTAAGACATTAGTCTTGTTTTCCCAAATTTCCATTTCCTCTTACCTGGTCTACCAACATCTCTTCTTACTTCCATAGTGTCCATCCAATAGCCAGTCATCCTTTTAAAATGAAAGTAACACAGGGTGCCTGGTGGCTTACTTGGTTGAGCGTCCGATTGTTGGTTTTGGCTCATGATCTCACAGTTCATGAATTTGAAACAGTCTCTGCGTTTACATTATGGAGCCTACTTGGGATTCTCTCTCTCTCTCTTTCTCTGCTCCTCCCCCACATGCTCTCTCTCAAAATAAATAAATAACATTTTAAAAAAGTAAAATAAAATAAAAGTTACAGGATGTTTATTTGGAATTTGTTATAGGCACTAAGTTATTATAAATATCATATGGTGAAGTTAGAAACCAGACCTCTCTTTCTTTGTGATCTTATCATATTCATCCTTTTTCTTTTCTCAAATATGCTCATTATAATCTGATGCAGGACTTCTGGATTTATTTTTCCCTCTGACTGCATCTCTCTTTGCCTGGAATTTACAGAGGTCTTCCTTAATACTTACTTTATTTATATCTTTGTTCAAAAACCACTTCTTCACGAAACCTCTTCCTGAACACCTTATTTAAACAAGAATCCACCCCTCCCCTACAAAACCAACCACTAGGACTCGTACTTCCTTTTCTTTTCCTTTGTAGCATTGAGCACTGCTGTGATGAGAACAAATTCTCAGTATATAGTAAAGGTTCAATGTATATTTGGTGAATGAATGAATGAGCAGCTCTAAATAAAACCTCTGTCATTTCTCACTTGGAATTATTTCACTTGGTAAATAACGGAGGCACTGTTAATTAGACATTACTATTCTGAATTTGTTTAGACAATCTAGCCTATCAATACAGGGTTTTTAGAAGCAAATAGAATATGTAATAAAAATAGTAGTATGAATGAATTAAAAAATCCTTGTGCCTTCTAAGATATTTTACACTTTCACTGAAAATGGTATTACTCTTTGAAATTCAACCCCAAAAGAAAAGGTCAATTCTGTCTCAGTAATATTCCCCTAAGCCAGTGGAATTTAATTGGGGGGATAATAAAATAACTTGAATTGTTAATTACAAATATGTAAATTCTTTTTTCCCCCAAAATGTGTTTCAGCCAATATTTTAAAATATGATGTGTTTATTTCAGTGAACATGGCTCTAAGATTAAGAACTGGAGCCATAAACTCAGAATATTTAATGTTATAAAGAATCTTTGGTCCAAACCCTTTACTTTAAAAGTGAATAAATAGAGAGTTAGCATGATTTTTGGAAGGTTACACAACTGTTAAGTGATAGGTTAATGTTTTAATAGGGCATGAAAAACCAGCACTTTTTCAATAACATTTATGTTGAAAAAAATTTTCAAATCCAAAATTTCTGACGTAACACTTTGTTAAATGTCCTGAAATTAGTTGAAAGTCCTTGATATATTAACATGTAAATTCCACAGGAAAGGAAGTTTTGCCAGGTCTTCCATTATAATGCTTGTTTTTCCAAAGTATTCAGTAAATAGCTTTTCAGCAATCCCTGACAATCTTTCTATGTACATTCCATCCAGTACTTTTAAAATGTTATCAATAAAGTATATTATCATATATGCCAAATAAGTATTCCCCCAAAATATTATATTTATTCTGTAATACTTAATTAAAGTTGTTTAACAAAAACATGATGCAACATTATTTTCCTCAGCTTAACTTATTGGAGCAAATTTATAGCATGTCCTCTCATCTAAAAAATATTTATTTATATAATGATTTTTAAAAATTTTCACATATTGTATTTCATTTCTAGAATATCTTATTCATTTATTTATTTATATTTTTCATTTGCATCCATTATCCTTCACTAAGCCTAAAGAAAGAAGACGTTTCTTGTCTATGTTTTTTGTTGTTGTTAACACACTTAGCAAAGACTTTTCACATGCTGAATGCCCCCAACTTCTGGTAATTCAACTTGAGATTTTTTGATGTTACAGTGGTGTGAAAGTGATACATATTCAATAAAAACCATATTTCAAATTTTGAATTTCTATCTTTTCCTAGGATATTGATGGGCAAACTGGTCAGCAGCAATGAGTGGCAGGTCCCAGCCAGCCTATGATCATGAAGGTAAACAACAGATACCCATATAACCCTTTTTTTTCACAGTATTCATTCAATTACATGAGATATTCAACACTGTATCATAATTATTATTATTTTTTAAGTTAAGCCCCAGCATGGGGCTTGAACTCACAACCCTGAGATTAAGACCTGGTCTGAGTTCAAGAGTTGGACACTTAACTGAATGAGCCACCCAAGTGCCCCTCAGCACTGTATTATAAAATAGATTTTGTTTTAGATGATTTTGCCCAGCTGTAGGCTAATGTAAGTATTCTGAGCACATTTAAGGTGAGGCTAAGCTCTGATGTTTGGTACATTATGGGACAGAATCCTATCACAAGCTAAGGAAGATCTGTATTTGTCTCTTAGCTAGAAAGGTTAGTGTATACCTTAGTATGCCCAAGAAGACACATTGAGGGCTAAATGCTTCTGGAAAACCCCAAAGAGATAAGTTAACTAAATAAATAAAAATTAGAAATTTTGTTAATGGCACAATAAATATGCAAGTAAGTTTACTTGAACAAAATCTATATTTTGAAGTAGTTTTGCTAAATTTTAGTCTTAGTATATGTCAAGCTTTCTGACTAGATTTTAAAAACCTCATGAATAACCTCTGAAATGATTGTATATCCATGTGTATATTTGAAAAATATTATTTCATTTACCTTCCAATGCTAGTGCCATTATTATTCAACAATACTTGTCTCAATGCTTGCCAATGTCAAAATCAATCTAGTTTTCATAAAATTGTTTAAAAATACATTAAGTAAATTATTTTTAAATACTGATGACAAACATAAATGATTTACTTCACATGGCTCAAGTGTTCACAGTATCTTCTGTGTTTCTGACAGGGAAACATGATGTTATCTTTAACCTGGCTCTGCTACAAAGAAAACTTCCTGTTAGATTCATAACTTGGTATCCACAGGCTTGGGCTAACTCTCCTTCTGATAAAAGATCCTGCTCTCCTGGTCACACAAATGGTAAATGCCTCAAAGTAGGCCTGTTATAATGTGTAATATGACTTAGTGACTGATCCAGTTAATAGGCCAAGTCCATGAAGGGCTGATCAGCTTCTCTTTTCATCTGACTGACAGGCTCAAAGTATTGGAGCAAAGAGCTATGTGTTGTGTCACTCACTGCCATGAGACTGCTCATTTATGTTAGTAGAAAATAAAGCCAACAGAGAGAGAGGCAGAAACACGGGCATCCTGAAAACATTTCATTTATTTTTTCTTAGTCTTCCAGAGACCAGCCATACGTCTACATCGATCAAGGTTTGTAAATGTAAGCAATTAACTATCCCATTTGATCATACCATGATAAAGAACTTAAGCTTCTCTGAATAATACAAGAATGAAGTCCAACAACATCTCCTATTCTGATTCTCCAGCCCATTCTTTTTTTTTTTTTTTCATGATTTACCAATTTATTTTAAAAAGATATGGTCGGGGCACGGGAGTGGCTTAGTTGGTTAAGCATCTGACTTCAGCTCAGGTCATGATCTTACAGTTCGAGAGTTCCATTCTTAAAATTGCTCCCCAACTCCCAGTTCCCCAACTCAGCCTCTTCCTCCTAGTGAACAGAATGACAGTTTAAAATCCTTGTTGATTTTAGATTAGGTCTCTTTCAGTGATGATTTATAACCATCTACCTACCCCTCTCCTTCAGTGACAAATTCCTTTATCCAATTATCATTAATATGGAGAGGTACAAAATATATAGAGAGACTAATAGAATTTTGTGTAATTACAAAAAAGTCACAATTCTTTCAGTCATTAATAGATAGAATAAGACCTTCTCAGGTTGTTCATTTCTTTTTGTTCCTACCTAAAACTTGTCAACAATTTGGATCACTTTAGTTAAACAACATTCCATGGACTTATATAAATAAACACCACTTTGATGTCTCTTTTCTAAAAGAAAATGTCAAAAATTATCCCCCTAACCTTTATTAACTGAAAAAAAGAGACACAAATGACCAATAACAGAAAGGTCTCTTGTAAAAAAGAGAGGAGAAAGAAAGCACTTCTATGTATGGTATTTTAAGAGAATGATCCACTACTGTCTTGTAAGTAAATTGGATTTTATATATTATTTTTATTTTCATAAATGATCTTTATTTTTGCCTATTCATAAAATAAAGACAATGCTCTTAATGATATATGTGAATGGTTGCTGCCTTTGATGTTTGTCGAACTATTCAAAACATCCCACTTACTTCTCTCTTACATTTCAAGATTAAAGCAATTAGGCTTTCTCCACACTATTGTTGCAACCTACTGGGATATTAGGATTGGTTAAAACTAGCTTGTTATGCATCAAAATATAGGCATTTTCATGATAATTAAGTTATTTTGAATGAACTAGAGGATTTCCAGTTTTCTCCTTGTAATGACTATCATTTGTTCTGGTGCATCTTTTTTTATTGTGTGGGTAAAAAAGAACATGAAGTGTCATTGGAATTAAGCAGACCAGTCTCAGTCCAGCCTCAGTCCACAGCCTCAGTCCATAGAGAGGAACTCTTTTTGGGACCTAATGGTTGTGCTGCATATGAATTATTGGAAGCTTTACTTCCTTAAGAAAAAAATTTGGTTTCATCAAAATATGAATGCTTCCAGAGCACTCCATGCATATAAATACCATCCATTATGGGTGACTTGTCCTTAAGGGAAAGGAAGTTTGAGAATCAGCCAATTAAATTGTCACCTCTATTTACTCAATAAGTCTTTACTGGATTCCTGATATGTGAAAGTCACTAAAGATCTGTTAGCTTTATTTCTCATTTCTTCTAATTAGTAGAACAATATTAATCCTAAATGATACATTTTTCAATATTAGAGCAGGAATTATTGCTGAATTCATTTCCTAGTACTTAGACCTATTTCATTCCTAGACAAATATTTTTAAAAGACCGCCAGATCTCCTCTTCAAAGATATGTCTCCATGGGCTTTCATTAAGGAAGAAAAACTGATCGTACAAAAGTAATAATATAATGTCATTTTGAAAGGTTTCACATGATTTGGGGGTATGCCATCAATTTGAGGCTATTAGATTAAACTACGTTTATTTTAGCTTCATTTATTTAGGCTCCTAAAGCCAGTCAGTTATAACGTTCAGCCTGATTAATGTTAAGCACTCAAATGCCTATTAGCAAAGAAAAGTGAAGATGGAGTTTCTGTTAGTGATTTTTAAAGCACAGAAGACTCAGAAATAATCATATCCTTAATTTCAAAATCTATGCTTCTAGTTACTACATAAGTATGTATATATATGCAGATAGATGTATGTATTCTTATATATATATTCTTTAAGAGCAAATTTGCATGTTCTTTTTTCTCTCTATGTTAATACATTCCAAAAGCAATCTTGAGAAGACTCTCTGGTTAACAAAAATCTTTAGGTTAAAATGGTTATTGGTTTGTCATCTAATAGGCACCATCTTAAAATGACACCTCTGAGTCTTCTTGGTAAAACTTCTCATCTGGGGAAAAAGGACAATCTCAAATATCTTTTTTAAGTGAGTCTCTAATATTTCATTGAAAACCCACCCTAATTCTTTTTTTAAAGTAGGTTCCACACCCAGCATGTAGCCCAACACAAGGCTTATACTCATTGCCTATTCATAAAATAGGCACCTGAGCTGAGATCAACACCTGAGCTAAGATCAACACCTGAGATCAACACCTGAGCTGAGATCAAGAGCCAGAAGCTTAACGGATGGAATCACCCAGGCACAGCCCTCCTAATTCTTAGAGAGGCCTTCTCAACTACCAAAATTGAAATATATATGTTCTATGCATTAGAAAAAATTAAAAACAAATTATCTGATATCCAATAACTCCAAAAATACATACAATTCCAAAAAATAAGATACACAGAGAATCGTTACAGGCTATCAGACAAGATTACTAGTTTCACTATTCTATTAAAAGAAAAACAAATAAACAAAACTCTTTATTTCCTCCAATTTTTCCTTTCATGGTAGAATTTGTTTTCCTTGGATAAATATACCAGATTATAAATAAGGGAAGAGGGGAGAACAGATACTTACACTCCTATAGATATAGAAATTATTGTACTTAATAGGGCCTATATAGCCCACATACCAAAGCTCTGCCTGTTTTGTCTTGAGATTTCTTTGGCACTGGAGCATCTGGGTGGCTCATTCTGTTAAGCATCTGACTTGGGCTCAGGTCATGATCCCATGTTCGTAGGTTTGAGCCCAGCATCGGACTCTGTGCTGACAGCTAGCCCAGAGCCTGAAGCCTGCTTTGGATTCTGTGTGTGTGTCTCTCTCTGCTTCTCCTTCACTTGTGCTCTGTCTCTCTCTCTCTTTCAACAATAAATAAACTTTAAAAGACAATTACTTCTTTGGCCCCAACAACTAATTTAATGGTTTTCTCCTGTGGAACTCTACCCATAGGAATAGAAGTAGTCTTTAAAATCTCAGATTACTAAGGACAGCCCTCTCCCCTACGTACCCTAGACCTACCTCAACAGATTCCAAAGCAAGATTTATTCCCTAATGTTTGAGCTTGAGGCCTGGACTTTTCTCAAACCCAATAGCTGCTCTTAGTAATACTTCTCATCTTTACCCTGATTTTTCCCATATTGTTTTTTGTCTCAAAAGGCCTGGCATGAACATGACAAGAAATATTGAAGACCTCGTATGTGAAGGTAGGACTTTATTTTGGAGTGAAGGGAAAGAATAACCCAAAACATATCCATGAGCCTCAAAGGGATTAGAGGAATTGATATTTGGCCCCAGTGCCAATATACCCACACATAGTTGGATCAGGCTGTCTAGTTCAAAGCTGGAGTAGTTGCTTAAGCTCCAAATTCATGTGGGCTAAGAGAAAACAGAGAAGTATAACACAGGGGCAGAAAGACACTGGCCTTCTTAACATCCAGTTGCAAAAATCCAAAAAGATGGAAAAAAAGTAACAAACATATCCTAGGCCTCCTTACCGCACAACTTCAGGAGCACAAAGGAGGGCCCAGGACATGGCATCTTAACAGTAGGATAAAGGATCCTCACAACATGCGGCCTCTTTAAACTTCGTATGGCTCACTGAGTGTCAGGGTTCCAGCAGATCCAGGGTGCCTTGGAGCAAGTTTTGTAAGACAATTTTTGAAACTAAAATATAAATAAATTTTATATTTTATATATATCTCTTCCAAATAAATTTTAACTGAAAAGAAAATAAAAGTTTTATTCATGAACTACTTAAAGAGTGAGGGTAAGTTGGGAAATCTGGGGTGGCACAGTCGATTAGCCATTCTACTCTTGATTTTAGCTTAGTCATGATCTTCTACTTCTGGGATGGAGCCCCACATCAAACATGGTGGAGGGGGGTGGATCCTGCTTCAGATTCTCCCTCCCTCTCTCCTTCTGTCCTTCCCCTCATCCCCCGCCCCCCCCCCCCGGCTCACGTGCTGGTGTGCTTGCTCTAAATTAATTAATTAATTAACTAATTAAAGAATAAGAGTAAATGGGACACCTGGGCAGCTCAGTTGGTTGAATGTCTGACTTCAGCTTGGATCATGATATTGTGGTTTGTGAAATCGAGCCCCACATCAGGCTTGTTAATGTCAGCCTGTCCGTGCAGAGCCTGCTCCTGATCCTCTGTCTCCTTCTCTCTGCCCCTCCCATGCTTGAGCTCTCCCCCAAATAAGTATATATATAAAAAGAATAAAGGTAAGTAACAAGAACTTTACATTTTTCAAGGCTCAGGTGACATGACCAAATTACAGGAAAATATAATGATTGGACTACCTCATATTAAACAAAAGAGAATGAAGTAAATGTGCTGATTAGAAGGTATTTGAACACTGCAGATACCGCGGCTGACAGCACCGAGCCGGGGCTCGGGATGCCAGAACAATGCTTCTCCCTTCTGGGAAAGACAGAACTTCTGTGAAAAAAATACTACCATGCAACTCTGGCATTTTCAGCCTGAGAAAGTCTAAATCACATGACACAGAAGGACTGGGAAGGTGAGTTTCTGGCTTGTAACTTGAAGCATCCAAGTTCTCACTATAGGAAATTACATGGGAATTGGAAGTTTATTCCAAAGATGGCCACTAATCATGATAAATATCCACATGGGCCACCTTGAATTTTCCTGCCATTCGATGTCTGGGAAATAACAACAACAACATTGCTTCAAGAAGATAAGTCTATTTCCTTGAGCCTCCTAAGCCTGTAACATGTACTTAATGATACTGTGCAGAGCCCGTGGGAGGACTGACTTCACACCAGAGGTGGTGTGTTGGGGAAAACCATGAAACAAAGACATGGAGATGGTAACTTTGTTGGATTTGGGACTGTCAGCCATGTTGTTGTGCGATATGGACTGAGTTGGAAGATGGGTCCGTTTTCCACACACGGGATAAGTAGCGCGGTGTGTGTGTGTGTGTGTGTGTGTGTGTGTATTCATGTGTATGATATAAGGTTGTTGAGGAATGGGATAAAAAAGAACAGAAAAAAGGATTTGTTGATACTAAGGATAGTGCTTGGTGGTGTGAAGTAAGTGCGCTTGGTAAAAGCTAAGGCGATCCAGCCAGATTCAGAAGGTATGAGCTACTGAACAAAAAGTGAGAGCAGTTATGGTAACAGACTGTTTCTCCAGGGTGAACTCTTTCCATCTTAGGTTTTGAAGATGAATCAAAATTATACTGCCCTTTACATCAACTTGATACACTGTAATAAAAGTTTTGATTTTCCTTTGCAGAAAGTCATGACAGACCACTTAGCTTCATAACCGCTTTACCACTTTGCTCTGCCCCAGTGCTGGGTTTACTCCCAAGAATGGCTACGGGTCTCCGAAAGAATCTAAAGATGGCAGAAAATGCCGACTGGGAAGAATGATTCCTATCTGCTGAGTAAAGCGGTAAGCGGGGAGGTGTGGAAACTGAAGAATGAAAAGACTGTGGCTGAGGGAGAGCAGCAAATAAGAAATTGCTGTTTGAAAAAAAAAAAAAGACTAGATAGAAACATTGAGGGAGATGATGAGGTCATGACACAATCAGCAGTGAGCAATTTAGACTTTAAATTGAGTGAAACTACCAGGTTAATAACTCCTGCACACTCTGGGTGTTTACAGTTCACTTTCAGAGGCTTCTAGGAAAATGGATTTCTTTTTCTCCCAGAGTTTGAATCAAAGTCCCTACTTCTGAAAAGGAAGACATCATCCTAAGATCAGACACAAGTTAGTGACCAAAACCATTAAGTTCTATTAGAAATAGTTACTGTCAAAAAAAGCAGTTTAACCTTTCAGATGAAATGGACATCTTTGGAAGTGGATGAAAAAAATATCTTATAAGAAAGAAGAGCCAGATTAAGGATTTGAGAGGCCCATGTACAAAATGGGAAATGGGATAAAATCAGTAGCAAGAAAAACCACGGTATGATGAAAGGTTTTCCTTTTCTTTTTTAAACATTTATTTATTATTGAGAAACAGAGAGACAGAGCATAAGCATGCAAGAGGCAGAGAGAGGGGGATACACAGAATCTGAAGCAGGCTCCAGGCTCTAAGTTGTCAGCACAGAGCCCGATGCGGGGCTCGAACCCACAAACCGTGAGACCATGACCTGAGCTGAAGTCAGATGCTCAACCTACAGAGCCACCCAGGTGCCCCAGTGAAAGGCATTTCTGCACAAAATTCAAAACCATACCCCAGTTAAACATTACAGATATAATGCTGATAATAAAAATTAAATTGTTTTAAGTATACAATAAACAGTAGAGATATGAGGATGCTAGACCAAAATTCCAAAATGCCATTTATAAGTTTCTAAATTCAGAAATACTTTATACTCTGTGCTGACAGCTAAGAGCCTGGAGCCTGCTTCAGATTCTGTGCCTGCCCCTCCCTGCACACATTTTCTCTCTCTCTCTCTCTCTCTCTCTCTAAGATAAATAAACATTCTTAAAAATTTGGAAATAAGAGAGATCACATTATAATTATAGCATCTTTGTCACAATTGTGTCCTTGTAGAACCACGTTACTAAAATGTGAGGTAAGCAAATCAGTTTTACCTGATATACAGGTACCTATCAATTGTAAAAGCCTTAAAAGAGGTTTCAGGAAGAACTCTCTTTACATGGAATATTTATACGATGATGAGTCTTGATATTTAACAATATAATTTGTTCTGAGCTTTAGTGAGTTCCAAATGGTCCTTAGGAAATTATTTTAAATTTCTGTGAGAATAGGTTTAATTTCCTCTTGCCAGATTTTTATAAATTAACTTAATCATAAAACACCTATTCTTTTGTACAGTCGTAATTCATGGGGCAAGATGAGGTAGTCTAAGCCCTTCACCCACTTTGTCCACCTCTACGGTATGTAGAAGCAGATGTGATAGCCATCATTCAACATTTGTGCATGAACTATTCATTGAACACTTATTATGTGCCAGCTGCAGCGTTATCTGATGGGTAATAACACTTTAAAGCTCTGCTGTGAAATGTGATCAGTGTTAATGGAGACACTAGTTCGTCTTATATATTCTATCATGGGAGGGAGAAAAATTGTGAAAATCCAAGACAAATAGGATTGACAGAGCAGAAAGGAGAAATAGCAAGCCAGACCCTGGAGAAAGGATAACAGAGGAAAATGAAACTCCCAAGTAATAATGAAAAGGAGATTTAGCACAAACTGAAAAAGAAGAATGTTTCAGTGCGTAAGTGATCTTATGCATATGTGTGAAGAGAGAATATCTACATTTGCCCTTTGTGCTGGATGCTTATTGACTATAACATAGATGGGATGTTTTCTGGTGATAGCCAGGGCTTTTGTACATCCATAGCAATTAATAACAGAAAGAGGAACACACAAAAAGACACTACTCACTGAGAAATAGAAACTGGAAAAGTATGGAAAGACAAATTTGAAACCCTTAGCACCTAAAAACTTCATGATTCTTGTCTCTTAGCACTTACTTATTATGTCCTAAGCCACTCTTAGCTTTTCTTCTCAAATGCCTAGGAATGTATTTCACCCGGACAGTATCCAAGAACCTCAGTCCTGAGGAATATCAGGGCAGAGGAAATATCCTTGCCTCAGGTTTGAGAAGGCGATGCCAGGTACCTCTGCAGTTAACAGGACAGACAAACCCTTCTCCACAGAGCAGGAATGAGGCTCTCTTGGCTACGTTCTTCTGGGGATTTTAAACACCTGCATTGTGCTCTTTCCTCCCACGGCACTTATGAGATAGAGGTTTGTCGGGTTCTTCCATCACCTGGCTGGAACCTGGGGAATTAGAATCAGATCATTTTTCTCTTACAGTATTTCTCTCATACTTATTTAATAGCATGTAAATTTGGACAAGTTTCTTAGTCTCTCTTTGCTTTATTTTGTTCCTACAAAAACAGGGTTAGTACCTAATCATAGGGGATTTTAGAGAAGTAGGTAGATAATACATCTAAAGTATTTGAAACTGTGCCTGGTACTATTAAGCATTCAATAAATATTAGATATCATCATCATCATCATTATCATCATCCTCACCATGTTGTTTATTTATTATTGTTATACATACTTTTTCCTCCCACAGACATCTGTGTCTACTCTTTAGAGTTACGTTTAGAGTGGTAATTTCACGTTTTACCCTTGCAGGCTGTAACTGTAACCCCCAATGCATCAAGTGATCTGAATATGCTATCACTCTTTGCAAACACAGTCTTAATTTATTCATTCTTCTTATTTTTGTCTCTTCAACAATACCAGGTAAACAGCATGTTGTATGTTCAACACTAAGGTTAAAGTTGATTTGGGAAGGCAGAAAGAAGACAAATCCTGTTCCCATTTCTTTTTAAATAGCTTCTAACTTCCTATAAACTCTTTCTTTATGCTTTCCCAAAGACTATCTGGGTATAGTTATTACTTTATCCAAATCAGTTTTCTGTGTGCTATTACTTCTGAATCAATTATAAGAGTTTCCTATAATTAAGTATAAATTTTAAAAGGCAAATATTTTTAGTACTTAATAAAGTAATTACAACTTTTTATTGAACACTTACTATGTCCCAGTTGCTTTTTTTTCTTGATTATTCATGTATGCTATTTCATCAAATCCATACATTGTGAAGTAAATGTTGTTATCTCCCTTTTATAGGTAAAGATGCTGAAGTTTGGGGGAGTTAATTTGCCCAGGGTAAAGCTTTGATTGAAGACTTTCTGACTCTAAAGCCCACATTTGCAATCATGAAACAACTCTGCCTTTTCTTGCTTGGTCTGAATACTAACAAAAATCAAATTCACTTTACATAGTCATGCATCATGTTGTATCTGTAAAATCCTCATCGAGACTTTCTAACTTTCCCTCACAATAAATCTCTAAAGTGTAATAAATAAAATAGCCCTTTACCAAAAAAATAATAAATTCCGTCCACAAGAATTAGAGGGCATGGTGCCAAGTCATGTAGCTAGCAAGGGGCAAAGCCCAGAGACGAGCTTCTGACTCTGAATCTCAGCTGAAAAGTCAAAATCTGCTGATATAAGCTTTAAACAGTGGTAAATCATGGTCCACCAAAAATTATCTGGACTGGAAGAAGTTGAGCAAGGGTAGTTAAGAAAACAACAACAAAAACAAAAAAGCAAGATTCCTAACAGAGGCAGAAGTAGAGGGTAAAATATTACATCAATCAAGTTTTCATGTAAGAATAAACCAGAGAGAAAAAAAATACAAGACTGATCACATTACTTTCTGGTTTTATATCTGTCAAGAGTTTCAATAACCCATATGGTAAAAACCAGAAGCTTTTTAAAAATTTTTTAATCTTTTTATTTATTTTTGAGAGAGAGAGAGAGACAGCATGAACAGGGGAGGGTCCGAGAGAGACGGAGACACAGAATCCAAAGATAGGCTCTACGCTCTGAGCTAGCTGTCAGCACAGAGCCCGATGTGGGCCGGAACCCACAAACCATTAAATCATGACCTGAGCCAAAGTTGGACACTTAACCGATGGAGCCACCCGGGCGCCCCAGAAGCTTTATGATGGTTTGCAAACTCTCTGATATACAAGCCATAATTTTATTTCCAGTCTCCTTTCTAGTCATTTCTGCTGCCCCACTAAGTGTTTTTCTACTCTTTGAAGGGGCCATTTTTTCCTGTCTGTAAGTTTTTAAAACATGAGACAAAATGTTTTATCTCATTGGTCTGAGCAATCACCACCCAGTACCATGCAAAAGCTCTGCTCTTAGGCACTTGGCAAGCAGGTTGATAGTGGTCATTAATCCAGATGCCATTCTCTTCCAAAAGGAGTTTGTGAAAGTGGAAAGTCTAGCTCAAGATGGAAAATTGCAACAGAAGATCCAGCCAAAATGCAGAGTGGATAAGCAAAATCATCATTAGCAGCACCTCAAGGATACAGCCACACATCATCACATAGTGCCTTAAGACTGAATCAATGAATTGTTAATTATTTCATATAAGTTAGTAGGTCTGAAGAGGCTAAACAGTGAACTTGGATTAATACCCTACACAAACAACAGCCATTAGCAAAGTCACTAATTAGGGTTATGTTTACCCTTTTATCAACAACTCTAATTATTTGTTTGAACTGAGATCTTGGTATTACCAATCAACATTACAGGCAGTAAAGGAAAATATGCTTATATTTCTCAAGTATGAGTTGCAGAATTTTACCAAGCTGAGTTTTAGTCTGGCTTCCTGTTTTCATAACAAGGTTGCTAAAGAAAGGTTTTTCTTTACAACAGGTATAGGAACCTCATTAATGAATTTGCTAATTAGTCTGCCTTTAATAGATAAACACACTGAAATAGGAGGACAGACTAATCAGTTTTGCTGAAGGAACATGGTTACCTTCCATTTTAAAAACCCTTGGGCTTATAATGAGATATATTAATTCTAGCAAATAATCTTCAGAAAATGAATTACAACATCGTTGCTACATTTTAAAATTTCACATCATTATAACCATATTAAAACCTGACCACTAGACTGATGATCATAACAGCTAATACAATTGTCCCTTTAAAAATAAGAATCACATCTATTGAAAGTTACATTTGCATATAGTACTATTTTAATTGTCCTAAATACAACTGACAACATCATTACATCAGTTTGTTTCATGGCTTGGGACATTCCAAATAGACCATATATTTTGGAGTTTGGTATGAACAAATCTGATTGGTGAATTAATCAACTAATGAAAACAGTTTTATACACTTTTTTTTTCACATTGCATAAAGTAAGTGACAAATTTCAATAGGTTTTGCCACCTATGATACTACTGTGTTATTTTACTTTCTCATTTAATCAGTGCATTAACCAAGGAACCATAAGGAAACAAATATTTCAATGAGCAGACTTACAAAAGAACCCCAGTTACAGAGGAGTGGGCAGAGAAAAGGAGAGAAATTAGCTATGGGAAGATACCTGTAAGAGCAATGCAAAACCATTACCACTCCTAGGGCTGAAAAGACAAGAGCATGAGCCAGAGCCAGAGTATAAGACAAGGATGTAGAAGAAAATTAGGAGAGCTGAGGCCGTGTCCACAATCGCTTCATCCTGAAAATTTTGGAGAACAGAGAGTAACTGACTGGGGCTTTCCACAGACAGATAGAAAGACAAAGACTGGCATTTAGATTCACAAGGAGAGCCCCTTGGAAAAGAGCTTGAGTATTTTCATGGGATAGAAGGTTCAGATTACAAATGTCTCAGTTCTTAATTAAATTAAATTAATCCAGGATGGCTGGTGAGTTTAGGCCAGCAGGTAGCAAACACAAATACCTGGAAGAATACCTACTGCTTCAACTTACCTCTATAGATTTTACATGCATGGTGTGGTATTCAATCAAAAAGAACTAGGGATGCTACTGGAAAATGATCATGAAGCCAAAATAATTAAACAATAAGAGAGTCAGATCAAGCAGTTCTTTATTTTTTTATTCACCATTTTTATAGCACTTAATATGTGCTAGACATATTCTATGTAATTAAAGAAAAATGCTAACCTGATTAAATCTTCATAACAACCTTAGAAAGTAGGCATTCTTACCCACCCCCACCCACCCTCATTTTATAGATGGGGCTGTTGTTGACGTAGTAATATCCCCAGAAGATGTTCACATTTTGTCACCTGAAATCTCTAAATATATTGCTTTACACGGCAGAAAGGACTCCTAAAATTCTGATCAAGTTAAGGATCTTGAGATGGAGAGATTATCCTAGATTATGCAGTTGGGCTCAATGTGATCATCCACAAAGATCCTTACAAGAGAGGCGGGGGATAAGAGCCAGAAAAGGAGACGGTATGAACACAGCAGAGGTTGGAGTGATAAGAGGGGGTCATGAGCAAGGAATGCAGGTGACCTCTTGAAGCCAGACAAAGCAAGGTAATGGACTATACTCCAGCCTCCAGAAGGAACGCAGTCCAGCCTATACCCGATTTTACTAGTTTTGACCTCCAGAACTGTACAACAATAAACTTGTGTTGTTTTACTGTCACTATATTTGTGGCATAGAGTTTTAATTAATAGCCAATATCTTGTATTTGATGTTTTTTGGTTGGCATTTTTAAATTTACTTTTTATTGTATTTTATTATTATTTTAAATATTTTAGTTAGTTAACACACAGTGTAATATTGGTTTCAGAAGCAGAAGTCCATGATTCATCACTTACAGACAACATCCATGGCTCATCACAAGTGCTCTCCTTAATACCCATCACTCATTTAGTGCATCTCCCCATTCATCTTCCCTCCAACAATCTTCAGTTTGTTCTCAATTATCAAGTGTCTCTTGTGGTTTGTTTCCTTTTCTTCACTTTGTCCTCCCCTTCCCATATGTTCATCTGTTTCTTTCTTAAATTCCACAAATGAGTGAAATCATATGGTATTTGTCTTTCTCTGATTGACTTATTTCACTTAGCATAATACATTCTAGCTTCATTTTTTATTTTATTGTTTTAATGTTTATTCATTTATTTTTGAGACAGAGAAAGAGAGAGGCAGAGAGAAAGAGAGAATCTGACAGTACAGAGCCTGGTATCAGGCTTGAACTCACAAAGCATGAGATCATGACTTGGGCCAAAATCAACAGTCAGATTCTTATCCCACTGAGTAAACCAGGTGCCCATTTTAAAATATATGAATGAAGTGGGTACTTTATCTAGTCATTATTTCTGTTGTCTCCCAAACACGTTGATTTATTTCCTTGTGTCTTGGGGATCTTTGCTGTCTCATATTTTCTTGACCATAGTCTTGGGAATCCTAAAGGCCTCAGTTGGGGATCCTTTACTCTAGACAAGATATTTATTTGCTTGCAATGGAAATTAAGAGTAGTGCTAATCTAGGACCACATTCATGTCCTTTGAAAATCACAGACCTCATGGAAGAATTTCAGGTGTAATTCTGCCCCTTGGTAGATGGGTTTGTTGTGCTGATGTTCCTCTTGTCCCTCGAGATACCACCATTCCATTTATGCTTAGGTGTGTGTGAAGAGAGGCGATCCTTATAGATTGCCCTTACTTCTTGAAATTCCACAAACATATGAAAAGAAATGGTTTATTGAAATTTTAGTGTTTTCCTTTTTTGTTGCTGTTTTGTTTTGTTTTGTTTTGTTTTTAGAGAGAGAGAGAGAGCAAATGAGCAGGGGAAAGTGGCAAAGAGGGAGGGAGAGAGAGAGAGACAGAGAGAGAGAGAGAGAGAGAGAGATAGAGAGAGCTCCAGGCTCAGTGCAGAGCCCAATGCAGGGCTTGATCCCATAACTCTGGGATCATGGCCTGAGCTGAAATCAAGAGTTAAATGGCCAACCAGTTCTTTCAGGTGCCCCTGAAAGTCTAGTTTTATAGTTAGAAGCACTTCATTGTATGTAGTCCACCAAACTGTCAAAAGCAGACCTTTTTTGTGTGTTCTTAATTACTTCATATTGCTCAATCACATGATTTTGCTTATTTACTTCATATAACAACACTCACAGCTGGACACTCAAGATGTTTCTTTTCTTTTACGTTTTTATAATAACCCTATGATACAGCTTTCTGTGTATAACTTAAACTCTACTATGAATATATCCTTGGGATAGAGCTTTACAAATTTAATTACTGGATCAGCAAATGTATAATATCTAAAGGTTTGAAAATATATTGCCAGACTGTGTATTCCAGAAAGTATCTACCAATCTGTACTCTTACCAGCAGTGTGCAATAGTTCATGTATTTAACTTTAGTGTGATCATTGATCCAAATTATTTTCTTTTGGTATCTGGGGTTTAGTACATAGAGCTAGTTAATTTCATTGGTAGATATGGCAGAGAAATGAGAATGTTTCCCTGTTTTATGAGAGTAAATTTTTTCAAGGGCACCCTTTGTTTGATCACTTGGAGCTGATCCTGGTGGACTGATAGAAGCCTTATAAAAGAATCTGAGGAAATGGGATCACAAAATTAACTGCAAAAAATAAACCATACCTATTCTGGAGATTTGCTAAGAGCTGATCCAATTTATTGGATAAGAAATCTTAATCAATTAAACATCCTCTAGATCATATACACATTTTTTAAAAAAGTAATTTTCCCAAGGAAAAAAGTCTGTACAGGGATTTATTTCTACTCACTAAGGTAAAGGGAAGGGAAAAAATGGTTGTATTAAGAAAATCACTTTTACTTGCATTACTGCTGACGACGCCCAAACTATCATAACAACCGTGCTGGATTTCAGCTGGCTAAATGATTAACTTGGCAAAAGTAGAAGCTGCTGACACACTAATAAGAAAAGATTTATTTGCAAAAGACCTGTTGTTGCCTCTGCAGAAGATTATGTAACCGGATGCTATATATGTATTTATTTTTTCTAAAAAAAATATTCCTTAACTATGAAATATCTCTAGAAGAGTGGAAACTCGTAAAAGGAATGAGGGTTATGCAAGAAAAATCATAAAACAATATTTTTATCTTTCTGCTTGCTTTTCTGTAAGCTATCTGCTAAAGGAGACAATATTCACCTCTAAATATAAGTGTAAAAATAATGTGTTCTTCATTTCAAACTGGTTTTGAGCCATCACATGTAGAAAATGTGACCTAAACAAATATTCAATATTCCAGAGCATATTTCTGATTCCTCTAACTTATTCATGTGATAGGAGCCTTCCTTTGTATGCTTTTACAATTTTTGAATTTCAAAGAATATACTAGCATGTAACAGGTCTTGAGGTCATTGGTATACCTAGCCTAGGATTTAGATGTTTGGTTTACCCTCTTTGTCCAGGATTGTAAAAATGTATCCTATAATTAATCAGCTTTGGAAGCAAAATTCACCAAATGAAAAGGTTGATGCATACTTGTGAAAGTGTCACATGTCCCTGACTTGAGGAAGAATTTTGTGTCCTAGGGGTTCATATTTCCTGACTGCTGTCTTCCAGTAAATTTGCTTCTCCTTAACTGTTTTCTGGGCAAAAGGCCTAGACACATTGTAATGTTTTCTCTTTTGTAATATTTAAAGTTACTTTAAAAAGTTACTTTAGGGTGTCTGGGTGACTCAGCTCATCACCAGACTTAGGCTCATGTCATGCTGTGAGTTTGGGCCCTGCATCTGTGATGACAGCTCAGAGCCTGGAGCCTGCCTTGGATTCTGTGTCTCTCTTTCTCTACCCTTGCCCTGCTTGCACTCCGTGTGTGTTTGTGTGTGTGTGAAAGATAAACATAAAAAAATCTTTTTAAGTTACTTTAAAAATACTTTATTATTTTAAAATAATGAAACAAACTGAAACATTTTATTAAAGAATCTTAAAGAACAAAAAACTGTTACACCATAAAGCATGTGTACAATATTTGACATTAAATATAAATCTTTCTTAATTTGAGATAGTAAAGTGACCAAAGGCATTCTACATTAAGAAAGGAAGAAGGAAAAACCTCAGTGAAATATAGTTGGAAACCTATTATGTTGACAAATAAAGTCCATGTTCACAATATACCTACTACTTACTACATGGAAAACATTGATTTCCTTAAAAGAATATGCTTTGTCATTAACTGACATTTTAAATTAAATCACAGTATGTTGAAAAAAGTTTCAAAAGAAAGCTAGAGTCAAAGCCATTATAGAAAGAGTTTTACATACATTTTAAATACATACTAGCTTGAAAGATTTTATTAACACTTTGAAAATGCCCCTCAGATAAAGAAAAGAATCAATAAAGTAATATTGATATTTTAAATAATAAAAACCATTTTAGAATGGTCTAACCAACAATTCCTTCAGTCAGATAACTGATTTCCAGTATATGGAAAAATAAATTTTTATTAGATCATAGGATGGGATAGATAAAACAACAAAACTGTGTGATTAAACATCACACAGACATAGGGGTATTTCTTCACAAGCTTCGCGGGTATATTTCCAGGTTCTCTTTAAATAAAGTTCTCTAGGTGCACAGGGGTGGCTCAGTTTGTTAAGCGTTCGACTTTGGCTCAGGTCATGATCTCGCAGTTAACAAGTTTGAGCCCCATAGCTGAGGCTGGAGTCTGCTTCTGATTGTGCATCTCCAGCTCTCTCTGCCCCTCCCCTGCTTGTGCTCACTCTGTCTCTCTCTCTCTCTCTCTCTCAGAAATAAACATTAAAAATTTTTTAAATAAATAAAGTTCTCTAGTACTTCAAGTTTAAAAATGTTGCCTTATTTCTCTATCATGGGTCTTAATTAGATGTCTCGCATCCTAATTTATGGACTTTTTTACTCATTTGCATCATTTTTATCCAACTACTAGAATAAATGTCCTGAGAATTTACCACACCAACCATAGTATGCTGGTTTTAAAAAACAATGACTTAGGGGGGACCTGGATTACCCAGTTGGCTAAATAGCTGACTTTGGTTCAGGTCATGATCTTGTGGTACATGAGTTTGAACCCCACATCGGTCTCCCTGCTGTCAGCTCAGTGTCCATAGGGCAGATCTTCTATCTCCCTTTCTCTGCCCTTCCCCTGCTCTCATTTTCAAAAATGAATAAACACTTAAAATAAAAATTAATTAATTAATTTAATTAAATAAAAAACAATGACTTAAGTTTTTAAAAAATAAGTATATAAACCCTGAAGATTTTTTTAAATTAAGCACTATCGTATAGATACATAGTCTATCAGGGATGTAAGTGCCATTGTTCAATTACTAGATGTGTAGAAAAAAGAGGAGAAACATTTGGTTTTTTTTTTTTAGCAATTGCTCTATTTTCTATCAAGGTGCAGCAATTATTGGGAAACAACATAGCTATTGATATGTTGTAAGATTAACTTAAATGCAATTAGTAGACCTGAGTGAGGAAAAAAGTTCATATTCGCTACATAAAAAAGAAACTCCTCTTTGATGTTCCTCAAGTATCATTATATGATTAAAATTGTTCAAACTTCAAGGAATATCCACTATAGCTATTGGATTTGATTTTGTAAAGAATTCTACTCCCCACTTTCTGTCCTTGCTAATACTGTAGTATCTAACCATTTTCTTTTTTTTTTTTTTTTTACCTTGCTTTTCTTTGTCTTTACCTAAAGGATATGTATTAATCCTTTATATTATCCTCATAACTCAGTTTTGCTGATCCCAATTGCTTTTACTACTTTAGTTACATTATGCATAGTTTTCCAACTCCTAAAAACATTTCCTAAATTATACAAAGCATTTTGTTTGTGAATATACAATTGATCATTCACAAGAATCATATGATGATTACTTTTTGTCCTCTGAAAATGCACTTTTGGGGAACTGGGTGCCTCACTTGGTTAAGTGACCAACTTCAGCTCAGGTCATGATCTTGCCATTCATGAGTTCGAGCCCCATGTCAGGCTCTTTGCTGACAGCTCAGAGCTTAAAGCCTGTTTTAGATTCTGTGTCTCTTTCTCTCTCTGTTCTTCCCCTGCTCACATTCTCTGTCTTAAAAATAAATAAACATTAAAAATTTTTGAAAAGAAAATACACTTTTTGTGGCTCAAATTTTCTTTTCTTCACAGAAGTACAAAACATCACCAGTTTCAGGGAGTGGCCTAAGAATTCTTCTATATATATTTTTTTGATGATTAAGTATGCAGATTCCATCAACATCTAAGTATATTTTAGATTATTTTATCCTCAGTATTAATTTCCACTTTCACATGCTGCAGCCTCCTGTTATCTCATGGTCATGAATGAAGTCTTGTTTTTGTTACTAGTGACATGTGCATAGTGGCACACAGGCCTTGTCCACCTCTTCTCCCACAATACTGGCTCCACCCTCACAGGTGATTATTGCCTTATGTGGGGAAGGAAAATCAAAACTGTGAAGACCACCAAGAAAAAGATCATTGGAAGACCAGGAGTTTGCAATTTTTCAATGCTTTTTTTTTTTTTTTTGAGAGAAAGAGAGAGAGAGAGAGAATCGCAAGCAGGATCCATATCAAGCCCCACAAGGGACTAATTTCATGACCCTGGGATCTTGACCTGAGCCAGAATCAAGAGTTGGTCGCTTTCCTGACTGAGCCACCCAGGTGCTCTTGCAATGCTTTTTAAAAGCAACCTACATATCACTTTGAATAGCTTCCCTGTGATACTCTGGCTTAAAAAGATACATCTCTCCATTATCAAAAGTCTCACTGGGTACATTAGTCAAAAAGAGTGGCCTTAAATACCACAGGTTTGGTAGCTTAAACAATGGACATTTATTTCCTCAAAATTTCTGGAGGCAGAAGTCTGAGACCAAGGTACTGGCATGTTTGGTTTCTCTTGACGCCAACTCCCTCCGCCTTGCAGCCAGTCGTCTGCTCACTGAATCCTCACAGGGCTTTTTCTTTGTAACCCATCATACTTGGTATCTCTTCCTTCTCTTAAAGGACACCAGTCCCATTGGCTTAGGACTCTACCCTTATCATCTCATTTAACTTTAATTCCTTCCTTAAAGGCCTTATTTTCAAATATACTCATATTGGTGGCTAGGGCTTCAACACACTAATTTGAGGGAGGATACAATTTTGTCCATCATACTAGACTTTATCTTCTTTGAAAAAAAAAGTTTCCCAGAAGTCACAGCTATGAAAAAGTTTTGGAATCAGCAATAATGTCGAGTGAGACTATCTCATGACCCCAAGGTTTATCACTCTGTACCGAAACAACTTATTTCTGTTAGGTCCCTGTAGAGGATATTGTCTTCATTTTATGTACACCAGAAATCAGTGTAGAGTAAAAGGAAGTACTTGCTATTTTTTTCTTCTGGAACAGCTCATTTTTTTTTCTTCACAATTAAATACTTTATTAGAGCAAGACTATAGAAGAAAAGAGGTACCATACATTCCCCCGGGTATGCATTATACAATTAATTGTTCTAAGTCCCTTGGATTAATGGATACCAAAAAAACAGAAACCAAAAAAATAAAAAATAAAGATAATACTACATATCCATAAACTCATAAGTGCTTGCTATTTCTCCTCAAACACCTCATGACTCTTAAGACTCCTTCTTAAGAATCACTCTGTGAGTTGGGACCCCTGGGTGGCTCAGTCAGTTACGTACCTGACTTCGGCTCAGGTCATGATCTCATGGCATATGAGTTCAAACCCCACATCAAACCTGTCAGCACAGAACCTGCTTCTGATCCTATGTCTCTCTCTCTGTCCCCCCCACCCCCGACTTGTGCTCTCTCTCTGTCTCTCTGTCAAAAATAAATAAACTCTAAAAACCTTTTTAAAAAAATGAAGTCACTCCGTATATGAGGAACAGAGATTCACCTTAAAACTTACTCGAATTGATACTGGCCTATCCAAGAGAAAAGACCCCAGAATCTCAATTTAAAATGCATTTTATTTATTTTTAAATATTGTATTTATTTTTTGTAAGAGAGAGCATGAGTGGGGGAGAGGCAGAGAGAGAGAGAAGGACAGAGGGTTCGAAGCAGGTTCTGTGCTGACAGGCTGACAGCAGTGAGCCTGATGTGAACCATGAGATCATGACCTGAGCTGAAGTCAGACACTCAACTGGCTGAGCCCCCAGGTGCCCCTCAATTTAAAATGTATTTAAAAAATTATTTATGGCTGGTTTTGGTTAGTGAGGACTTATGGCTTCAGGTATCTTCAGGAATGGGGCAAAGCAGATGAATCATAAATGTTTAGCTGTATAATATGCCTCTCCCAGGTTACCCTGCCCCTCTTGGCATTTCAGAATTCATACACAACATAACTTACTCTGCAAAACCTAACACAGTAATGTTAAGCAAACACGAAAGAAATGTGTCATTCCAAGTTCACTGTGGATTATCATGGATAACAAAATAGGTACAGTTTGTGTGTGTGTGGTTGACCTATATTAGTTTCAGATGTTGTGAGTGAATGACTGATCTGGGGAGGAGCAAATAAGCCTCTTTAATATAAGTTAATTCTTTCAGTCATTCATTGTTTCATAACAGCCAAAGTCTCTTCCAACCTACCAAATTAATTATTACCTTCTTGCCTTCTCTTCCTCACTCTCCTCATTCATCTTGTTGTGTTTTTATGATTGTAGGTATTAGACTCTTACCAGCATAACTAAAATGACCAGTTGGAGAGAAAATAAAGTGAATTTTCACCATGACAAAGGAGTTTGCTGGGTCAGTAAAGCATCAGGGACATGCCTGAGCTATGTGAATTAGAAAAGAGTGAATAGTTCATCTTCAAAATGAAAAGGAGAATAAGAACTGTGGAATTCCAAATGATTTTCTTAAAGGAAACTAATTCAAGCCCCTAAGGTATAAAAGCTTTAAAAAGAAACTCCTTAATAAAAGTGTTCTCTGTTAGAAAATAAATAATCAAGTAATCAGTACCTGCTGTGCACTGACAAATAATATAGTTGAGTAGAGGGTAGAAGAAAAGTATTATGTTTAAAATATATTTTCAACACTTCAACAGGAGAGAAAGTTCAAACCCCTTTCAGAAATCTCTCCAGGAAGAAAGAGTTCAGGAAACTGATGAAAATAAGTAGAAGAAATATTAAACAGGACTTTGTGGCCTCCTTTTCATAGTAATAAAATATTTTTCCCCATGGGGAGTGGGGACGGTCCTTTTGTTGAATCATTGGAAGACAACAGAGCAGGAAGCCATGTACCCTTGGCTAAGATAAGCTAGAAATCCAACACCTACATGCCATCACAAAAGCTCACAGGATCCTTGTTCTACTACATCTGGGTTCTTGACAGATATTTAAAATGGGAACAGCTTAAGTAACACTGTGGAAGGGAAATGGCTAGGAGGAATTTGCTGGCTCACCTTGAAAATGAAAGCAGCTTATTCCTAGTTGTCTCAGGGTTTTCTGAAGATTAGAGGGTTTCTTGAGAGGATAAAGAAAAATGGAAATTAAGAGAGATGAATTCCAGTCATTAAGAACCAAATATCACAGCTTTGGGTGCTGAATTGGTTTTAGAGCATACTTATTAGAGCATATCCATATATATGTCTATAATTTTCTCATGGAGTGAAGCTAATCCATATTACTCTACATTTTATATGTCAATTGTCTTAACTCTCCATTCAAACTTTGAAGTACTTATCAAATGTCAGACTGCTACTAAAAATACCTGGGGGGGTGGGGGGTGGAGAACGCTGTTTTCATCGTTCACTTGCTAAAAAATGTTTAATAGCTTAGTAGTATTTAGAGTATGAAATCATATTCTGTGGCAAAGCATTCCAGTATTTCTATCATATATCTTTAATTTAGTTTTTAAAATAATATCTCCTGGGGTTATATTCTTGGTCTCCAAGGGCTATTGGCTCAATTATGTTACCAAAATTCATATGTTGAAAGCCTAACCCTCAGTACCTAAGAATGTCACTATATTTGTAGATAGAGACTTAAAGAGGTGATTAAGTTAAAATGGAGTCATTAGGATGCACTCTAATCCAGTAGCCTAGTGTTCTTAAATGAAGAAGAAATTATATCCCAAACAACACAGAAGGAAAACCTTCTGAGGACTCAGTGAGAAGTTGGCCATCTGCAAGCCAAGGAGAGAGGCTTCCAGAAAAAACAAATCTGCCAACACCTTGATGTTGGACTTTTAGCTTCCAGAGTGTGAGAAAATAAATTTCTGTTGCTTAAACTATTCACTTTGTGGTATTTTTTATGGGGGTCCTAGTGAACTAATATATCCAGTTTTAGTTCAATTTGATTAAAGTTTTTCCCCAAAATCTATTGAACATTTACTAAATGTCAAATATTCTGTATTATGTCAATAAAAGCACAAACATCGAGTGGAGATTAGCATCCTCCTCATTTTAAGATGTTATTAGTATTTTGCCCCAAATTATACAGTTTGTTATCATTGGTTGCACCATTTGAATTTTGATTTTACATTTTACATTCTACCTCCCCGAATAAAACTCTTCACACTCCTACACACTCCAGCTTAATCTCTTTTCCTTTTTGGAGTCCTAGTTTTTTGACTCCCGCTTTAGGATTTTGTTCACTGTACCAGATTTTCTATATCTGATATCTCCACTGTCAAAATTACAAGAAATTTAACAGAAAGTTCGGTATAGTGGAAAGAGACCAGGCCTCAATAAGAATCTTGACTCTCCTCCAAACAATAGTTGTATCATGTGAACCCTACGAATCTCTGTGGGCCTTAAACCATCTGAAGAGTGGAATTACATCTCCTTTGAGGGCCCTTCTGAGGTTTGATGTAAAATCTGTGCATAGCGCCTGGTTTACAACAGACACTTATGTATCAGCCTTTAACACAAAATCTGTGACTCTATCAGAAGACTTCATTGTTGTGTGAGGAGTAGAACTATATAATGAGAATGTTAAGGTTCTTTTGACAAATTTTTAATATTGCTCATTTCTTGACAATTAAAAATTCATTATTTGCACAATGTTATCAACCACAGCAAAGCAAATGATTCTTTGGATCAATATTCTCATCTAAGAATTGTTTTTTTCATAGGGTACTGCTAAACAGATAATCAATTCTGAAATTATTGAGAGCAAGAATTGTTGCTAACATGAGCTGGTGGGCAACAAAAGCTAAAGTAAAGAATTATTAAGAAAAAAAATTCTATCCTTCATTATGACTTCATGTGTTGATTCATTCGCTCAATAAGTATCTAATGAGTGACTAATATGTGCAAAGCACTGAGATGATGCAGAATTTACAAAAATACATCAAGAAGGACAAAGTTAATAAAGTTAATAAAAATTGTAAACATGATTAATACAGGATAAAATGTGAAAAGTTTTGTTACTAGAATTACACAGAAAACCCCAAGAGTCTCTAGGTTGAAGAGATTATTTTTAACTGACTTCATTAGGGTAGGCAACGTAAAAGTCATATAATTTAAACTGGGTTGTTAAAGATGAGCAATATTTAGTCTTTGAGGAAACAGGAGTGTGGAAACAGCAAAGTACGTTATTAATGGCGACATGGAAGCAGTGGGCACGTATATAAGAATTCAGTAGCTGTATTTGGATGTAATGGAGTTTTCCTGATGGAGAAGAGCAGAAAATAAGCTTAGAAATCATGAATGTCTTTAATACCAAATTAAAAAGTTTTGGTTTACTCTGAATGTAGTAGAAATTAATTATAGATTTTTGAGCAAGGGGGGCATTACTCAATCATGGCTGCGGCATTTCTGCTAGTAACCTTTCCCCCCTAGTCCACACCAGCAAGGGGCAAGACCGGCCTCAGATTTGAGTTACAAATCAACATATCTCTGATCCTGCACCCTCACTTTGGTAAAATTCCTTTAGATTTCATCTAGAGCAAGAACGTTAGTCTTTTACCTATGAATAGTCTTTGGGAGTTCTGTAAACTAGATGTAGCCTGAGAAAGGCACCCTCTTTCTCTCTCTGTCTGTCTGTCTGGTTGGCTCTCTCTCTCTCTCTCTCTTTCACACACACACACACACACACACACACACACACACACACACAGTCTTTGCTATAAATGGCATAATATACTACTGTGAGTACACATGTGAATATAGTCATTACATCATATTTTATTTAGAATATCATTTAAAATAGTTTCTGGCATAAATTAGTAAAAAAAAACATATCATTTTCCATTTTTTATAATGAGCATAATTAAGTTGGAAACCATCAAAGAAAAGAAAGTTAAATGAAACTGAAATTACTTTTGTTTTGTTTCTTTTGGCTCTGAAAGGAAGAGAGAAATTAATTCTGATTTTAATTTCATTGAAGAACCAGATTGACCATAAAACCACAGTATTTATTTATTTTTTAATGTTTATTTATTTTTGAGATGGACAGAGTGCAAGTGGGGAGGGGCAGAGAGAGAGAGACAGAATCCGAAGCAGGCTCCAGGCTCTGAGTTACAGGCTGTCAGCACAGAGTTGGATGCGGAGCTCAAACCCACAAACCTCAAAATCATGACCTGAGCTGAAGTCAGATGTTTAACCAACTGAGCCACCCAGACTCCCCAACCACAGTACTTATAGAATGGATGTTGTTGTTGTTGTTCTGTTTTTTTGTTTGTTTTTTGTTTGTTTGTTTGTTTGTTTTTGCCAGTTGTAACCTAAGGACATTAAAGCTGGAAAAGCTGCTTGGATGTATCCAACCTGAGAATGTGTCACACAGCATTGGTATTTCTCATGAGAAGATGGCTTGGTTTGAAAAGCTTGGAAATTAAAGTTGTCCTAAATCAAACCCCTCCTGCAGAACATTCTACAGGATTGCACATTCCATTTCTAATTATGAAATAGAGTGGCTCACAATGGGAGAGACCTTGATACAACCATGTTTCCTGGCAATTAATAGACTGATTTGTAGCTTATTGTTCAAGAACAAAAGTGAAACAGTACCTGTGACAAATGACCCCACCCACCTTAGACTCATGTATTCATTTTCTAATATCCTAAAGAAGGTCATGAAGAATTAGTGGTGCTCTTTTCTCATCGGCATGCAGCTACACGAAAACTAACGAAATATCTTTGGATCTGCCAACTCCTAGATTTCAGTTCATGTGCACTCAGATGACATCAAAAAATTTCTATTTGCAGAGTTCCTTTTAGAATCATCAAAAACCCCTGAATTTACTCTCTACTAAAAGTAAATTCTTAATTCTCTGTTCAGAAATAGAATATCTGCAAGGCTTAATAACACTGGTTTTGCTGTTTGGGAAAATAAGATGTAAACGAGCCATGATTCATAAAACATTTGTCAAAGAGCATCCAAAGATTCTGGAAGAAAGTTTGAATTTTTGCTGCAAGACATTAATTCCAATGAAGCTGCTGATCCCTACTTTTTAAAATGCTTTAGGTAAAAATTGACAGCACAGGGTGAACTTCCTTCCTTGTGGCAGAGAATTTTTTTTTTGCCTCTCAACAAATAATTCCCGAAGTATTTGAATGAACTATAGGCAGATGTTTGACTCTTTTTTGAATGAACAAGAAAGCTTCCTCAAAATAATTGGACAGAAAGTAGTTCATTCAAGGTATCCTATATTCATTGAAAAATGTTGGTATACAATCAAGTCTTTTTTTTTTTTTCCTGCTTGATCTCATTGTGAGAGGATTATTATTAAGATTTCCAATTATAATTTCTGATTTCCATTTACCCTGTGGCTCTGCCAAAAGCCACATAATATATTTTGAAGTAACTTATGCATGGTTCTGTTGAATATAAATTTTTCATACATTGTTCCTTTTAAAAGATTTCTTTTCTCTGACCTCATTTTTTTCTTTTACCTGAAATGCCATTTTGATAATTATTAAGATTGTTAGTTACATCTACCTTTATAATGGTGTGCATTTTCCTGGTATTCTTTTTCAACCCTTTTATTTTTAACCTTCAGTATATTTTTAAAAGGGAAGCTTGAAAAAATTATTAGGTCTTATTTTTAAAAAAATTTTTTTAATGTTTATTATTTTTGAGAGAGAGAGAGACTGAGAGTAAGCAGGGGAAGGGCAGAGAGAGAGGGAGACATAGAAGGGAAGCCAGCTCCAGGCTCCGAGCTGCCAACACAGGCTCAAACTCACAGACCGCGAGATCATGACCTGAGCTGAAGTTGGCCACTTAGCCAACTGAACCACCCAGGCACCCCTAGGTCTTACTTTTTTTATTCAACATAAAGCATCTTTCTAACTGATCAGTCAAGCCAACAGATAATTTCTTTGAAAGTACTGTTAAGATAGAACTCACATGTTTCATTATATTTCATATTTTATATTAATTATACTTTCTACACATTTTATCTCCATTTCTAGATCCATTGGATGATGGCATTGTCTTCTAGCTGTTTTTTTCTTTTGAAACATTTTTTTATGTTTGTTTATTATTTTTGAGAGAGAGACAGACAGAACATGAGCAGGGAAGGGACAGAAAGAGAGAGACACAGAATCTGAAGCAGGCTTCAGTCTCTGAGTTGTTAGCCCAGAGCCTGACATGGGGCTTGAACTCACAAACTGTGAGAGCCAAAGTTGGATGCTCAACTGACTGAGCCACCCAGGTGCTGCATCTTCTAGCTGTTTCAAAGTTATACACATGTTCCATTGAAACTCTTTAACTTTCATCATTTATTTCTTTTCTGTTTTTCAGATTGAATAATCCTTATTCATTGCTCTTCAGTTTTGTTGATCTTTTTCTCCTGACAGCAGTTAAAATCTACTATTGATTTGCTTCTAGTGAATTTTTAAATTTCATTTCTTCTTTCCAACCTCACAGTATCCATATTTTAACAATTCATGTGTCTTTATTGTTATTCTTTATTTGGTAACATGTTTGCATCAAACCTACCTCGGATCCTTTAAGCATGGCTTCCCAGCCCTAGACTGGTATCTGGCAGGAGAGGCTGCCCAGAGTTTGTGGCTGCACTGTTCAGAGTAGAAAGTGTGGGGGAGAGCTTCCATAGCAGATTGCTGGAGGAGAAGGTGTAAGGGAGCAATGTATGGGTCTAACGTCCCCAACTTTCACATTCTTACCAAGATTTAGTGAATTTTCTTGAATTAACATTTCTCTGTATTTTGTGTTCCCTACATCCTATAATTCCATAGCGTATATCCATGCCTGCCCTTAGGACAATTTCCAGAGACTCTAAGAGGATTTATTTTCATAATTCTCACCAGCTGAATTGCTATTTTGCTAGGAAAATGATCCACCAAGATCCTTACCCTACTGTTCTGAAATCTTGCCCTGCACCTTCTTTTGCATAGACATTTGAATTTACATAGCATGCTCAGGAAATGGGATAATGCTGAAAGATACAGGAGTAAAATGTGGTAGATCTCACTTTGGGGACTTAGATCTGATCCCATTGATGAAAGGAAGCCATACAAAAATTTTGAATAAAATAGTGATGTAATCAGATGTTTTGGATGTTGGGGAAATAAAATTAAAAATGAAATACCCTGCCTAGCCCCAAACATCTCCAAAAAAGTAGAAAAGAATGAAAATGGTTTTATTGTTGAATAAGCATTAAACTAGAATGCGATGCACATCACAGGCAATCTATTAAAGGGATTGTAAAGAGGAATACAAACAAACAAGAAAACCTCACTCTTTTCTATAACCAAGCAGATACAATGCATTACATGCATGTTCTCAAGATAAACAATAACTAGTCTTCAAATAAGAGGACCTGACAAAATCATTGATCACACATAGTTCACTCTAAATTGACATGGTAATTGAAGTGACCATCTAGGTTAGCTAATTGACTTTACCCAAAGGAAAAAACAAATTCATATCTTTATGACAGAGGCTTGCAGCTTGAATCAGGCACTAGCTAAGGTTAGGCTCCTGCCTTCTCACAGGAAGTGGGAAATGGGAGGGCTATCTACTTGATGACTATATTTCAAAGAGATGGCTCTCAGGTCCTTATTGAGAAAGGTATTTATGGTTCTTAAATTGACAAAAAAAATCTTATTTAGCCTTTTAAATGATTTACATACATCTCAAAGAGTCAGGAAAAAATAACTTACAGTTTTCCTAAGGGAAATGCTCTAAGAAAAGAGAAAGAGAGGCAGGTCTCTTTCCCTATTTATACAAAGGGAAACCCATTTTCTTTCTTTTTTTTTTTTATATGTGTATTTACCCTTATAGTTACAACATCATTTGGTTCAAAATGCAAAGGTTTGTGACATTTGTTCGTTATTCACTGATTTTGGAAAGAACAATTACACAAATCTTTCTGCTCTAACAATAACTGAGACAAAATGATACTGTACTTGTGTACTAGCTTCTTCCACTTGCCCTATTGCTGACATAATCTTACCAAAGGCCAAGCACCACATACTGGAAGAACTAAGTATGTGAGGCAAATCTATTCTCTTCCACATTTTAAGGGAGCAACAGTCACTATCTCCCACAAAACTGTGCCTTTTGTCCATATATTAACTGAAAAGTAAAATATTCTTACAGCTCTTTCTAGACAGCTTTTCTTTCATGATTTATATTTAATATTCTATATTTTAAAAAGATTTTAATATCAGATTCTTATAGCATATCTACTGCTATAAACCATACACATTTAAAAATAATTCTTAAATCTCCTATATAGAACACAAAATAACTTGTTTTTGATAGAATATTGTAGCTCATATGCTGTTTACATAGGTATTATCTACTTCCTCAAACAATATAGTAAGTAAGCAAGGTAAGTAGAATTATGTGTAATATGCTGATAAGGATGTTGGGACTCAGAAACCCTGGGCAACTTTTCCAGAGTATGGGAACACAGCAGAGATTGAAATTCAGCACTACGGATGCCCTGGGACTTTCCATTATACGACACCAATGTAGGGGTGCAAACTCTTTCAACTTTCAAAAGTTTCTTCTAGCTTGTCTAAGAATTAAAACAACATGAGACAGATTAATAGGAGATAATTTAATTTTGTATATATGGGAACCTCACACACATGAGAGATTCAAAGATAGAAAGGTAAAATGAGGTATATACGTCTGTCATCCAGAGTTAAGCAATGGAGTAGGGGCCTGGGGCTTTAAAGGGGAAGAGGCTAGTTCACAAGGCAATAAAGAGCAGATATATAGTAAGTAGATATTTGCCCTGACATACAAATGGATTGCTCAGATAAAATTTATCTTGGTATTAACTCTTATTTTGGGAAAGATGTCCATTGAGATTCTTCTAAGTAGTTAAGAGGGGAGCAAAATTTTTCTTGAACCCACAGGCTCTCAATTGCCTTCAGCTCAAAATAGTACACATGCTAAAGAGGGAAATCTTGGGGAGGCCTGTTCTGAACTCCCTCACTAACAAGGCTTTTTAAAATTTGAGCATTTAAGCAGAAGAGTTACAAAGCCACTTCATATATTGGATTAAAATGTGGACTAAAATGTCTGTACTAAAAGAAAAATTAATCATCCAAACATGCATTCTTTTACTTATAAACAATCTTCACTATAATCTGACCAAAAAATCCTTGTGCATATTTCTTAAGAGGTTTTAGTCTATTAGTATAATGCCTATATATGCACTAGTTTATTTATTCTATTGAAGGGAGCAAATATGTCCCTTTGGCATAAGGTTTACCTTGAGCTGATTTGTTTTGAGAAAGAGCAGACACAGGACAAGCTCTGAGAACCAAGTAGATGTAATGTTTTTGTTAAGAAACATTTACATTTATAATGGAAATCTCCATTTGTTAAGTGTGTCTCCTTCTTTGTACCAAGAAGAAGATGACTAAATCTGATGCTTACTCAGTAATGATTCAGATTCAATAGTATATTTAAAGCCTTTCCTTGTAACTTTCCATAACACCACCATCCCCAACATCTTGGTATTTAAGGTGAAGACTCAGGCCATTTCAGGGAGTTACTCAATTGTTAAACTTCTATTTATTTTTCTCCTGTTAATCTGTCAATTTATGAAGAAGGATGCTCAGCCAAGAATCTAGAAGGGTAGAGGGAAAATTATTTTCCTCCCTGCACTATATTCACTCTTTTTTCCTTCACTGGAGGTACAATATATGAAATAAAAGATTTACAACTTGTTTTCTGTCTTTTGTTTTAGGGCAAGCTTCCTTATATCTATGGTAGTTATCACTTAGCCAAGAATGAAAAATCTCTTTTCCCACCATGGAACCACAAAACCAAGCATTAAGTCTAGAATCAAAGGTATTTACAAAACAAAAAATTCCGCTTGCTCCAGAAGTTCTCTCCTAGGGGTATGTCATGTCCCCCCCCCCCCCCCCCCCCCCCCCCCCCCCCCCCCCCCCCCCCCCCCCCCCCCCATGTGAGTTGAACACTCCCACCCAACTCAGGCACACACACCTCCAGTAACCTAATAGAATGGCTACTATATTCAGTTACAGTAGATATTTTTAAAATTTCAATGTCCCCCTGCCATTTTGTCTTTGCTTCACCAAAGCTAAAATTAACAAGTAGATGATGTTAGCAACACAAATGACTTATCACAGAAAAGGTCACTTTGAACCAAGGAAAAATTGTTTACAGATTAGATAACAAAATAAAGTATTTTTTCCAGATCATAATGAATTGTATAAATAACTTTGACTGGTCCAGTACTTGACACATAGTAGGTGTTCAGTAAGTTTCACTTTTCTTTTTAGTGAATTTAAATTGTTAATATTAACATTATAGAACTTCAACTTTATTAAAAGAAATAGTATTCCTGTCAAGGTTCCAAGAGCATCATCACATACAAAGGGTAGAGGAAACCAAAAATTCTCTCCAAAGAGGCAGTAGATGATTGGGTGATTTGCCAAGAGGACAAATAAAGAGAAATTTAATCCCAGATTAAGTGAATTATAGACCAGTGGCTAAAAGTAAGAAATACTTAATATTTTTTATTTTTATTACAGAGATTTTCTTCAGTTTTTATATTACAGTGTGTGTATGGAAACCTAAGAAGCTAATAGAGCCCAAAATTATATTGATAACTCCTTTCCATCACCTCAATTTATTTAACAAAGAAAGGAACTCCACTAGAAAAACTATAACAGAGAAAAAAATTCCACTGGGAAGAAACTCATTTCTATAAGCTATTATCCTTATCCAGACAAGATACATCTGAAAGTGAAAGGAACTAAGAATGCTGATGATGGAAATGTGATATAGAATACCAACAAGATGATAATATGATAGAATTCTCCTAATTGGCACATCTAGGTAAAAACAAAAATATGCTAAGCATTCTGATTAATAGAGGCTTTTAGGGATATCTTATGCTGTAAAATATACACTTGTAAGTAAGATATTGTTTGTAAAAGTAACAGGAGATACGATAATTTTTAAAATACAAAAATTCAGAATTTTTAAAATCACATATAGCAACATATTAAAAGAAATTATCTTATAAGTAATTGATATAATTTGTTTCTAGGAGAATGCCTCAATAGTTTTCTTGCAAACAGGATATTTATAGAAATAAATTTATGAATAAAAACATGCCATCCAGGATGCCTGGGTGGCTCAGTCGGTTAGGTGTCCGACTTTGGCTCAGGTCATGATTGCAGGGTTCGTGGGTTCGAGCCCCACGACCAGCTCTGTGCTGACAGCTAGCTCAGAGCCTAGAGCCTGTTTCAGTTTCTGTATCTTTCTCTCGCTCTGACCCTCCCCTACTCACTCTGTCTCTCTCAGAAATAAATAAAACATTTATAAAACATTTTTTAATAAAAAATTTTAAAAAATGCCATCCAATTTAATGTTGACTAGTGTGTGCAGCTGATATAAGCAAGCTCATCCAAAAGTCAATCAAAAGTGAGTTCATCTCTAGATAATAGATTAACACAACCAGACGATGATAACCTTAAGTTCAACTGAATCAGACACTATATTGCCAACCTAATAACAGATTAACTGCTAAAGAAGATGTGACCTTTTTCTAATAGATTTTTACTCCTTTATCTATCCTATTTCTGTGCCATGTTTCTACCAAAGTAACTGGATTCAGGGTCCAGCTCTTTCTACCCATTCTGTAGTTGAGATTAAAATGATTGAAGACAATTCAAGTAGACACCTCTGATAGCGGTTGACTCATTCTGTAGTGTAATTTTCATTCTTTTGCATGTATATTCTATAGGATACAGATAGGACTTGATGAAGAACAGATATGAAGTTATTTCATGGATTAAATAATGACAGCATGGAATACAGAAAATCTTTAGTGACTACAGTAAATATAAAATTCTGTAAATAACAATGATTTGTTTTGTAAGCCAATGGATAGTTTTAAAAATGGATGAGATATACCAGCATACTGAGGAATTTGGCTACATCCAGCTGGGTGACTTTTATAAATTACTAACTACTCTAAGTTTTAGTTTTATTATCTGTAAAATAAGGATAATAATTTTATCAATTTCAGATGACAGGTGAAAATTAACAAGCAGATAATCTATGTAAAGTGGACGTGTTTAATAGTGTTAGTCCTTCCTTGCTCTTGATTTAAATATAGGGTTTTTTTTTTAAATAATAATGTCAGAAATAGATAAGGTAAGAAGTGTGAGGATTATTTCCTCCTTCATGGCCTTTCAAGAGTTAGTTTTGTTTTCTGCCTCATGACCTTAATTAGAGCAGTTGAGTTGGTAGCCTCTCTTATTCTTCCAACAGTTTACAGTTAATAAACTGGTACAGGAAGGCATCCCACCTGCCTAACCAACAATTTTGGTTTAGCAAAAACCCTCAAGTGATAAAAACAGCACAGCATCCATGAAATCCTTTTTATGTTTCTTTTGAGAAACAATTGATATGTGACATTGTATAAGTTTAAGGCACACAATATGTTGATTTGATACATTTATGTATCGCATTGTAGCTACCATCCTGACATTGGCTAGCTCTCTATCACATCACATAATAATTATTTTTTTATGTGGTGAGAACAATTAAAATCTAGTCTCTTAGCAATTTTGTAGTTTATAACACAGTATTATTTATTATAACCACTATGCTGTGCATTAGGTATCCAAGACTTATTCATCTACTAGTGGTAAGTTGTTCCCCTTACACATCTCTCCCAATTCCCCCATCCCTAGCCTCTGATAACAACCATTCTCTTCTGTTTTCACAAGTTCAGCTTTTTTAGATCCCTGTAGTATCATACAGTATTTGTCTTTCTCTCTCGGATTTACCCTACTTAGCATGCTGTCCTCACATTCTATCCATGGCAATATTACATAACAGGCTTCATAGGGTGGCTTGCGCAGGGTTGCATGAGGGGGGACGTGCTTCACAGCAGGAGAGCTTCCAAAGGCAGCATGAGGCCACCGCCCAGAAGGAAAAAGGAGCAAGGGGATTTATGGCGCAGAGTAGAGGAGGCTTGCATGTCTGAGTGATGTCGTTCAGCCCACGTGAGAATCTCTGGATCAGTGAACTCCAGTGTAGCAGCTGTCTGGGGTCTATTATCATTATAGGGTTTGTCTTATCTATGGCTAATGGGTGTCAAGTGCAGTTTCATGGAGTATGCAAAGCAGGGCAGCTCTAAATAGTTAAAAATATGCCTATTTGGGACAATTCGGGGGGTGCCTGGGTGGCTCAGTTGGTTAAGTCTCTAACCTCCGCTGAGGTCATGATCTCACAGTTTGTGAGTTTGAGCCCCATGTTGGGTTCTGTGCTGACAGTTCAGAGTCTGGAGCCTGCTTTGGATTCTGTGTCTCCCTCTTTCTTTGCCCCTACTTTCACTTAGTTTCCTTCTCTCTCTCTCTCGCTCTCTCTCTCAAAAATAGATAAACACTAAAAATTTTTTTAAAAACCACAACTGGATGTGTAAGAATTTGAGTGTGGTACTGGTGGGCCTTGAGCTAATAGTACTACGCTGCTGTGAAGAAATAACATAGGGGCCAAAACACAGAAACCATCTGGCCCATTTGTATAGCAGCACCCAAGATGGAAACTACAGTCTTTGATAATCTAATCTGAGAATTGATATATCATAATTTCTGCAATATGAAAATGGTCAAACAAACCCTGGTGTAATGCAAGAGCAACTCACAAAAATGAGAAATCAGGAGTTAGAGAGATCATTGAAAATCACCTTGGAGGACAGCTGCTATATCTATGAGGAATCACAGCTGAGGTGTGAGCCACAGTTCAATACTAACTCTTCACCTTGCTTCTGGTGCCAGACCTTTCCAAGAGTCAACCTCTGACTGTCTGAATATCTAATTGCTGGCATTTTGCTCTCTAGTCTCTTAATCTAGTTTTCTTATCCTTGCCTGAGCTAATTTCCTGGATTCAATCCTTTGCTTCTTTGAACTCCTGGCTCTTGTTTTCCTTATCTGATCTTCTTGGACTTCACCTGTATGAGTCCTGACTTATTGTGTTTTCCCATGTTTTGTGTACAGCTCAACTTCTCTCCCACTTCCCACAAACCTTCCCTGGTAACTTAACACAAAATACAACATGGCACTGAAACTCTTGAGTTCAAGGCTGCTACAAAAACCCTCCACCAACTTTGTATGAAAACAATTACACCATATAAACATACACAATAATAATAAAAGCAATGATCTTTTCTCAGAGTTCATTCTTCAGTGGCTTCTATCTTTCCCCCAAAACATTATGCAACAAATGAGTATGTGTCCAGTATAATGCCTGTAATTCTTACTTCAGGAAGTCAGAGTCTGTACTATAGACCAAGTGTCTGTGTCTGTTGCTTCCTCACCTTGATTTTATTCATAACAGGGACTCACATTCAAATGGTTCTCTGGAGAGAAGGAAAAGTGTCTAACATTCAACTCCTAGTATGCACATTGTTATAGAAGGATTGTGTTATGACTTTGAACAATGGAGAATTTAAAACAATAATTCTATTTGAAGATGAGTTTTTAAAAGTAAGTGTTGATACTTATGTCTCCCTGAGTTATAAAATGCTCTTCTCTTTCTGTGACCTCTCATCTTTTTAAAAAAAATTTTTTTTAAATGTTTTATTTATTTCTAGGAGAGAGAGAGAGACAGCGTGAGCAGGGGAGGGTCAGAGAGAGAGGGAGTCACAGACTGAAACAGGCTTCAGGCTCTGAGCTGGCAGTCATCACAGAGCCTGATGCGGGGCTCAAACCCACAAACCGCGAGATCATGACCTAAGCGAAAGTCGGACGCTTAACCGACTAAGCCACCCAGGCGCCCCATCTCTCATTTTCTTTTTAACAGAAAGCTATTTTTTAAGTTTATTTATTTATTTTGAGAGAGAGTGTGTGTGTGTGCATGCTTGCATGCACAAGCAAGCAGGGGTGCAGCAGAGAGAAAGGAGAGAGAATCCCAAACAGGTTCTGCAATGTTTGCCCAGAGTGGGCTTGAACTTACAAACCGTTAGATCATGACCTGAGCCAAAATCAAGAGCCAGATGCTTACCTGACTGAGCTATTCAGGTGCCCCCAGAAAATTACTTTCTTATGCCTTCCAAATGAGTCAATTAGTTGTGAAAATAAATGTATTTGAGAATATGTGTGTCATGATACTAGTTTTCTCTAAAAAGTACATTTGGGAAATAAGAATTAGTATTTTAAATAAAATTAAAATACCAAAATCCAGATTTCCTAAAAGGACTTGTTCCCCTTTTTTTGCACAAGTCATAAAAATACTGAATATAGCGTATCCTGTTTTACACTGACATAGAAGTTTCCTTTAAGTTGTAATTAGTGGTTTCCTTGTGTGATATTCAGATACACTGTAATTTTTAATGTTACTAAACATATAGTGAATGAGTCGTACCAGTACATATGTCAGTGAGAAATGTGTTTTTTGCCCCTTAAAACATTTGGAACAAAGAATCAAATTCTTCCAACGATGACAGGTCTGTGTATCTGTTTATGTGTGGGTGTATGTGTGTGTTTGTCTTTCTATGAAGATACCGGAGCACTGAGGGAATATCCCTGTCAGTTAACATATCATGAATGCTCCTCATTTATTTATTGATACCACAACCTTAAGAAAATGAAGTGTCTTGAGATAGTAGTATTGCCAGGGAGCTAAACTTTCAAGTGCTTGCTCCCAGGGGAAATCACCCACATCATACTGCCAACAGTTATATCTGTCCTTTACGGAATCACAGGAAAACTATCTCTCCTTGGGACCGTAGAAGGGCAATCGGGTGACTAGGTAGTTGTCACTCATCCCTTCTTTGTTCGTAATATGTTATTGAAGCACCTGATACAAAAATATATTCTCTTTTTTTTTTCAGTCTACATGGCTAAGTTAGGGAAGATTGGAGTAAATCATTCTAACCTTTCCCTAATTCCTATTATTCTGTGAGCAGACATGTGGAAAAATCCCTGTCTAGACAGAGCTGATGCTTTCTACTATCATTCAAGGGTGATCTTTGAGTCATATCTTCCTGGAGGTGAAACAGATAAACAAATTTTTTGATTGAGATTAAAGATGCTTCTTTATTGGCTACCTGAGTGTCACACTTAATTGGATTATTTATGTTTTAAATCTGTTTCTGTGTGGAAATTTCATTTAAAATTATTCAATGCTTATTATTCTGTATTGGGCTCTGGAATAAAATGGAGAGTGAAAAACAAACAATCAAAAAGATACGGCTTGTTTATCAGGTTCACTTAAAATCCAGCTAAATAAAAAGACATTAACAAAATAGACATGCAATAGTATAATTGTGATCGGTCCTGTGATAAATACAGAGCACTATGTAAGCACACAGCAGATTTTGTTCTTGTCTGGAGGGTCAGAAGTTTTTTCTTAGAAACTGATTTTGAGCTAAGCTTTGAAACATTTAAAATGGCTTCACAACAAAGTTTAAGAAGAGTTGATGAGGAAGGAATATGGAGAAAGAAGGCTAATGATAAAAGGGTCATGTCAGAGTCATAAAATGAAAGAGGAAAGAAGACAAGTATAGATTAAGTACAGACAGAGGAAGACGGTACCATAAGATGGGAATGGAGTTGTGGATATGGACCAGATAATGCAGATCCCTAATGTGAACAATAAACATCAGAACAAGCTCAAAATGAAGTCACTTGTGCTAAACCCCACACCAGCAAACCAAGATTTAATACCTAACTTAAACGCATTTCTGCCTCTCCTAGCAGCAGAATTTTAAAGCAATCAATCTAAAATTTCCTGATCAACACCAGTGAGGTCATTTGTAGGGCAGTACCCCACACTTCCTACAAAGGAAGTTGGCCTTACCTGAAACAATCCTTTCCTTTGTGACTTCCTTGTGCTGCCCGCTTCTGCCCATTATAGTTTTCCATGTTGTCGAGCTCCTCCAAGCTCCATTCTACCTTCTGGGATGGGATGCTTCCAGGTTCATGAATCATTTAATAAGGTCAATTAATTAGATCTTCAAATTTATGCAGATGAATTTTGTTTTTATTACTATGAATGTAGTGACTATACAACATATCTTCCAAAACATTATATTCTGAGAGTGAAAAGTGAGGCTACTAATTTTTTCAGGATTCCAGGCATAAATGAGGACTCTCCAAGGCAAATAAGAATATGTAATATTTCTATGTATAGGCCACTTTAAAGATTTTGGTCTTTATCCTAAGAGTGATGGGAATTAGTTGAAATGTAATAAGCAAAGAACAGACATGATTATATTGATTCTTTAGAAAAATCTCTCCAAGTTGAAGTGAAAATGGAAGATGAGATTCCTGTTGGAAGGCTCTAGAATTTGTCTCAGTAGGAGATGCTAGTAAGTTAGACAAAGATTATTGCAATGGGGAAAAAATGATTCCATCAAAATTAGAATAAAAGAAGTGGATTGAAGATGAGTCTTAGGCTTCTAATCTGCTCATAGTAGACAGAAGGCAATGGATTAGGACTGGAGTAAATAATGCTGAGGACGCTTTTTGAATTTTGTCTATACTTTACAACCCAAAGACCACCAGAGGTATACCTCTGGTGTAGTTGAATAAAGTTGGGTTCATTGACTCTTTGTAGTGAGAGAGAATGTATACCATGGAGACCTGTGTTCCATCTCAGTAAGAACATAGGAGAAAGAACATATAAAATTTGGATTTGTGTTAGATGATTGGAAGAAAGTGAAAGAAAGCAGAAATTTGCCTGAATTGGATACTGTTTGTCAGAGGGAATAATTCTATGAAGAAAACGGAGAGATAAGGAGCCTGAGACACATTTCTAAGGTCATAAAGTGACAAGAATACCTGAAAGGCTCTGTTGGTTAAGTACCCAACTCTTGATTTTAAATCAGGTCATGATCTCACAGTTTGTGGATTCAAGCCCCTTTGCACTGATAGTGCAGAGTCTGCTCGGGATTCTCTCAGTCCCTCTCTCCGCCCTTCCTGTGCTCTCTCTCTCTCTCTCAAAATAAAGAAATGAACTTTTAAAAAATAAACAAATAAAGTAACAGAGCTGATATCTTAACAAAGGCAGCCTGATTCCAGAGTTTATACTCTTAATTGCAACTCCATAGAACAACATATGTACATAAAATTGTCATAAAAAATGAATCTCAAGACTTAAAAAAAGGAGACTCCCATTACCTATTACATAAACTTGGAGATGTCACTTAACTCACATAAGTTTCATTTATCTCCCTTGCAACATGAGATGGCATAACTTAAAAGCCTGTGGGTATTAAAATGCCAATGATATGGGAAAATACCTAGCATTGTGTCTAAAACCTAGTAGGCATGCTGTCTATGGTGATTCAGTTTAGATAAAATGTTCCTGGCATGGTTTAGTGTAAGATTTATCCTTATGTTAAGTGACATCAAATGAAAATAGGCCAGGGCTAAAGGAAAATATATCTGGAAAGAGTTTCATGTTCAGTGTCTTATACAGGTTGTGTAACCCATTAAAGACCAAAAGGTTCAGGACTTCAGAACAATAAAGGTGAAAAACTACTAAGCCATTATAATAAGGTAATCATAGCTATAAAAAGTTAGCACAGCTAACATTTAATCAGTCTTCCAAAATGTCCCTGAAAAAATGAAAGATAAGTGGGACACTGGGATGTACTTAGATGACTACAAATTCTACAAGTCCTCTGACTTTGTTGTATAAATAGTTATCTTTTCAAAATATCATAAAAGGCCAAAATAAAATTCTTGTGATTGTTATGACAACTCTTTCTTTTGCCTTTTATGGCAAGTAAACTTTAAAAAATAATTAAGTTCCTGTATTTCAGGAGATTTATGGTGGCTTGTGACTTGGCACTTATAAAATAAATATCTGGGTGCTTAATAAAATAGCACTTTAGGGGAAGGCATTCTGTGGAGAGAGTACGATATTTGTTGGATCTGATATTTTACTTGGAGTTTGCTATCAGTTATGGAATTGGCCTTCAGTTATGTCTTCAGCTAACTGACAGAGAAAAAGGCATCTTTCAAGATCTGAGAAATGTGTCTTTTACTGGCTGTCAGAACCATTCACACAGTAGCATCAGCTAAACTGCTTGAAGGGATTGTCCAGTATCTGTCTTTTAATGTTTCATCAAACCCACTCAACACTCAGAAAATATTATACCTTGAAGGTATTAAAAATATTTAAATCATCAAATTGTCAAGATGAAATTGAAAATGGTAATGCTGTTTTGTAAAACACCATGTCTTTAATTTAGCCCAGACCAGTTTGAAAAACCCAAGGCAATGTCCTGTAACCCTATCTGATGCATGATGGAGTGTGCATCAACCTTTGAATGCAAGTCATTTTTTATATGTCACTTTTTCATTAATATGGAGAAAGCTAAGCACATCTCCACTCATCACCAGGAGCCATAATGTTGTCAATCATTTTTCCATCGTTGTTCTTCCTTATGAAAAAATAAAGAAGAGAAAGATGGTCTCTAAAAGTCATATTGGAAGATACCAGGTTCACCTGATTGTTTATACACAACCCACATTATTGCTAATATTTTAGAAATACAATTAAATACAAAAAGAATTCTGGAATGTAGCTATTAAGGATTTCCCATGGGGGTTGAGAAAAATACATTCAGATTGCTCGGGACAAATTTTTCTGTGATTAATCATGTAGTATTCATTACATTTAAGTTGTAAAACCTCTTGCAACTGTATGTTTTGTAACATATTTACTAGGTATGCTGTTTTTTGAGCACTGAAAATTGTTTTATATTTAAAATTTTTCCAGGACAGATACAGCATAGTTTTTGGGTTTTGTTCTTGTTTGTTTGCTTGTTTTCAATATAGTATATAGGAAAGAGGAGAAATGTAGTGATATGAGCAGTCCTAATTTGGAATCTGTTTTGCTCCTATATGGTCTGAGTTGGATTGGGTTGTGTCGGGAGTCTTTCTTTTCATCTGCAGATTGGACACCTATTTTGCAGTGTTGCTGTGAGAATCTAGCAACAGGTGCTCAAAAAAGGAACATCAGCTCTTGCAAATTGCTTTACAAATTTGAGTTGTTTCTTTTGGACACTGACTTAGATTATAGTACCTCCATAAAACACTTCAACTTTATTTATTTATTTTTTAAATATAGTTTATTGTCAAATTGGTTTCCATACAACAGCCAGTGCTCATCCCAACAAGTGCCCTCCTCAATGCCCATCACCTGTTTCCCACCCCCCATCCTCCATCAACCCTATTTGTTCTCAGAATTTAAGAGTCTCTGTGGTTTGCCTCCCTCCCTCTCCTTAACTATTTTTCTCCTTCCCCTCCCCCATGGTCTTCTGTTAAGTTTCTCAAGACCCACATATGAGAGAAACATACAGTATCTGTCTTTCTCTACCTGACTTATTTCACTTAGCATAAAATCCAACAGTTCGGTTCATGTTGCTACAAACGGCCAGATTTCATTCTTTCTCAATCCCATATAGTATTCCATTGGATACATAAACCACATCTTCTTGATCCTTTCATCAGTTGATGGACATTTAGGCTATTTCCATGATGTGGCTATTGTTGAAAGTGCTGCTATGAACATTGAGGTACATGTGTCCCTCTGCATCAGCATTCCTGTATCCCTTGGGTAAATTCCTAGCAGAAAACACCTCAATTTTAAAAAAGAGATTTCTATAGGCAAAAGCAGGGTCTAACTTCCCTCCTTTAAATCTGCCTTTCTGATTTCCTGCTTGAATTATGGGGATCAGAATATATATCATCCTCACATAGCACTTCTAAAGAACACTCCAAAATTTTAATCTCTTTGCAATGGTGGTTGTTATTTTTAATTTATTTCTCTCTACATTTTGGGGTAAACAAAAGTCCAATACCAAAGTGCAGGGATTGAGTGCTGATAGTAGGTAAAAGTCTTTCCCAAATACAGGAAGTTCCTTTCACCCACCTCAAAGATCTGATGGCTCACTTAGGTCTAGTAAACAGGAAGATTTCAACATGGTTTGTTGTTTGTTTCTTTGTTTGTTTGTTTCACATGTGTTGGTGATTCAGGTACTGTGAAGGAATGTTCTATGACCTTTGAGGAAAATCAGATACTGCCTAAAGAACAGAGCTAAGTCAAGTCTTCCATTCAGTGGAAGATACTATTCCTGATACCAAAAACTGTATCTTTTCCTGCTGTAGAGAAACTTTAAAGATGAGACCTACTCCCCAGTGTCACATTCAGTGAAGAGCGCTCTTTTTCAAACTGGCCAGAAGTGGGTATATTTCAAAGCTATTGAAGCTTAAATTTTTGAGTACTTTGCTTGAAATACGTCTATTCCAAGACCATGGGAGAGCTGCCATACATGTGTTCACAAAAGCACGTGCTTAATCAAGTGCAAAGTAAGACATTTTAGCCACAAACCATTTAAACAGCTGTCTCTTCTCTCTGACATCCCCTTGGTTGTGGCCCCCCTCATGTGGCATTAGAATGAGTGTCATTTCAGGGGTGCCTGGGTGACTCAGTCGGTGAGCTTCTGACTTCAGCTCAGGTCATGATCTCAAGGTTCATCAGTTCAAGTCCCATATAGGGCTCTCAGTGTCAGCACAGAGCCTGCTTCAGATTCTTTGTCTCCCTCTCTCTCTGCCCCTCCCCCACTCATGCTCTGTCTTTCACTCTCTCTCAAAAATAAATGAACATTCAAAAAGAATTTAAAAGAAAAAAAGAATATCATTTCAGCTGGGAATTCCAGTGAGGAGAAGTTGAATTGGGAATACAATCACCCAGCTCATGTGGGATACAGTTACTTGATTGGCTATTAGTTTTGTGTACAGTTACATTGGTGCTAGTTCCAGGAAGATTCCTGCCAGCCATGTGTTAACTCCACACGCAGGTGCAGAGCCAGAAGTTCTCTCACATAAGAATACTCCCCAGAGTATCTAGCATGGAAAACAGATGAAGAAAAGAAACAAGTTCTGGAAATAGAAACTGGTTTGTAGAAAGCTTGTTCAATCAACTTCTATACAATTTTAAGCAGGAGATTTGTTTCTTATTAATGCCTAGCCAAAATGGAAGTTCTTTCCATGTAGAAATATATCTGATAATGCAGCATATATAATTATAAATATGCCATACAGGTTATTTTTTTCGTTTTTTTTTGATAGAATCACACAAAATAGAATTTATAGAGAACAAATTTGGAACAGGGCTACATACACTAATCACTTCTGTCTAAGTCACATGTTTTATTCATTCAAGTATATAGGGACATTTTAGCACATCTAATGCATCTTGTCCTAATGATGTGTGGTGGACCCAGATATAACTGCATGAAGTTCATAATAAAAGTGATAATTGATTAAGGTGAAGAAGGAGGTTTTAAATCACAGTAATAAATTGGCTCCTGTTTTATTTGATAATCCAGCTAATGTAAATGACTATATCATAAGGACAGTTCTGGAAAATAACAAATTTGGTTCTGATTTGACACAAAAACCTGAAATCAATACAACAAACAAAATGAACAATATCCTTGTGGTATGGAGAATAATGGCCCTCAAAGATGTCTACATATTAATCCCCAGAACCTATGACTATGTTACTTTACCTGGCAAAAGGAACTTTGCCGATGTGATTAAGTTAAAGACCTGGAGATGAGGACAGTATCATAAAGTATCCTAGGTTATTCCTATGGACCCAATTTAATTATATGTCTGCATAAAAGCAGATAAGTTTTTTTCCAGTTACAGTCAGAGGGAGACATGAGTAAGGAAGATGGGTCAGAGAGAGACAACATTGTTGGCTTTAAAGATGAAGGAAAGGAGCCATAAGCCTAGATATATAGGTAGTCTCTAGAAGCTAACTAAGGCTAGGAATTAGATTCTCTCTAGAGGTTCCAGAAAAGAATGCAGTCATGCTAACACCTTTGTTTTAGCCAAGTTGAGACCTATGTCAGACTTATTACATACAGAAATACAAGATATACATTGTCTTGTTTTTAGCCTTCAAGTTTGTGGTATTGTGTTATAACAGCAATAGAAAACTAATACAATGCCACTCCAATCCTATTAATGAGTATGGTGAATTAGAAGAACATTTGATGAGTTATTACACCAGAAATTTTGACATGTCCTTAAATATTAAAGGTCAGATATCAAAGTAACATAGAGTGGCCATGTGTTGTAGCTGTTCAGGATATCCAGGTTCACGCTTAGAGTCGCAGTTTAATTAATAACAGTATACTTTTTTACTCGCAAAGTTTTAATCAATGAGTCACATCACCATCCTAAAGAATTTTGATGGGGATTTTCCAGATTTACAACAATTTCCACATTTACATTACAAATAAAAAGTTGTGAAGTTAAAAGAAAATATTCTAAGCCAGGAGTCGGTAAGTTCCTGGTGGGTCAAATCTGGCCACTGCCTCCTTTTGTATTACTGTTCATGAATTAAGAATGGTTTTTACATTTTTACATGGTTACATTTTAAATGATTATATGAACACTTGTAAAATATTATTGATTTTGTCTGTTGGTCCATGAAGATTAAAATCTCTACTGTCTGACCCCTTCTGAGAAAGTTTGCCTACCACTGTTCTAAACTCCCAATAATGAAAACCAAATATTTTTAGTAGTCATGTTAGACAAAAGATAGAATTCTCTATTCTCTCTATAGAAAATGATTGTAGGAAATTATTGTTTTATGAAGAGATGATTAAAGAGTATGTAAGCAGAAAATACAGAGGGAAAGCATGATGTGTAAAGAGATCAACTTTTTTTAATGCTATTAGTTTTAAATGTTATAATGTTTGTGTATGTGTCAGCATACAAAATCCATAATGCATTGTTTTATTTTCTCATTTAAAATAAACATTTACTTTCAAACCTCATTTCATATTTGTAAGTTTTCTTTCTTTCTTTTTTTTAAGGAGAACTGATCTTTTTTTTTAATGTTTATTTATTTATGAGAGAGACAGAGTGTGAACAGGGGAAGGGCAGGGAGAGAGGAAGACAAGAATCTGAAGAAGGTTCCAGACTCTGAGCTGTCAGCATAGAGCCCTTCATGGGGCTCAAACCCATGAACCATGAGATCATGACCTGAGCCAAAGTCAGACGCTTCACCGACTGAGCCACCCAGGTGCCCCATTTTTGTAAGTTTTCTTATGGAAGACCCTCAAAATTAAACAAGCTCCAGCTCTCCCTAACCTGGATCCTTCTCTGGAAGCTGGACAAGTTTCTAATAGTCAGTGTCCTTCAAATCCCTTACTTACCGTCTTCCACAGGACAGAAGGTATCCCAGGTCAGTCGGTGCAGGCTCTCATGTGCCTCACCATCACAGGCACAGGAAGGTTCCAGCCTGGGGGCAAAAGCTTTGCTACTACTGAAGTGCTGTGGTGTGTGTGCAGCACAGTTCAGGGGCCAGGACAAAGCTGGGCTACACCTGGCGAGAAGATGAGTCTACAAGGAGTCGACAGCCTGAAGCCATGCAGCTCAGAAGGTGCTCTCATGGAGACTGAGCTGTCTGCGAAGGCCAAGTTGCTTTACTCTACAGTTCCCCAACTAGCCACTGAAACCTCTTCCAGCTCCATTCGTATTAAATGAGGAGTAAATGCTCTGGGTTCTGTTCAACAGAAAGTGACCTAGCAGGTGGGAAACTCACAGACACAGGCTTTAGTTACACAAGCACAGCACTGTGAGGGCTGAGAACTTACAGGAGGGCTGGGCCCACTTCACGTGTCCTGGAATTCTCTCATTTCTAAACACAGTGCCAAAGCAAGCCAAATGGCCCTGTTTCATTCTACTCCTATGTAAAGTTATGTCAGGGACCCTCACAAAGACGCCATTGCAGTGAACTGCAGTGATGTTTCTCCAGCATCTCATGTACACTTGACATTACCCTTGCTTCTTTCTGCCTGAGATTTGCTTTGCCCTGCTCAAATGCCACCCTCTCAGAGAGGCTTTTCCTAACAATCCTATAAAAAAAAAAGTTGTTATCACTCTTTACAACCTTAATCCAGTTCATATTCTTCCTGGCCCTTCACATAACCTAATATGTTATCACATATCTAGATTTCTCTCTCTCACACACTGATAAATTACAGGATTATAGTGACTTTGCCTGTTGTGGTCCCTGTTGTATTATTCTCAATATCTAAAACACTGTCTGACACATGGAGGGACTCAAAAATTATTTATCTCATGAATGATTAAATGGTACATGCCTTTTCCCACTGATGAGGGAGCTAACTTCTAACATATTCCTATAATTGAGATACACTCCAAGAAACTGCTTCAAGGTGATCTTGAGTTTGTACAAGAGAATATTTGACAGCTTCTTTCACTGGAGAAGAAAATAATGACAACTGGTTTTGGCAGGCAACTCAACTAAATTTGATCTTGGATAGAGTGGTCCATCTTATGTTCTTTCCAAAAAAAAAGAAAAAGGAAAATATTAGTAGATGTATATTTATTTCTAGATAACATTTCAGTGTCATGGAAATCACGGGAATTATATCTGTATGGTAACATTAAAGGTGCTTATTAAAACAAAGGAAGAAATTACTTTGCCTTTGCCTGAAGTTGGAATGATAATATCAAAGTAGAGACAAAATATTGTTTTTGTTTTGTTTGCTTGCTTACTTATTTTGTGTTTTATTGTATAGTCTAAGAATTAAATTTTTAGACAACAATGTATGTGTGGAAATAAAGAAGGAAAGTAGAAAGCTTTGATGGTTATGGAAATTTTATGAATACTACAAGAGAAATGGTGCCCATAATTTATTTTTCCCATGAGTTATCAGGATCCCTCAATCTTTTGGCAACTAAAATTGGGTAGTGGAATAGAAGTGATCATAGGAGATAGAATTATTTGTCATTCTGGCTGTTTCTATGCAGGTACAAAAAGCTGCTACTTTACAGATGTTCGGCAGAGCAATATCTTCAGCAGGGCTGGAAGGGTCATATTGTACTTTCCAGCACCAGCTTTCTCTGATAAATCATAGCAACACTTAGCCAGCCCTCATCACAAATTCTGTGTGACAACAAGAGAAGGGCAGTTAGATTCACACTCCAGAAAGACATAAGAGTTACCAGTGAAATGAATCCAGTGTTCATAATAGACTCTGAATTTATAGATAATAGACTAGACCTAAGAGATCTGCACTACACAACCTCACTACTGTGTGCTGAATAACCTCCTCTATGTTCCTGTTTTGAGAAGCATGGAGATGTAGATTAACCATAAAACCAATCAATCAACAAATATATTTTGGTACTTATTCTATATAAATAGTGTGCTAGGTATAATGAGAAGGATAAAGAAATCTGAGAGAGTGTTTCTACATCTTATTCTTCAAGAACCTGAAAATTGATTCGGAAGATACAAACAAAAAATCAGATACACAGCACAATTTAAGTGACTAATGCATGGTACTGAAGATTAAAGATATAGATTTCTCACTGAAAGTCAGCCAATCAGGAAAGATTGGCTTTGAAAAATGGAGTCTTTTGACAGAGAAGAGAAAGGAGGAGAAGGTGCTCCTGGGAAGACTAAAGATTACTCAGTGAAGAGGCATTCAACCAAGTTGGCAGAAATAGAGTGTACACATTGAGAAATAGTAGAATATAAGATATAAAAGGAAATTTTGTGGTACCAGAAAAGACAAGAAAATAATTTGTCATGTATTCAAGTAGTTTCTCATCCGTATGAGATAGAGAACTCTGTATTTATAGCAAATATTTTGTGATAAAACCTTTATTAATACTCTGAAGTAAATTACAAACAGCTCAAAAAGATAAACGTAAAGTCAATGTAACATAAAGGAAGACCTATGTGGAAAGTAATTTATGAGGAAATAATATGTATTTGGTTCCACACATGCTTAGACATGCCTGTAATGGAATACGTAATGAAGTTCAATGGCATCTCTATGCAGAATCACCATGAATGAATGTTAACAATCTGTAGGAAAGTAAGTGTTTACTATTGTGTCTACAAAAACCACATGTATAATGGTTAGTGATATAATTTTCAGAAGAATTAATAGTTCTTCATCAAGTTCCAAAAAAGTATTCTTTCAAAGTAATTGTTAGTAGCTTTATAGGAAATGTATTACATATTAAAATGTATAAAATATTTAAGTTCATTTGAAAAATAGGGTTAGTTTCTAGATTTGTATAATTTTAAATAGATTTTTTTTTACCAAATGATGGAAACCATGTAAGATGTCAGGAAATTCTTTGCGATATGAAGCTGCCCTACATGTTGCAACTTGGTCCTGTGATCTTTGATTATGAAAAACAAAACCTTGCCCACAAAACTTCAAAACTCTCTTTAGGGTTCAGTGTCACCCTCACTGAGAAACAGTGGTATGAAAGAGGAATTGTGAAAATGTTTAGAAAAGGAGAAAGGTACTAATCTGATTATGCTGAATAAAGAGATACCCGTGGCAGTAGTAAGAGAAATTGTAAATTTATTGCAAAAGTCCTGTTGGAAGGGAGCATAGATTCAAAATATGAAAATGACAGTGGACATATGAAAGAGAATGCAAAAGTAACAGAATCATAAAGGGAAATCAGTAAAAATTGATGATTGATTTGATGTGAAGAATGAAAGAGAGGGAAAACCAGAGAAGTTGTTTCATATTGTTTGTTTCTTTTGGTTTTGGTTTTGGGCTTTATTTTCTATTTATTTATTTATTTTGAGAGAGGACGTGTGAGTGGGGAAGGGGCAGAGAAAGAGAATCCCAAGCAGGCTCCGTACTATGAGCATGGAACCTGACGCATCGCTTAATCTCACAACCTCGACAACATGACCTGAGCTAAACTCAAGAGTTGGATGCTTAACCAACTGAGCCACCCAAGCGGCCCTGTTTTTGTGTTTTTGAGGTAGTAAATCACCATTGTTTGTTTGTTTGTTTTGCTGGCTACAAATTTTAAGTAAAAACTATATTTTTAGGCAGTTTTTCATTTATCATTGGATTTCTCATCTTTAAATGTTGTACCTTAAAGTAATGGAGTGAACCTACTTGATGGAAGAGATCAGCATGTTATGCTGGGTGATATTTAATGAAAGCTAATGGATACTGATTCCCACCCTCCTGCCACCTTAATGGTCAATCCATCCCATTTCAGTGATGGACAGCCACTGCATACCATCTGCTACACCTGTCTGTTAAATATATCCTAAAGGCACCCTGCAGACCAAAGTAATTTTCTGTTTAAACACAACCACAACCAACTCTTTTCCATTTTGATTAGCATTCAGCATTTGCAGTGGGGATCATGCTGAAGAGTAAAAAGGTGATGGATAAGTAATCAAAATACATCAAAAATGTCATGTAACTTTTCAAAATAATAGGATTATTGATTGAAACAAAAAAAGTTATAATGGGATGGATAACTAGTATTTGGAGTTAAAGGGAGGGTTTGATACTATAAATGTTATTTTAAGGTGAAGATTTATTTTAAAACAACTTGATACATAAAAGCATAAAGTCTTCTTTTAAAATTTGTGTGATATTTCTGCATAAATATATGTTATCCCTGTGGGAAAGCCACATCATATTAGTACTTTTGTAATTCATTGTAATGTATGTAGCTAATAATTTGGATGAGATCTATGGTATCATTAATACTCTTTGTCCATTATTTTTCATTCTTACCTTTTCTGAGCATATAGTAGAATTACATTAAGATGCTATCTAACTGAGTCAGGGCATGTGACAATTTCTAGCTAATAACCTGTAAAAAGAAGTGGCAGAGATGTCGTCTAGACTAAACATAAACTGGCAGTGTGAAACTTCCCAGAACTCATATTTCCTTCTCATATATCAGTTCAGAATGTTTGAGAAGGAAGCTGCTCCTTCAGTCTGGGATCCTATGGAACAATAATAGGAACCCCTTTCCAATATATAGACAAATGAAGCATACAGAAATAAGGGTTTGTTGTGTCAGGCCAATCCAACTAGGGGGTGGTGCCTTACTACCACAGTATAATTTGGCCAGTTTTGACTTATGCATGGTTGATGAATGGACATCCAGGAATCTCTTGAATTTATATGTAAAAATTTGTCATGAAATTATATGTCCATCTTCTTCAAAAGCTTTGGACATAAGCTATCTGCATTTGTTTCTGAACTTCAAATTTTAATACCTGTATGGGCTTCAACAATTTACATAGAATCGCTGTGCCTTCGTTTGATTATCTGTATGAAATGGACAAAAACTAACACCTCCATATAGTATCATTAATGTTGTTCACAAATACATCAGGGTTGTCTTCTTCCTGGCATACTGCAGAATTGTATTCCACCTCCTACTTGAAGTTACAATGGCCCATTTGAGAGGTGCTAGCCAAAGAAATGTGAGCGGAAGCAATATATATTGCTTCTGGGCAAAACTTTTAAGAGATAGTACATGCTTCGCCATTTTGTCCTTCTATCTACTGAAATGTTGAGCAATTTTTAATAATCAGCTGTTTCTTCATCCCAGATCTTGGATTGAAAGCGAAGCAGTATAGAACCCAGTCGACTCTGGATGGACATGTATAAGGGTGGTTTGCCTGGAAATATTTATCATCTGAACATAGCCTATCATCAAGGTTGATTCCTTCTGGGGAGGTGCTGAGGAAGAATCTGTTTCATGTCTCTCTCCTAGCTTCTGGTGGTTGCTGGCAATTCTTGGCACTTCTTGGATTGTAGCTGTATCACTTCAACTCTGATTCCATCTTCACAGAGACCTCCCTCCCTGTGTGTGTCTCTGTGTGTTCTCTCCTCTTCTTAAAGGACATCAGTCACTGGATTTGGCGCCTGTCCCAATCCTGTGTTATCTCATCTTTACTTAATTATATCTGTAAAGACCTTATTTCCAAATAAGGTCACATTCATGGGTACTGCAACTGAGAACCTGAACATATCTTTTTGAGCCACAAAGTTCAACCCACTACATCTCATAAAGTTCTACTACTGTTCTATTAAAACCATGTGAATGGAAATTAGAATACAATATTTCACATTTCTAATCATCAAAAAGAGATTTGATTATATTTATTTTTCTCTACTTAGTAATAAGAGAAAAACAGGTTACTGCATTAAGCACTACATATCAGAACAGTTATATTCCCAGTTCCACCACTGAGTTTCTATGAGAGTTTAAGCAAATAGCTGGGCTACTGCAGCAGTAGAAATTATAGGCCTGTGTCTCAGGCAATATGCAATAATGCATGTAAACTGGAAATACCTTTAAAAATGAGTCTGTGATAATGTTTAACTGGAAAAGAAAGTGGTCTGAGTGTTGTAGATGAAACAAACTTTGCCCTGAGCATCACAAAATCCAGGATTTTATGTAGTGTCAGCACCATTTATCAGTTGTAATATGAACTCTAATACAAATAGAAACTTTACCAAAGCAATCACTGAGCACACAAGGGCACTAAAAGCAAATTCTTTCTGATCAAATTTTTTTGGGTCTTGCTTCTTCTTTTCTTCTTTTGTTTCAAAATATCTACTGCAGTTCAGGGCAGAATACCTGCTTTGAGAAAAATAGTGCCAATAAGAAGACTCATCCTTTCAGATCCGTGATTAATTAGTTACCTTTGCAACTTGATGGTGAAAGTGTCTAAATTTAACTAGGAAGAGATTGTGCACAGCCTTCATTTTAGAGCTCACTAACCTTATAAAGTCACTACACATGAATGCAGGAAGAATAATGCCTATCACTCTGACTGGAACACTTAATTTTTGTGACAGAGATAAAGTTACTGTGGTGACTCTCCCTTAGAAGAGGAGATGAGTTGGCATTCCCTTGATGCCTCCACCTCATCATTCTGTCCTTGGATGCTTGAAGTAGATGCTCCAATCTGATTGGGATTCATAAAACATGCTTGCTGTATGTTTTCAAAAATCAAACATGCTCTCAATTCCTACTGTCCCCATGTCCCACATGACCTTTCCTCAATATATACTTTCTTGTAAGCTCATATAATCACACAAGTCTTTTTTTAGACAATGTACCTTGTTATTCAATAAACAAGACAAGTTTGCACCCCAAACGGGAAGTTTGTTACATTAAAAATGTCACATACTCACACCAGGAGTCACAGCTAGCAATGACAGCAGACTCTGCTTATAATTATTGTGAAATTCTCCATGACAAGGTTTCCATACCCCAGTACAATCTCATCTTGTGCTTCTCACTGGCCTTTCAAATGAACAGGATAGCCTATGGCATACTCAGTAGTCCCTCTCTGCCTTGATTCATACCACTCTCCTTCCCAAATCGCTTTCTTCTCCCCTTGAGGTGTTAATTCTTATTTGGCCTTCAGGCATATCCTCATAGATAGCAAGCCTTGTCTGACTGGAACAAGTGATCCTTCAATATATTTCCACAATACTTTGTACCTACCTAGTCGCTGTGTCCTCTGAAATGTCACCCTTTCTGAAAGATCTTCCTGAAGTTCCGCTCTCCACATAGTTATATTTTTCTCTGACTTGGTCCTTTACCTGTGGCCTTCAGAACACATATCATAATTATTTGTATATTTGTTTGTGTACTGACTATGTGTCTCTCACACTAAAATAAAGGCTCCAAAAGGAAGCACCATTTCTCTCTTGCTCACGGTTATATCCTGGAGTTTAGAACAATGCTTGGTATAAAGTGAGTACTCAGTAAGTACTTTTTGAGGAAAGGAATGGATGATGGATGGACTGAATTTGCATTTATCTGTTTACTTTCTAGAAGGGACAGCAGATATATAATTAGAGGGCTTAGAACATAATAGGGGTGCAGCAGATGTTAGCAAACAGTTGAATTTAAATGACACAATAAATTTAAAAAATCTCTTTCCAAGGTACAATGTGGAAAGGACTTTTCTCTTCATTTTAACCCCATTAAATACTTTTGTTTTCAAAATTTTAAGCTTTCAAATATGCCTGATAATTTATTTTCTCTTATATGTGTTCAGTGGCAATATATTTTCTTTTACTCTAGAACAAAAACCCATAGCTAATTTAAAACAAAGAGGTAACTACTATAAGAACTGAAGGAACCTAAAAATGTTCATCCTTAATTATAGATCAAACTGTATGAATATATGAATAGAAGACAACATTGGTTATCAAATAGTCATTTTACTCAGCAGCTTTTAAAACTATAACTGCATGATTCCCCAAATTTTCAAGGAAAGTTTGAAGGTGCTGAAAACTTGATGAGGTCCCAGCAACTAATTAAATATTTATATTTTAGTGAAGAAAGCGTAGTGGGGAGGAGTCCAATTTAAAAATTTTTGTCATCTTTCAAGGAACCCTAAAAACTAGCCAAAACTCAGAAATTTATACTCCACTAATGTCTAGTTCTTTTGATTTAAAAAATTCCCTAAGGCTGAACTATTAATTTTATGGTCAAGAACAAACAGACATTAATTTTTACCAAGACAGCATAGAGCATCTTATCAGCTCCTACAGGAGAACTGAAATTGTTCAGTTCCCACTTAGGGAAGACACAGTCACCATTTCCAGGCATGTACTGACCTGAAGTATGATGGACTTGTGAGGTTGGATACCATACTATTCACAGATCAAATGCTTAAAACATTATATTTAAAATCTCTCTTCATTTCCTATTTGCTTTTTTGTCCTATCTTGCCTTTTTATCTCTACCTTTTTTCTCTCACCTTTCCCACTCTCAGTAAAAATTGGTTTTCTCATGGCTGTCATTTCTTTTGACAAGGATTTAATGACATAATTCACACCTAAGTCAATTGATTGGAGACATCTTAATGTGTACAACTAAGAGTATATGTCTTTGTTAGACCACGAACTATATCCTAACGGTATAGTTTTTACACAAAACAAGAGATTTTTAGAGCTTTTCAGTCCATAGCCAAGTACCACTCTTAGGTATGTTGTAAGTGCAAATGCCTCTTTACATGGAAACTCTAGATAGTCCATTCATTATTTTCATAATGTCAGTTTCTTTTTCTCTGATTACTACGGATCTATAAAAACAAGAGTACAGCATACAGAAGTCATATAGTGAAAATAAAACTCACTCAAACATGCGTTCCTTCCCTTTCCCACTCTCTCTGTTTCTCTGTCTGTCTCTGCCTCTTTTTCTTTCTCAAACACATAAAAATATGCAGACACACACAATACTATTTAATTCCACTTGAAGTCTCTTTCCTGGTGATCAAAATTTTGGGCTAATGTTTGCGTATGTAGGTTAAGAAACTGTGGGCAGAACTTCTCAGATTTCTAAGGTATGAAATAATATGAAGATGGTGTCCAGCATTATACTAATAGGACCAAGAAGAGCATTGAAAACAAAGGATCATCACTGACAATATTTAAGACAGAGAGATAGCATGTTCCAGAGAAAGCCTTGGAAATTTCCAAGGTACAAAAGACTAAAAACTCATTACGTATTACATTTCACATCACAAATTACGTGCAGGCACATTTGGCAATATAGTTCATTAGAGGTTTTACATTTTGACTCAAAGTGAAATGTAATATACTCCATTAATAAAATGTATAAAAGTCATGACCCAAACTTGAATGAATTCTTACCTATTATCAAATTCTTGGGAAAAAACAAAAGTGTTAAAATTGAATTGCTTTTCAAGTTAAATTCCAAAGAACTGAAAGTCCAAATTGTGTTCTTCCCTGTGTCTCATCTTACCAGTCTCAGCAGGAGGGCTTCTGAGACTCTACCTCACAAATTCAGTCTTCACCGCAGCAACCCATATATACTTTTCTACACACAATATACTACATCATTTTTACCTTGATTTTAACAATAACTATTAATTTTAAAGAATTATATGCATTGATTAATTTATCTCTGCTAGCCTTTATCTTACAAACTAGTATTTATGTGGATAATATTAGAAAGTAGATGACTGATAGTTTGCTCTGGAGCCCTGCTAAAGCCCCTTTCAGTCTCTGCCCTCAGCCCACACCCAATCATGACTGAAAGCAACCCCTGTCAGCTAATTTCTAGAGTAGGAATTGGATAATAATACTTCCAAGTATGGCCTCTGGATAACATAGAAATCTTCAAAAAGTGATTATCTTTCTAAAAGTAGAATAACTTAACTTATGACATAGAGTGAATGATTTGTTTTCCTAGATGTGGGAGCCTTTGTCACAGATTGGTTAGATGATAAGAATGGAAGAGGGGAGGCAGGTGTCAAAAAAGGATGGAATAAGATGGAATTGAATAGAGTCTCTATAAATCTGCCAAAGAAAGATATTGGTGATGACCTAAAATACAAGGAGTATGAGAAATAAGACTTTGAATGTTATTGAATTATCAATAAAACCTTAAGGTGGTCTCTAATTATATGCTTTAGTCACGTCTCTGTACGGAAGCCACGTTGCAGCACACTGAGGAGCAAATATATGAGGCAGAGCCATAGTTACCTAACATTTGATCTTAGAAGGAAATAAAGAAGAGAATGACAACTTAGGAGCTACCAAAGTCCAAGGAAAAGAGAGCTTGGTGTTGTTGTTTTTGTAGAACACGACACTCAGAGTCATATATGTCTGTGTGAACTCAGAGTGAAAACAGCATGTGTACATTCTCAAGTTTCTGGGGACAGGGAGCAAACTGAATCATGGTGGAATAAACACGGGATGGTGTTAGAAGTACAGGTAGAGGCAGAATAGGCAGGTTCTATAATTGTGGTTTCCAGAGGTGATGCAATATAGATCACATCTGGAATAAAATGAGGTTAATTTTCTCATGGTTTGCGAGGCTCTAATTATGTTGCCTCTGTCAACTCAAATCATAATTCCTGTTAAAAAATCGTCATGCATTGATTATCTTTCTATTAGATTATTATTTCTACTTTCTTTCCCTTTCTTTTCTCTTTACCAGTAGAACAAACAAAAAAGCCAACTCAGGAATTCATGTAGCAAAGTTATTATCTCCAACCATGTTAGAATATGCTATAAACATTTAAGGCACTTTTATTTATACTTATTCATATATATATCCATTTATATTACATTGTATATATATGCATATAACATTTACATTATATATAAATTTTGGCCACCCTGAAATAACAGCAAAGGAGGACATTATTAATTGAAAACCTCAGATTTATTCAACAAAGTAATGGTAGGTGTTTAATATTAATTAAAATATATCTGTCATAAAACCTATTTTAAAATCTTTATTTTTAAATTTTGTACAATACAACTTAAGCCATCTGTCTTTCATATATGATTTTGGTCTTTTTTTTGTCCAAGAAATATTTTAGGACCTTGCTACTCTATATGTGTTTTATGGAACTGAAGCCTCAGTATAATCTGGAAACATGTTAGGAAAGAAGGGAATCTTAGTCTCTGCAATAATCCTACTGGTTCAAAATCTGCATTTTAACAAGATCTCTACCTGGTTTATATAACTATTTGCCCTTTGAAACTGAGATGCTCTGTTCAAAAATAAAATACTCATTGTTTAGGGCAGTATAGTACGTTTTATCTATATGGCAAAAATAGAAGGAAAGCCAGCTGAGCCTTCTATAGTTTTCTTTACATAGACTTAGTAAGATTTATGGTATCTAAAGTTATAACATTAATGTGAAGTTATTTAATTATAGTGTAATAGTTCAGTTATGATTTTATAAGTTTGAAATAGGAAATTTTATTACTCCATTTTAACACTATGGAGTACAAATTCCAAAAAATTGCCCCTTTGTGGGTACTTCATTCCAAAATAAAATTTTAAATTATCACTGGGTATGTTCAAATCTTTCTTTACAAATCTAATCTTCCTGTAATTAAATATTAGAAAATAGATTTTTAAAATGCTGAGAAATAGAAGTACTGAGTTAATATATGAAACATTTGATGGATGACGATCTAGTCCAGGATTTCACACAATCTTTAAATTGCACAATATCTAATTTGTACAAGTAGAGTCAAAGAAGTTTGTTAAAGCAATGCATTAATTCTTCTGACTCAACTCTACAAGATTCTGCAATTTTAAAAAGATAAAAAATGACTCCTGCTAGCAATGGTTTGAGAACTGTATTAGTCATGTTTTGCTAAATAATGAATGTCAAAATCTCAGTGGCTTAAAACAAACATATATTTTTATGTCCATGGAGTGCAGGTTGGCTACAGTTTGATTGATCTAAGCTGGGTTGTGCTGGGTCAGGCTAGGCTCCAGGTTTCCTCTTGGGTACAGGTCTCCTCCATTTGTCTTCATTCTGGGTTTGAAAACGGTTGAATGCTTTTTTATTTATGGGTTGCAGAAGCATGGCTATTAATGTGGTTACATGGGATGCTTCTTTGGGCTTCTACTGACAACTTGTACATTGTTATTTCCATCGACCAAATGGGTTCCATTGACCAAAACAAGTCATTTCACCCATCTTAAAATCAATGGAGCAAGAAAGTATACCCGATCCATAGGAAAGGCACTGTAAAGTTACATGGCAAAGAGTGGATGTGTAACACCAATATATGGAGAAAGGGATTCAATATTTGTTAGAATAATTAGCTTAGAACTCTTGGTAATTTGACCTAGCTTATGTGTCCTACCTGACTACAGGCTTTTTAAAAACAAGATAAAAATGTAGGCATTGACTTCTAATGTTCCCTAATCCCTTGAAAAAGTAGGTATTAAACCTGTTTGATTGAATGCATTTGAGAAACAAATTTAAAGGAAACAAAATAAATTATCAAAACAACCATGATTGGAACATTAAGTTTAGAGCTTCCAACTTTTTTTAATGTTTATTTATTTTTGAGAGAGAGAGAGAGAGAGAGAGAGAGAGAAACAAAGCGGGAGTGAGGGAGAGGCAGAGAGGGAAACAGAATCTGAGGCAGGCTCCAGGCTCTGAGCTGTCAGCACAGAGCCTGATGTGGGGCTTGATCTCACACACCATGAGATCATGACCTGAGCCGAAGCTGGACGCTTGACCAACTGAGCCATCCAGGTGCCCCCCACCATGAAATAGCATTTTAAAATGCATAACAGAATCCTAGAAATAGCAAAATACCTGAGGCAAAAAAAGCAAGTTAGGAAGATCTTTTGTGTCAACAAATAAAGATTGAGAGAAACCGATTACAAATACCCTATTGGGTACTTAAGACATCCAGATGAATATGCTACTCTCAAAAACAAACACACTCTTTGGCTTCGATGGTTTGATTTTCTCATGGTCAGAGTTAAGTCAGTTAAATCCACAAAGACAGGGTCTTCAACACATTCTCGGTACTAGTACAGAGCCGGATGCAGGACTTGAACTCATGAACTGTGAGATCATGACCTGAGTCAAAGGCAGACACTTAACCAAATAACCCACCCAGGTGCCCCTAAAGCTTGCAACATTAATCGCAGGTTAAAGAACCATCTACCATGCAAAATGGTCCCCAATCTATTTTTCTTTTATTTCAATATTCTCCATAACCATTTCTATGTGTGCAGGGTGCCTTCTCTTAATTATATCTGTTATTATTCTGAGAATGCATGTCAGCTTCCTCGCCTGTATAATATGGGCAAATTACAACTACAATGTCTCTACCTGTCACTAGGGATGGGCAGAATTAAATAAGGTAATATAAGTAAGAATTTAATGCAGTGCCATTTACAGAATAAACTCTCAAAATGTATTGATTTCTACTCCTTTTCCAAAGTTTATGTTTTGCCTTTACTTAGCAATATTTTTCACAGAAAAATAAAGTATTTTCTCACTAGAATTTTGATATTTCTTCTTACCTTGTATACAGACTTTACACTTTCAAATTGGAAAAGACTTTATCTAATTTAACTATATCATTTTACAGATGAAGAAATCTATACCAGAAATTAACAAGGTATTGTTTAAAATCATTCAGAAGATAAGCATCCGCATTAGAACCAGAATTTAGGCACTCAAATGGCCAGTTCAGTGCGTTCTTTCTACCAGGCTGTGTGGCCAGTACCTACATGCTATCAACATCTTTTCACAAGCTCACTCCCGAGGTCCAAAAAGGATGTGCCTGATCTTTCTCTAATTCTTTCATTTCCCATGCACCCAAAGCATACCCAGTGAAAACGCTCCCATTGTAGACCCTATGTTTTTGGCATGGCCATTTCTGATCGATCCACACATACAGACTAAGGAGAAGAATAGTAGAAAAATCTGACCCTTCTTCATCAGTATGGTGTCTCAGGACTGGGCATAGTAGGAGCATGTTTGACAATGCATTGCCTGATTTCCCATGTTTTGCTTAATCATGGGGACAAACTAGGAAATGTCACTGGTTGACAGCAGTACAAGAAATTAAAGTTTGGTGGGGGGGGGAGGGTTGTGTGTATTTTTTGTTTGTTTTTGTAAATTCCTCTATCTTTGTTTAAATAAATGGAAGTAAATAGACCTTCACACTACCTAGCACATCTGTTTGGCAAATATTCTTGCAGCCATTTCTCTTAAATATCAGTTCAACTTAAGCATTCATTTGCCCCAAGGGATTTATAATCATGAAACATATAACTTAATATTTTAAACATACAGCTATTTCCTAATTTCCCGGATGTTCATTTAAGTCCTTCTTTTAGATCATCCATACTACCGAACATGTGTTCACTTCCTAAGAATGACAATTTAGAAATAGAATATTGTGTACATGATAGTGATTTAACGCAGAGAAACCTCCGTGTAAAATCTATTTCTTCTTATAGCAATGCTGGTTCATGGAAATAGACTTAAACACTTAAAATCCAAAATGTTTAGGAGCTTGCCTAAAGCTATTTGTCAAAATCAGTGCATTGGGGGCAGACTCAGTAACAGAATATTATCTTTATATGGATTTTACAGTATGGCATTTTGTACAGCATCAATGACAACAATATTTAATATTTTTATATGACAGAAACATTCAAATAGCTCCCCCAGCAGGCTGACTAAACCGAAGATATATGCCAGGACGGGCATCATGCCTCATCACCTCACTGGTTTGGTAATGACTATAACAAGGCAGTGGGTACAGAAAAGTTAGGAAGTCTGAAATTTTTGGTACAAAGTTTTACCTAATTTTATGAATTCCATAGTTTGAGAAGCAGCTCTGCTTTCACCTATTCTGTAAGTAAGGTCGATAAGATATGGCTGAGACTTGATAAAGTCAGCAATAAAAGTGGCCCACTGTTTCCTCGCACACGGATTCTGTATGGAGAGATGGCATACTTGTCATCTGTCTTGGTTGTAATTTTAACTTCCTACCTAATATGGTGTGTGACATGCACCGCTACTTTTGACTTGACACATTCAAAAAGACAATCACTCGTGTGCCCACGGGCAATGTACCATCCAATTGATGGGACTCAAAGTGGTCGTGCTCCATGCGCACATGGCATAGCAGTTTGATATCAAAGACAGGATATGCAAAGACGTGGATTAACTAGAGCAGAACACGACTTGAGTGTGTGAATGTGTGTGCATGTGTGTGTGGGTGTGTGCGTGGGTATAGTGAGCTTGAAAAAAATTGTAACTATGAAAAGATAAAAGGATGAAAAGCAACATAGTTATTTGGAATGATTTTGTTGGCTAAGTGCTTTCCTTTGGGAGGGAGAAAACAGCAGGAATGAAGACAGAATCCAGCGTGGTTGCCTGATTCTGACTTGAGCTTCCAGAAAACGTGAAAATTCTTCAAGAAGACTCAACCTACACTTAACTCGCTGTCCCCACCCAGCTCCAATCTTGATGAGCCATGGCTTCTCTGGCTTCCCTCTTTGGATGTTAGCACACTTTAATTGCTACAGCTAAACTGGATGTTGGGTTTGATGATCTCTTCTGTCTGGTTTTATGGGATTAATGCCTTACATCCTTTATACCATCCACACTGACTTGAATTAGCCCCAAATGAGTCTCAATATATCACCCATTTCCTTTCTCCCATAGGTGACAAGTCACACTCAGAAGTTTTGTAGGCTTAGCCACAATGTACGCGCGCGCACACACACACACACACACACACACACACACACACACCCCCCACATTCCCATGCCCTCTTTACCTTATCCCTGGCTTTATATCCCATTACCTCCAGTTTTTTTGGCTCTTTGCTCCAGCCTCTTTTTGCTCTGTGGCCACACTCCAGTCCTAGGAAAGCCTCCATACTCTGGGAAGTCAGCCAACCTTTCCAGGTTGCCTTCCCCAGCTAGCCTGGAATTTTATGCGTAACAATTCCTTTTCACTATATTACACCTTATCCTGGTATGTTCTCCTTCCCCTCTTTACCCAAGAATCCCATCAGACACATGTGTGTCTTCTGAGCCCTGAGCAAACTCTCTCACTTTTCTTTATTCAAGCTATTTCTACTGACGGAAGAAATCTGACCTCTCACCTCCAGATGCAGACACACACAAATATCCCCACTGTTCTCCATCAGGCAAAATCCTATTCAAACTACAAAACATGGCACAGATTTCGCCTCCTAATTAGATCATTCACCCCTAAACTACCACTAAATATCCCAATAGAATTGTTTCTTCTTTTCTAGTATCTCATGCCTGCCATGAACATAATATTTATGAAGCATTTATCCATCTCTGTATTTCTAGATACCTTATTATAAGTAAGAAATTATAAATAATTATTAAAAGAGTTATTATAAATAAGGAATTTGAAAAATACTGTTTAATTGATTGATTTGCCTCTTCCATAAACCTGTAGTTCAGCGTAGTTTAAACTGCGACTACTTGAAGTCTGAGTTACTACATGTAAGTAGTTTCTACATTTTTTAGCATAGTGCTTCAGGTCAAATTTTATAGCTAATAAAGCCTAAACTGTGGTTTTATATTCTTATTAATAGTTAGCTCCTATTATTCTGAGTCTTTTTCTTCTTTAGAACTTTAAAGAGAAAAGTGTTTGCACCCTTATTTTGCCTACATACTTTTTAGTAGTTTCATAATTGTAGCATCTGATTATGTCCCTCCAGAATTCTGTATAAAGTCCTAAAGGTAAAGATTTATTTTCAGTTATGCTTATAAGTGTCATAAAAACTAACCTTTCCCACCTCTCAGCTATCAAATAAAATACAGCAGAAATTGAAGGAGAGATGAATTTTGATTTCCCTTTATTCACGATCAGGTTCTTATTTAATCCTGAATTTTCCTTTTAGGGCTTTGTTGTTGTTGTTGTTTACTTGTTTTATTATGAATCAATCCTGTATGAAGCATCCCTTTCCTACAGGAATTCTGTGCTCAATTTTTACCACCTTCAATCCAAGACCTCACACTTCACTTATTCTTGATATTCTGAGGTTCCAATTTCATTGAGATCTCTCCAATTTTTGTACTTATTTTTTAATTTTATCTATAATCTAGCTAGCTAGCTAGCTAGCTATTTAGCTATCTGTCATTGACACTATTCCCCTGCTTGATATTTTGATATTTACTTGCCTTTAGCTTTCTATGCTAGTTCAGTTCATTGTTTATTGCCTAAGTCTGCTTTAGATACCCAGGGTACGTTCTTTTGACAGTATTCTGCAACAATACTCTTATCCAATTCCTAATTTCTCTGCTCATCAGAACCAGCCAGTTCTCTAAGATTTATTCTGCATCAAAAAACCAAGATGAAAATAATAAGCAAATTATACTATTACTGCACATTGATCAAAGGAATTTTGAACAAATTAAAAATAGAAATACCATATGACCTAATAATTTCACTGCTCTGTATTTCTCCAGAGAAAATGAAAATACTAATTTGAAAAGATATACGCACCCTTATGTTTGTTGCAGCATTATTTACAACAGCCAATATATGGAAGCAACCTAAATGTTCATCAACAGACAAATGGAGAAGGAAGATGTGGTGTATAAATACAATGGAATCTTACAGTGCCATTAAGAGGATCAGATCTTGCCTTTTGTGACAATGTGGATGGACCTAGAGGGTATTATACTCAGTGAATTCAGTCAGAATGAGAAAGACAAATCTGATATAATTTTACTTATATGTGGAATCTGAAAAAAAAACAACAAATGAAAAACAAAGAGCAGAATCAGACCTATAAATACAGAGAACAACCTGATGGTTGTCAGAAGGAAGGGCGGTGGGGAATGAACAAAATGGGTGAAGGGGACCAAGACATGTAGGCTTCAGGTTACAGAATGAATAAGTCACAGGAGTGAAAGGCACAGCATAAGGATTATAGTCAGTGATATTAAAATAGTGTTGTACAGTGACAGATGGCAGCTACACTGGTAGGGAGCATAGCTTAACATATAGAGAAGTTGAATCACTATGTTGTATACTGAAATTAATGTAACATTGTGTATCCGCTGTACTCAAAAAAAAAAATGTAAAGGAAGTTTTGAACATCTTCTGTCTCCATTTTCCTTTGATACCACAAATCAACATGGGATAGCTTTCCAACTCATTGTCGCCTCACCTTGCTAACCAGAAGCTAGTTATCTCCAACTGTAACCATGAACTTCTGATCTAAAGCAAGTCACCTCTGGTTTTGCATAAAATATTTATCTTTCAAAATTTCTGTGGTGAACAAGGTGAGGTTTACATATCCCTTAGTTAACAGGACAGAGCCTTAACAGAGAACTAACATTTGGGACAAAATTGAATAAAAAAATTTAGTGTGTTTCATCAGAGAATCACAGATAAAAAATTCCATGTATCTATAACTCCAAACCTGACTTCTATGTGAAAACATCAATATATTCTGAATGCATTTTAAGTGACTTGGGAGTCGTTATGAAGAGCAATTCAAAAAATTATTATACATATTGCATCTAAGAAATATTCTTCTTACAGGAAGGATAACAGCAAGCTGGATCATTCCCCGGGTGCTGTTTTGACGTCCATTACAAAGCAGTGGGCCAGGTATTTGTGGAGGTGTTCTGGCTATCCAGTCAAGCATTGCCCCTATGCCACGCCATGTACAACCTCCCACAGTGCTGTATCTTTCAGAAAACGCTTTTCTCTCTTATGTGAATTCCTTCTTTGACCCTCATACTCCAGTCAAATGCAATGTTGCTGCAGTGTCGTCTCAGTAACATGAGCATGTTCTGAACTTGACAAGTAAGTTTGTTCCTCTTTGATACTTGGCAGTGGTGACATTGAAATGTAGCCTGAACTTACTGGACTAGTTTCCCTCAAGTCTTAGAAATGACATTAAACAACAGGAACAACGGGTGGTGAACTATCCTTGAAGGATTTTTTTTTTCTGACACTGGTCCAGATTTTTCCTCTGCCTCATTTACCAGACACACATCTTTCTGAGCCTCCAGGATTGTTATTAGGGCACCTTGCTGTTTGTAGGACATTTGGCTTCTGTGTTTTAATACGTGAGCAAATGTTCACTGTGAACCAACATTTTTATTTCCCTTAGGGAAGTTTTATCCTTTAAAGTGTTTCCAGTTTTCATTTTAGAATACCAAAACAATTTTCATTATATAATTCTGCTTGAAAATGAGCAAGATAATGTATGTTAAGGTTTAAACCAAATGTCTCCTTGAACTTCCAGACAAGTATGAAGTTATATTTCTACTATACCAAAGAAGAAACCTTTAACTTCCCTTCACCAGAATAGGAACAAGCTAGATACTTATTTTCTGCTACGTTAGTGTAAAGTGATGATTTTAGAAATATGTCTGTCTTTCTTGAACGAAACACTGGGAACAGTGTTTTAGGGCCAAGCTTACCATTTATATCAAACCTAGTAAAAAAGTTTAAAGGTTCAAATATGCATCAACTTTTATAATTTTGTTTGTCTATCCAATATTACATACATATTTCCTAGAACAACAGAATGCAATTTCAGAAGCAAATAGACAATAAGTTTGATAGTTACTCAAATCTGAATTAAGTCAAAGTTTTTAATGATTTTGTGGAGAAATTCTCCATTTTTTATTTTGCTAAGCTTGCACATAGGTCCTGATAAGGAATAATCCATTTCTTAGAGTCAGTCTGTGATTAGACAACTTCTCATTTCACACTTCTATCTCACCTTCCTAAAAATATTTTATTAAAGAAGTTTTCATAAGAGCACATTGCTTACTATCCTTATATTAATATGTATATCATATACCTTACTTAATTTTGCCTAAAAACAGAGCTTGAAGTTAAAGATAATTTATTATTTTTTTGGTACTGGTAATACATGATCAACCTACCTTGTCACAATATTCTCATCTGTCTCATTCTGAGGAGATAAAGAAGCAACATGTGAATTCTTTAAGAATTCAAGTGTCAGAACAAACATAGGGTTAAGCCTTCTCAGGGCTGTCATACGGAGACACAGGTCACAAAAGACAGCATGGTAGAATTTTTAAGAACATCTGTGTATTGGAATAAGAAAATCTGATGTTTAGTTCCAGCTCCACAATTGTATGTAATCTTAGCCAACTTACTCAGACGTTTTGTAGTGCCATCTTTTTATCTATAAAATGGGAATGACAATAAAGCCTCCTGGCTCACAGTAAGTATTCACCAATATTGCTATTCACTTTACTATCATCAGTATTATTATAATTCCCGGATTTTTATCACAATCAAGAAATATTTTATGAGGCAGAAGAAAAATGCAAAATGCAATTTGAGTGTTTATTGACAATAGAGGTAGGCAAAAGTTTACACAGAAAGTTGAGAGTATGATATAGACAAGAGAGGTTATTGTAAAAAAAAATTGCGTTTGTCACTTGGAGAAGGTCCTTGAGGTCTCTCTATAAAATATAAGAACTGAAAAGGTAAATAAAGATTAAATTAGAGTCCAAGATAAATGCTAATGAAATTCATTGAACTTGGATTGTTGGATATTGTCAACCTATGTAAGTATCTTTGTAAGATAGAGAATATAGACATTTCAATTTTTAAAGAAAAAATTTCAAGCCTTTTAGTGTGTTCAGTACACCAAGTATTATAAATCAGTTTTTGGGCTGAAGGCTGGAGATCCCCAGGTGTCTTTAGGTCAGGCCAACATCTTTCCACTCTATTATATTACTTCTTAAATAATCATTGAAGCAAAATACTTGACTTTTAGTTCAAATTCACATTACCTTTAGCAAGGAAATGCTTCAGATTTGAAATTATGCTAAGGTGGCAGCATTTGGAAAAGTAATGTCAATTACAGATGATACATGAATTAAAATGCATGTAATCACTGGTATACAGATAGTTAATTTTGGATGAACCTATGGTAACAGTAACCATCAGACTAACCCCTGGTAACAGTACCTAACATAGTTATTGAAGGTCATTAAATGCACTGTAACTATCACAGACATGATAACTGGCAGTCCACACACTGTCATTTCCTATCAAATCCTATTCAGCATGAAAGCAGTTTCAGGTCACATTCTGGCAAAACTCACCTATTAAAATATACCATTTTTGACAACATCGAGTTTGATCGATTTTTCTTTCTGTTGCTTTCAATAAGGTTTGACTACCCCTTTTCACCCTGATTTGTTTATACTGTGAAATGATGAACAGATTGATTCTGACCAAAAAGTGAGGTCAGGAAATTGTACTCAGTAGTCTACCTGAGTCTTGCTCAGTGCTATCAGCTAGAACTTTAGTAGAGGAGACAAAAAGAAAATTAAATATATATATATACATATATATGTATATATATACATATATATGTATATATATATATATAATGAAACACTGAATTGAGGGTTTTATTTAAGGACCTTATTAGATATTACATTTCTTATTTTTTACTTCATCAAAGATTTTTATTAAAAGAGTACATTACATTACATGCGATAGGTATATCTAGGAATCCCTATATTTGCTTTTCATCTGCAATACATTTAATAGTCTTGACCTTTGGTATGTATAGAATTGTACTTTAAAGCTGTGATTTAAGGACAAGATCAATGTCTTTAGTAGATATTTGTATTTAATGGGAATGAGATAGTATACATCACATGTACAGTGAGGAAATATTTTGAAATTAGAATTTAAACAAATTTAGTATAATAAGACTAATTGTCATATTTTAAATAAGACTTTGATATCATGTTCTAAAAACTTTATGCATTCTGTAGTTTTTTAATAATTTACAAAATGCTTTTTAACATATCATGTCTCCTACTGATCGCCCAGCTATTATATGATACATTGTTTAGCCACATTCTGTGGAGAAGAAAAATGGCAATGAAATTAGCAAGTCACTCAAGATCACTCTTGTTCTGTTAAAACCTAAATTACCATATCACGCTGGGCCTCTTTTCAAGACTAAAGACAAATTCACTTGTACAGATCCATTCTGCTATGTATCTAATTGATATAAATCATAAGAAACAACAAAGCTTTCTTAATAAAGTAAATTTCAATTTGCGTTTTGTTATTAAATAAGAGTTTACATATGCTTATTCTTTTACATATATAATTATCAGTGTATGGAAAACATGACTTAAAACATAACATGAGCTTCTCATCTTGACCTCCATATTATGAAGAGAAACTTTCACTAGGTTTGAAAAGAGATCTCAGTTTCTGGGTTTAAATCAACTTCATGGAGCTTCAGAGACAGGTGGTTTAGGCCTGAAAATCCAATCTAGAGTTGTTTTAATTCACTTGATTTGGATTTTAAAACTTAATGGTGTTTTTTTACATCAAAGAGCTAACAATTGAAATTCTAGGTATTTCTCTTTTCCTGATGTCTGAGAGAGTAAATGTGTTGGATTTACATGTATAAAATGTTTTTCTCAGAATAAGGTAACTTTTTCAAAAAGTTTATAAATCACCCTAAGTATTCTTGCACTATCAGTTTTAGTCAACAGTTTATGTCTTGTCAATGTCTGCTTTCAATAGAAGAGAAAGGTGAAAAAAATTCCTCCCCTCCTCTTCACCTTGGAATGCTCACAAAGGGGAATGTCAGGACGAGGCCTTGTTACTCTGTCAACATTGGCTAATTCAATATGGAAACACAAATACCAATTCTAACTAATTGTCTAATAAAATCTTCAGACAGAATCTAATTAGCTGCATCTTAAAAACCCAAAGGAAAGCAGCACTGAGTGCAGGATGTCATTTGGTCTATGTCTACATAAAGTTACCAAGTTTAAAGTAGACCTTAAAAGAAACCCAAGCAGTCCTGGAATTCTATTGAAGCTATGGTTCCCTTATTATGTCATTTTGGGGGACAATGTCCTTCTTAAAAATTCATATGCACCCAGAGGTGTACACACATACACACAAAGTCAGAAATATTTTACCATCTCCTAGACGCTCTTCACCCCACAAAGAGCTAAGATGGTTCACCTTTCTCCTCCTGACGTCTCCCCAGGGCTCTTGAACAAGACCACAGTAACCATTACTTACAGGCCTGCTAGACTGGCTAAGCACGCAAGAAAGATACAGTATCTTTCATAAATATACCCTTTGATATGTACCTCCTCAGAGGATGTTTGTGACCATATGAATAAATTGAATGGTGAAAATTATAAGCGTCAAGGCAATCTTAGAAGTGAATTATTTAGGAATAGATTCCATGACACTTATTACTCATAGGGCTATAGAGCAAGAAGGGCATCAAAAATATTTTTGTGTGCCCTCTAAATATAAGGCAACTAAAATTCAGTGAGATTTAATGCATTTTTTTCTTAAAATATACAAGTTCACCTGTTTATAAGCACTGAGTGACATAAAACAAAACCTTATTTTGACCTATACCTCCATGGATTACCTGTCAATTGACCTGGATCATACAAGTTAACTATCTATAGGAAAAATTCAATCTCCCTTATATGTTATCAAAAGTGCTTCCCCAAATGATTTTACCAGCATCATCTCTCATCATAGGATAAAACCCAAACATCTTCTCTGCACCCATGAGGAACACTTTATACTTTCCAAACACAGCAAACTCTTTCATTTATATTTTTGCAGACTCTGCTCTCCTACTTAAAATGCTGAATGTTGGGAGTTTCTACATCCCACCCAGCTCCTCTATAAAACTTATTCGGACCCTGAAAGCTACTGTGCTTGCTTGCTATTCTGCTCCCATAAAGCCTGGAACAAATCTCCATTATAGCATGAATCACATTGAATCTGGATAAACTGCTTTTTTGTCTTTTGCATTTTACCAGAGAATTTTGGGACCACTCATGCTTATATCTTGAGGGTCCAGCATACTTCTTGATGCACAGTAGGACTTCCTTCATACTTGTAGAACCAATAAATAAATGAAATAAGGAGTAAAATCCATGTTTATAATATAAGTGGAAAGCTTCCTGCACTACACCATGCTGACTTGGTTAATCCTAAAATCCTATTCCTTTGTTTCTGGGTGTGTTTCCTATGCCAGCCAGTACTGTGCATGAGACCAATTCAGCCTCAATTTAAACTTCCGTTTAACACAAATGGCATGAATCCAAGCCTTCATTCACTTCATTTGGAAAGTTTAGTTTGAATTAAAATGGCTTCATTCATTCATTCAACACACACTTCAGTTCCTGCTAAGCTCATCTGAGAGACGGAAGCAGCTGCCTCAGTGGTGCTTTCTGTCCCAAGACCAGCACATTGTTCCATAAACACAAAGCTTTAGAGAACCACTCTGTGGGCATTCCAGAAAAGCCAGCTTGGCTCTCATCATTTCTTCCAATTGTTACTTTTTTGTATATTTAGTGGTCTACTGTAACAATGGCCTAAAATCCAGACTGTACTTTTTCCTATGAACTACATTTACTCAACTATCCCAAGTTGCATAGCTTAGATTTATTTTCTATAACTTCAGAGGCACAAATTACTAAATTATAGAATGTTAACTAAGGATGTAACAGCTTTCAAAGTTACCATACACAAGAATACCTACTTGCTAATTCCAACTTCAAGATAAAATCGTTTAATCAAGTCCCCTTAAGGATTCTGATAGAATTATAGGATTTCTGTTCCAGGAAGCACATCACACCTCTGTGCATTTTTAAATAACAAGATATGTTGCAGATATGGTGTTTTCCTTGACCGTATGTCATTGGAACCTAATCCAGAGAAAATCTAGATTACAATCTTTTCATTCCAGGGAATTGAAAAAAAATTAAAAGAAATAGTAGAACAAGTGTGAAGAAATTAACAGTCAGAGCCAATTTTCTACCAGAAATCAGAATTTAAAAAAATAGTGGACATATGGCTTAGAGACATATGGCACACCATTTTGAGTAGACAACCTAGATAAGGGAAAGAAGAATTATTTCAGCTCTCAGGTTTCAGGACTTTATCCCTCCAACTTAAATGAAATATACACATATGAGAGTAAGAGATTTAAATTATTTATCTGTTTAACTGCTTATGGTGAAAATATTTTTGTATGGCAGATTTTTATCACTTTTTTCTCAAGCTATTCATTACAAATGTTGATAGTATTTTATACTAACCGGACAAAAAAATAAAAAAGAGTAACTAGGACTTTCTCCTTAGGTAACAGGCTGTAAGCCAGCTGCCTCTCTGAGGCCCTATTTCAAGGTCTTCTGATAAGCAGGGGAGATTCATCTTTACAGGTTACCAATAGTTCTGCCTTCTTATCTGAAATTATCTGAAAATAATAGATTTTATCAAGTGTAAAGTGGCAATTTTTCCTTTTGATAAGAAATCTCAGAATATATTTAGACTTGAAGCTAGCCAAGAAATAAACTTAACCACATTCTGACCATAAAAACATGTTTCCCAAAGATCCACATGCAATTAATAAGGTAAATTAACCATCCCCATTACAGTAGTGGGAATTCTTACCCAACAAAAATAGTTTGAACTTATAATATGACTCTTCAAAACTGTTAGGACTCTTTGTTTAGCCTGATGGATTCATTGATAAGAAATTCATAATAAACTTGTTGAGATTAACAATTTTATCACAGTCAAATCACTAAAAGAATTGAAATTGGGTTCTATGTGCCTCTTCCTCTCAAGCACATTGAATACACTCTTGATTTTTCTTCCTTCCTTCCTCTAGGATCTCTTCTTTCTACCATTTTGCTTGTCCAAGGTCTACCTGAAGCTCAAAACACAGGAATGATTCCATTTTTGCCATGAAATCATACCATTTTTGAAAGATATTTCTCTAAGCACATAGGATACGTATTCTCCCTTAAATTATTCAGGTTCTTTACAGACTCTGTTTCCCTAAATATGTATCAAATTCTGTCTCATTCCTCTATATATGCACAGTACTCAGAACAGAGTTCTACACACAGTAGATGATTATGAACAATATTTTTTTTCAACAATTCCACTTTGAGACAGTATTATATGATGGGTAACAGCAGAATTCTGAAATCTTATTGCCTCATTTTGAAACCCGGTACCATCATTTATTCATTGTGTGACTTTGAACAAAGTACTTAATTGTCATGCACTTAGGTTTCCCCATCTAATAAAATGGAAATGATAATCATAGATCCCTGTGAGGGTTGATGTGAGAATGAAATAAGTTACCACATACATACACCTTTGCATGAAGTAAATGTTTTATGAGTGCTAGAAATTACTGAACAAAGAAACAGTTTCTATATGAAGTTCTGACATATGTCAAAGTGTTCTATGTAAGTTATCTCATACAATATCCAGAAAAATATGCTGAGTTGGATAACATCTTTATTCTAAAGATAAAAAAGTTGATGATCAAAGGACACAAAAAATAGGGAAGCAATCGCAGAATTGGGATGGAGTCCACCTATGTTTGACCACAAAGTGCCACCCCTTTTGTCTATAACAGTGATCTCTATGAGTATATATTGGGTATTGGGGTTTAAAGTTTACAGCACCTTTTACACATATCACGTCAAAATGTTCTTAGTACATTCTTACAGTCTGAGGTAAAGCGAGTTGTTAAATTCAAAACTCAAATATGTTTCAGAGATGAGGTAATGAATGGAGTCTAAGTCCCAAGCCAGTCCTCTGCTGCCACATGAGGTGTGATTAGGGATCTTCTCCTTGGGCATTATCTGTGAACACTGTTCTACTATTCACTTGGCGAGAGTGAGCACCTTACATTTCCCGTGAGAATGTGAGCATATCTTACCTGCATTGTGCGAAGCTCCCAACGATGCCTGATCTTCTCTTAGAACACATGGAGCTAACTATCCCTGCAGTGTCTTGTTTTGCATGTTCTCGGGCTCCTTAACTCCCCCTGGCAGGTATTTTATGACTTGTCTCATCTGTCATCATCTGAAAAGCCTGTCGCAAACTTTTGTAAATCATTAAAGACCTAAAACAATTGTGCGAGAATGGCCATCTACTTTATTCTTGAACACACTGCTGATTTTGTAGCCAGAACATATTGTCAGAAGCTGCATTTAGTTGCCAACATAATCAAGCATGCCTATGCCCTATTTATAGAATTATTAGATCCACCAATGTGAGAATGAATGCAAAATCATATTTTTAAAATCTATAATCTATAAACAAGAAGCACATGAAGATATTTTTGTGCCATTAAGGACTTGTAAAGGCAGAAAAAAGAACAGATTTCATGTTAATAAATGAAAATCTATTTTAAGTAATAATTAATCATGGTTCTTAGAAATAAAGCAGTTCAGAGAAATAATATTATATTCTTAAATTTTTCTTACAACAAAGACAATTTTGAGAAAACACTTTTTGTTCAGCTTATTAACAATTTCTTTCTTACTCAAATTATCTTTTCTTTTAATGTTTTTATTTATTTATTTCTAGGAGAGAGAGAGAGAGACAGCGTGAGCAGGGGAGGGTCAGAGAGAGAGGGAGTCACAGACTGAAACAGGCTCCAGGCTCTGAGCTGGCAGTCAGCACAGAGCCCGACGCGG
>NW_024080656.1:6119846-6232515 GCF_003009895.1 Hyaena hyaena | reverse complement strand
TTGTTAGTTTCCTGAGGAACCTCCACACTGTTTTCCAGAGGGGCTGTACCAGTTTACATTCCCACCAACAGTGCAGGAGGGTGCCCGTTTCTCCACATCCTCGCCAGCATCTAGAGTTCTCTGATTTGCTCATTTTAGCCATAGTGAACTAATTTAAATAGAAGGTCTCCAGGTGTAGTAATAATTTTTCATATTTATATGCAGCAATGTCTTTCTTCCAAAAGAGTCCCTTGATACCATAGCTGTATTCAGACCTTAAACACTCTAACATCTCTAGTCCCCAGACCATTTTATCTCACTCAATTTACCCTGCCATCTCTTATGAAAGTATGGATACTCTTGAGTTAAAATAATAAAATAGAATAAATAACAAATCCTGCTTATACAAAATATGTGGCATTTAAAATTGGACTGAAATCAAATTAATCTAATTTCTATTTCCATAGCTTTGCCTTTTCCAGAATGTAAATAAATGGAATCATATAATATATAGGCTTATGAGTCAAGCTTCGTGTGCTTAATGTATTCAGTATGTTGTTGCAAATACTAGCAGTCTGTTCCTTTTTATTGTTGATAACGATTCCATCCTATGGTTGTCCTACAGTTTGATTAGCCATTCAACAGTTGATGGATATTTGGGGTTGTTTCCATTTTTCAGGAGGTTGCTATTGCTCCTAATTAGTCTAGTATGGAAAGGGAAAAATACTTACTTTGTAGATGCAATGTTAACAAAGTGATCAAAGTTAACTTGTGACAGCATGTTGATATCATGTACCGTCAGTATATGATATGATGGGAAGGGCACTTCACCACTGTGGTCTTCTACACAAAAACCCATATCCTTATTCTAATCATGAGAAAGTATCAAACAACCCCAAATTTAGGGACATTTTACAAAATATATGACCCGTACTCTTCCAAACTTTTTTTTTAGTGCTTTTTTATTTATTTCTGAGAGAGAGAGAGAAAGAGAGAGAGAGAGAGGCAGCGGGAGCAGGGGAGGGTCAGAGAGAGAGAGACACACACACAGAATCAGAAGCAGGCTCCAGGCTCTGAGCTAGCTGTCAGCACAGAGCCCAATGTAGGGCTCGAACCCATGAACCACGAGATCATGACCTGAGACAAAGTCGGACACTTAACTGACTGAGCCTCCCAGGAGTTCCTCTTCCAAAGCAGGCTCCAGGGTCTGAGCTGTCCACACAGAGCACAACTCAGGGCTTGAAGTCACAAACTTCATGAGATCTTGACCTGAGCCAAAGTCAGATGCTTAACCGACTGAGACACCCAGGCACCCTGAAACTTAACAAAAATTTAAAAATAAAAGAGCAACAAATAAAGCTATGACAATCAGGAAAAAGAAGGAAATAAAACAAAAAGAAGAAATACATAGAAGTAAAGAATGGCACAACTTATAAATCTAGCTTTATCCCTTAGAGCAAAAAATGTAAAATAAATACAACTCTAGAATATTTAATCTTATGTGAACAGAATCTATAAATACCCATTATATATAATACATATAGGTTAGATTATATATATCCTAACATATAATTCCTAATACATTTTGTACATGTGTGTGTATGTATGTGTCACACAGTGTGTGTGTGTATATATATATACATACATACATCTATCTATCTATCTATCTATCTACATCTTATTGGTTTTGTTTCTCTAAATTAATTAGAGATTAATACCTTTCTAATTCAGATTTTTGTGCTGTGAGTGGTTCTAGAAGAGAAGAAGATAGATAGATTTATTTATATAGAAAGATATCTAAATATAGATATCTAGATATCTGTAGATATAGATAGACACAGACACAGATACAAATACAGATACAGATATAGATATAGATATATAAAGAGATATATTATGAGGGCCTAGTCCATGCACTTATGAAGGATGAGACATCTTAAGATCTGCTCTGCAAGCTGGAGACTCAGGGAAGCCAATAGTGTAATTCAGTTCTCAAGACCGAAGTCCTGAGAATCAGGAAAGTCAGTGGTGTAAATCTTAATCCAAGGTCCACAGAAGATAAAACGAGATGTCTCACCTCAACAGTGGAATAAGAAAAAAGGGACAAATTCTTCCTTCCTCTGTCTATTGTTCCATTCAATCCTTCAAAGGATAGATGTCCACCAACACTGGTAAGGGCACTGTAATGAGTTCACCATTTCAAATGCTAATCTCATCCAGGAAAACAGCCTCACAGACACACCCAGAAATAATGTTTAATATGAGCACTCTCTGGTCTAAATTGACACATAAGATTAATCATCACACATCCAAAGATCCCAAAAGCATACAGATATGCTTAAATGTTTTAAGAAAACAACTTCAATAAAACCATTTGTAACCCAGGGATTTTATTGCCCTTTCTTTTTATTTTTTGTAATTTTTTTTTTAAATGTTCTTATATATTTCTGAGAGAGAGAAAGACAGACGGCATGAGCAGGGGAGGGTCAGAGAGGAGACACAGAATCTGAAGCAGTCTCCAGGCTCTGAGCTAGCTGTCAGCACAGAGCCCGACACGGGGTTCGAACTCACGAACCGTGAGTTCATGACCTGAGTCAAAGTCAGATGCTTAACCAACTGAGCCACCCAGGTGCCCCATTGTTGCCCTTTCGTAACTACTTTAAATTGTTCACACCCCCAATATCTGCTTTGTAGAGTAAAAAATATCAGCTATCAAAACCTCTGTAAATTTATAGGGAGCCAGAATCTTTTACTGTGACCTCTGGTTATGTCTTCTGTCTTAATCTTCATAATGTCTTTTGATTCACCTATGTAATGAACTCATTTCATTTGTTTTTCTTAATCTGTATTAGACTAGTTTCTCATATAGAGTATGTATGTGGAAGACTTTATTATTAAAAGTGATAGAAACAAGTGTAGGAGTTTACATTGCAACAACTCAAGTAATTTAAAATCTTGTGGCGATGAGTCCTGGGTACTAAAAGGCCCTAGGACATTTTCTCAGTTCAATTCCCTGCCTTCTAGAAGCCTTCTCTGACAAGTCATCCTCTCTCCTTTCTACCCTCTTCTCTATTTTGTCCTTCTTCATCCCTACTAGCTCCTCTAGGTTTCCCTTGGATTTCCAAGCATTTATGAGAAAAGAGCTTAACAACTTGTCTCATTGTCTTCCCCTGATGACTTCATGACCTGATGGGCCTCATCTTCCCATGGCTGTCGCTTTCCCATGAGCATGGTTCAAGCCAGGTCTCTCACCTAGAGGAATGATACATGTGAAAAAATTCTTCATTCCCCACTGCTGGTTGAGTTCAGAAGCCAAGTATCAGTTAACTTAAAACGTGAAGTGAATTTTAAAACCTTTTTTTAATGTTTTTTTTTTTATTTATTTCTAGGAGACAGAGAGAGAGACAGCGTGAGCAGGGGAGGGTCAGAGAGAGAGGGAGACACAGACTCTGAAACAGCCTCTAGGCTCTGAGCTGGCAGTCAGCACAGAGCCCGAGGAGGGGCTCGAACCCATGAACCGCGAGATCATGACCTAAGCGAAAGTCGGATGTTTAACCAACTAAGCCACCCAGGCACCCCTAATTTTAAAGCTTTAAGAACACAGGAATAGAAAGAGGTGAGGAGCTGGAAGTTGAACTAAAACAAACAAAAGCAAAGGTGAGATTCAATATCGTAAGATGCTAATTTGTTGGTTTGGGCTTTATTGTATGAGCAGAGAAAACGTGAATAAGTCTAAAGAAATAAACAAGAGGGGAGAAAGCAGGGCAAGAGAAAATTGGGAGAACAAGATTGTTCGGAAAAGTAAAGATACAGCAGGCACATAATATTCATTCAGCAGGCACAGGTATATTCATGCAGAGATTGACGTCATGAGAATTATTGGTTTCTATTCAGCCCAGAAGCCTAATGTGTCTACCTTTCTCTTACAGCAACTTGACTTCTGTGCAGTCCTGGAGATAGAAATATCCTAAGTTTATGTGGCAGGGAGAAACCTATTATGGTGACTGATACCTTCTATGCTTGTAACTTCCACTGCAAGTTACAAAAGCCACACTAGCTGGTTAAAGCAGTACCTTAACCATGAATAGCTACATATGAAATCACAGTGAGGTGTAACCTTTGATTAACAAAACTACAAGTTTTTATGTCCAATATTTCAGTAAAGTAACAGGGAATATAATTTATGATCACAATCCATTTGAATTAATCTGAGTGTCTTTATTAAATAGTCTTGAAAGTGACCATTTATTTCTCCTTTCCCTGTGAGAATTCTTCTAAAAAATAAAAGAAAAATAAACATTTTGAAACAGCGTTTTGTTTCTATCTTCAAATGAAGTTAAAATGTAGTCTTAACTTGCAAGGTCTATTCCCTCTCAGCCCTGTGTCAACAGCATACACAAGTCTTCTGTCTCATGAAATAGAATGTTAAACATTTATTAGATTTTTCCTTGAAGCATGAAATTTACATTTATCCTCCAGATTTTTTAAATTGCTAAGCTTGTTTTGATGAAAAAAAGTTTCACCCTGATTTCCCCCTTTTTGCGATCATCATATGCTTGAATTTTCAACGCACGCATTTTAGAAAAAGCCAATTTATTTCATCTCAGTCAATTGGACACAATGTGTCATCAGTTCTCCTAGAGTGGGATTTTGGGTTTTTTTATCACCAGGTTAATCCTCAGAGACCTGAAATGCCAGCCTGAACATGAGCCTTTCATCTCGCTGGCATATTCAGCCAAAACAGTAAGCAGCAAGAGGTTTCAATAGAAAGATACTGAACCTTGCTACATCCATAAATGTCCATCTAAGATACAATTTATTGCTGAATACCTAGCCTCCCACCCACTATATCCCCTTCAACATACACTCTCATTCATGTGTAATCTCTGAAGTCATGTCTTAAAATAGATTTAAAAAGTGGGCTTATCCCTTTTCAACTTCTAAACTTATATATGTATGCTAATGCTATCAAATCACTTGAATGGAATTATAATATCTTTAGAAATCATTTATTATGGATTAATCTACCACATATATTTTAAAATATATATTAGGTAACACTTTTCAAACATGTAAAACATGTTTTCATGGTAACACTGTTCATGCTAAAAAGACTTGACTAAATTGAATAACCTTATGATCAGGTTCAAATTTCTTTTGTAACATTTAACACTCTTAAAGTTTTTATTTTAATACAAGTTCTCATACAGTGTTATATTAGTTTCAAGTCTACAATATAGTGATTTAACAATTCTGTACATCATACAGTGCTCATCATGACAAGTGAACTCCTTAATTCCTGTCATCTATTTAATCCATCCCCTCACCCACCTCCCCTCTGGTAACCATCAATTTGTTCTCTCTAGCTAAGAGTCTGTTTCTTGGCTTCTCTCTCTCTCTCTCTCTCTCTCTCTCTCTCATTTTCCTTGCTCAGTTGTTTTCTTCAATTTTTTAAAAAGTTTATTTATTTATTTTGAGAGAGAGATTGAGAGAGAGCATGAGTTGGGGAAAGTCAGGGAGAAAGGGAGAGAGGGAATCCTAAGCAGGCTCCACTGTCAGCACAGAGCCCAACTTGGGGCTGGATCCCATGAACTGTGAGATCATGACCTGAGGTGAAATCAAGAGTTTGATGCTTAACCAACTGAGCCACCCAGGAGCCCTTTTTATTTTAATTTCATTTTTTATTTAAATTTAGTTAGTTAACATACAGTGATAAATTAGTTTCAGGAGTAGAGTTCAGTGTTTTATCACTTCCATAAAACACCAAGTATTCATCAAAAAAACTGTCCTCCTTGATTTGTTTCTGAAATTCCACATAGGAGTGAAATCATATGGTATTTGTCCTAGTTCACTTAACATTATACTCTCGAGCTCCATCCATGTCCTTGCAAATGGCAGTGTTTTATTCTTTTTTTTCTTTTTTTGGTTGAATAGTATTCTATTGCATATATATGCCATATCTTTTTTATCCATTCATTGATCATTGGACACTTGGACTGCTTCTATATCTTGGCTATTGTAAATAATGCTGTTATAAACTTAGGGGGGCATGTATCCTTTTGAATTAATGTTTTTGTATTATTTGGGTAAATACTCAATAGCATAATTGCTGGATCATAGGGTAGTTCTTTCTTTAACTTTTTGAGGAATCTCAATATTGTTTCCCACAATAGCTGCACCAGTTTACATTCCCACCAACAGTGCACAGATGTTCCTCTTTTCCCCACATCTTGTGTTGTTGATTTTAACCACTCTGACAGGTGTGAGGTGATATTTTATTGTAGTTTTGATTTGTATTTCCCTGATGCTAAGTAGTGGTGAACATCTTTCATGTGTCTGTTGGCCATCTGTGTGTCTTTGGAGAAATGTCTGCTCACATCTTCTGCCCATTTTTTAATTGCATTACTTGTTTTTGGAGTTTTGAGTTTTATAAGTATTTTATATATTTTAGATACTAACCCTTTATTGGATAAGTCATTTGCAAATATCTTCTCCTATTCTATGGATTGCCTTTTACATGTAACGTTTTTTACAATCTGACTCCAAAGTAACTGTGCAAGGTTATTTCCTATAATTCCCATGAATTTTCACTTAATTGTACTTAAACTGGCCCGCTAGCAATCCTCTCAAAACACCTGGCCATTTCCCACCACCTGCTTTTATCCATGTTCTTCTCCCCTTCTTCTGCTTAGTTAAATTTTACAAATACTTCCAGACTAAAGTCTATTTCCATTTCTTTAGGTTGTCTTTTTCTTTCTTCTTTTTGAATCATCTCAGATGAAATGATCTCATTTTTTTTTTCTGAAAACACCTAAATACTATAGCCATAAAACACATTATATTTGTTGCTGTATTGGCTCCTTGCACTGACAGTGCAGAGCCTACTTGGGATTCTCTTTCTATCCCTCTCTCTGCGCCTCCCCTGTTTGTACACTCACTCCTTCTCTCATCCTCTCTCAAAATAAATAAATAAACTTCAAAAAAATAAATAAATATTTGCTGCTGTATTATTCAAAATTAACCAAAGAAGATTTTCACCAAACTTAGGTGCTAAAGCTGTGATAGGCTGACATATGTGACTTGTCCTACACGAATCTTAGGACTTCATGGAAACCATGTGCTATCATCTTGCAGAGCAGCTAAAACGAAAGTATTAATCTACATCAGTACTGTACCAATAGTACCGGTATCCTGCACCGACAGGCTATGTGGCCTATGGAAATTAACCATGGCAAAAAGAAGAAGGTGAGGGTAGTACAAAAACACAGGCATCATTTCCTTGGATACCTGGAACAGAAGTCTAACAAAGATCATGTTTATAGGTATGCCGTTAGTACTAAAAATACCACGGACAGAAAAAATATATAATGGTCCCAAAATGGTTTCAAATTTTCAAGTAAAAGCTCACAAATATAAACATTTTGGATTCCAGGAAGACAATAGTAATTATTTAACTTCTGATGACTCTTTTTCTCTTCAGTGATATGGAACATTTATTAAAGGCTTATATATATACCCTTAGAGAGCAGTAATATGAACAGAATAGGTATAAAGAATCACTGACTAATCAAAATATTTCCACTAGGAAAATACCTTCTCCAATAAAGAACTAAATGTGCATTGGTCTAGGAGGAATACATGAAAAATCTATTTATTCATTTAATTATTCATTCACATTAGGTGCCCATTATCATATGCCAGGCATTCTGCTAAGAACTGAGCTTTTTTTTTTTTTTTTTTCATATTTTGAGAGAAAGAGAGAGAGAGAGAGGATAAGCAGGGGAGTGGCAGAGGGAGAGAGAGACTCACAAGTAGGTTCTTCACTGTCAGCACAGAGCCCAAGGTGGGGCTCAATCCCACAAACTGTGGATCATGACCTGAGCCTAAACCAGGAGTCGCATGTTTAACTGACTGAGCCACCCAAGTGCCCTAAACTGAGGTATTTTTTTTTAATTTGTGTCCTAATTCAATCTCCTCAATGTAAAATGTAGATGCAATTTACCTCTCTATTAGTTTTCTATTGTGAACTTTAAAAATCACCACAAACTTAATGGCTTAAACAGTACAACTTTATCTTACAATTAGTTCCAAAGGTCAGAGGTTCATCATGGATCTTACCAGGCAAAAAACAAGGTGTTAGCTGGTCTGTATTCCTTACTGGAGGCTCTGGGGAGAATCCATTTCCTTGTTCTTTGGATTCTTGGAAGAATTCATTTCTCTGCAAATAGAACTGAGGTCTCCATTCCCTAGCTGTTTGCCAGTTGAGAGATATTCCCAGCTTCTAAAAGTAGCGGCATGCCGGGGCTCATGGTTTCCTTCCTCCATCTCCGAAGTCGGTAATGTAGGTTGAGTCCATCCTGCTTTTTCTTCTGTAGTCACCTTTCTGACCTACTCTTCTGCCTTCCTCTTCTACTTTCAAAGGTCCACCCCTGATAATCCAGGATAATCTGCCTGTTTAAAATCCTTAGCTCTAATCCCTTCTGCCATTCAAGGCAGCAATTCACTGGTTACAGGGGAAACAGGCATCTTTGGGGATACATTCTTTAGCTCTCTTCATGATCCTATGTTTGCTACGAATATCAAGTATGATTATTCATATAAAGCACCCAGAACACTGTATAGCAGACAGGGAGAGTTTAAGGACTATTAATTATTTACAGCTGTTATTGCTATTGTTAACATTACTATGATGTTCCCTTGAGGAGTTCACATATCAGCAAGAAAAAGATTGTAATAAAATAGCAAAAATAATTGGTATCTATGAAAACAATTCAACTGTGTATTTCAGGCCTAGATGTGTTTTAAGATAATCTATTCTAGGGGCACCTGGGTGCTCAGTCAGTTAAGCGTCCGACTTCAGCTCAGGTCATGATCGCACAGTTTGTGGGTTTGAGCACCGTGTTGGGCTCTATGCTGACAGCTACCTCAGAGCCTGGAGTCTATCTTCAGATTCTGTGTCTCCCTCTCTCTCTGACCCTCCCGTGCTCATGTTGTCTCTATCTCTCTCTAAAATAAATTTGAAAAATTAAGCTAATCTATTCTACAATAACCCATGTAGGAAAATACCCAGCCAAATGTTTTGTTAGTGTTTAACCATAATATATGAACTGTTTTACTCTCTGCTTTTTCCCCTAGTCTTGAAGAAATACCACCATTGGCAGAGATTGAGAATGGACACTTCTTGATAAAAATCTATAACCTAACTTTTATGATTAGATTATTAATGTGAGCAGGGAAAGTAACAGACCAGCAAACATAATAAAATCTTTCACATAACCGCTAGACATAATCCCAACAGGACACTCTGGATACAAACAAAGCACAAGATCTAAGTGTTGATAATTACCATCAGTATAAAGATGACATGGCTTGTCTACAAAACATAAGCAATCTATGAAGCTATCTATAAAAATGAAATAGAAGTTAAATAAGTACCTTTTACCCTCAGTTTTGTGGAAAACATAAGATAATTCTCACAAAGTCATCAGGTAAATTCATGATATAAATTTTAATACATATATTAGTTTTCTGGAAACTAGAATATAGTTGTGACTTTGTTTAGCCCAATTTTACAGAAAAATAATTAAGTAGGCACTAAGAAATTTAAGTGAAGTTTCTAAGATTAATACTGAGTCAACACCACCACAAGAAATGAGCAAAACAATAGATATTTCTACCTCTTATCAGATGCCTAACTTGGGCAATCTCATCCACTCAGCAAAAGGCCATTAGGCTCTGCCCATATTTATAGAATGACTGAAAAGATGAGGTGGCAATTCAGTCAATAACCTTTGACACAAATTCAGACAAATCTTGTGCTCCTCACAATGACAAATTACTCTAGAAAATTAACTGTCGAAAGTGCAGCAATATGATGAAGATTGATTATTTTATTCTTGCAAGTCTGTTTTGAGTTAGAGTAACAGTCTTATTTGGACACAGATGGCACCTAAAGGGAAGGACAGATCAAGTCTTCATCTCTGCTGAAAAGGAGAAGATGAATTTTCACAGGATAACAAGGGTGATGATTCTTTTTCCCAGAGAAGGAGCTTGTGTTTCGTGAGTGCCTCTTTAAGATTATTTTTTACAATTTCCGCAAAGAGGAAGATCATATTTTTAAAACATTTTGCAACCACTTCTGAATGAACACGTAAAGGCAATTTTAGCCCCTTGCTTCAACTTTTCTAAAAAAGAAGAGTTTGAGAGACTTCAACTTTTATATATTTTACTGACAAAATAAAATGATTTTAAATACTTTAAAATTACATATAGTGTTTTCATAAAAGGTATATATTAGATTTGGGTTTTTTTTTCTCCAAAGATTATATATAATAGCCTACAGGCTAAATTCCATGAGGAGCTTAGTCTCTCCTTGAAATTCAGGTAGGTATATTGGAAAGGATATTAATCATTTCAGCAAAAAATATCACTAAAACTAAAGTTTCCAGAATCTGTTATGTATTTGATTTCATACTAATATCTCCACTGCCAAGTGCCTTATAGTTAGATAGTATTTTATAGAGGAAATATATTAAAATTTTATAGCATCTCCCTAAAAAGTAACTGGAACCTCAGTGATGCATCAAAAAGGCAAGGCTAGAGTTATTCCTCTAATAGACTGTGTCTCAATGTATTTTTGCCCCATTATAGACCTATGAAGAAATAGCAGGAGAAAGGAAGAAATGAAACCATGTCCAAGGAACACAGAGATAAGAAGCCTAAAAATCTTATGTAATAAAGGCTAAAGGCATGGCTGGGGCACCTGAGTGACTCAGTTGGTTGAGTGTCTGACTCTTGATTTCAGCTCAGATCATGATCCCAGGGTCAAGGGATTAGGCCTTGGGTCAGGCTCCACACTGGGCATGGAGTGTGCTTGAGATTCTCTCTTTCTCTTTCCCCCTCTTCCCTCTCCCCCACTCACACACTCTCTCTCTAAAAATATTAAAAAATTAAAAAAAATAAAGGGCTGACTATAAAGGGACTTAAAAAGTAGGAAAAAGGCAAGAAGGTGGGGAACATGGGCAAATGACAGCTCCAGTATATATCTCCAAGACACCACTGAACCAGATGTGCCATGGAGACCTGCCAAGAATGTGAAAAAGAATGTGTGACCCAATTCAAAACAAGCAAACTCTTCAAATAAACAAATAAGACACTATTGCTGCCCTGTGTATTTTAACTAATTAACTGGAGGAATCATGTCTTTTCAGTTGCAGCATTTCAAAGAGAGGAAGAAATGCAGAAATGATCATCAGGATGCATGGAATGATGTAGTTAAAATATCTGGACACTGTACACCTATTTCCTCTGACTCGCCAGTTTGGACAGAATGTGGTATTAGCAATTGCTGTGGATATTACAGTGTGCAGCTCTTAGAGAACTAGTATGCTTTGGTTACTACTAACCATGCTAGGAGAAATCACCAAAGACCCTACAATCCTCCATCTCTTTATTTGATCATCACGTCTCAAATCAAGTGAAGCTATAGAGAACAATACAACGTTTGCCCAAATGAGAGTGGTTAAAAAAAATCACCTTGTTAGTTTCACAAACTGTAGGATCTCAGCCTGATCTAAACCCTGAGATTATAATTCAGTAAGATTCAGTCAGGGACCCAGTACTTTCAGCAGAGCTAATCATACGATTTGGCACATCTGATAAACATAGCAGTAGAGTGTGGTTGTGGTGGGTTCGAGAGTCAGACAGCTATCTCACTTTTAAATACCAGTTTCATCATCCGGGAAAAAATTACTGCCTTTGGTTTGTACCTCAATTTATTGAGTTAAAGACGGAAATGAACAGAATGCTCATCTGCTCATCTTAAATTGAATAATTTAGGGAAGGTGTTTTGCACATCACTTGGAATAAACTCTTCATAAAATGCTATTTACTTCTATTGTTATGCTGCTCATGTTACTAATGATTTAGCATTATGCCTTTGAATTTCTCCATAGAAACTCCCTACCATCACCTTTAAGGCAAAAACACAGTAATAAATTGAGAGATTTTAATGCTGTCTTTTTTTCACCATTTTAATTTACCCTCCCCCATGGTGAATGTTTTTAAAAGACAGTTAGTGATATGACACATTAATGGTAATATGTTCAATACAAATACCAAAAATCTCAATAGTGTAGACTACTGGTAAGTTTGGGTGTCATTAGAGCCATAACAAATAATCATTTGTTTTCCAAAAATAATTCATCAAAAAACCCTTTTAAGTAGCAAGTGTTTCAGGCTTCTAAAAGGTCTTTTGCCTGGGGCACTTGGGTGACTCAGTCTGTTAAGCCCCTGACGCTGTTTTCGCTCAGGTCATGATCTCATAGTTTTGTGAGTTCAAGCTCCACATCAGGCTCTGCACTGGCAGCATGGACCCTGCTTGGGATTCTGTCTCTCCCTCTCTCTCTGTCCCTCCCCTACCTGTGCTGTCTCTGTCTCTCCCAAAATGAATAAATAAGCTCAAAAAAATAAAACAAAATAGAGTCTTTTACTTTCCAAAAAAAATTTAAAAAGGATTTACATAGATCTTGTTTTGAACACAGATACTGTGTAAATTGTCATCCCAAAGGTTATTGAGACACAGATCTCATCATGACCAACTTAACTGGTGGCCCACAAACCTACTTTTGATACAATTGTCATTATTATAGCTAACTACAGTGTTAAGCAAAATTTATACTACAAAGCATCCTGAAGACAGAATGATAGACACTGATGATATTTGAGAGCACACTGCATTGACTTTGGAGTTAGTGAATTTGAGTTGTAGTCCCAAAGTTTTTTACTTTCTAGACAAGTGACTGGTAATCTTAGGTGATTTCCTTAGCTTTAGTTTCTCCATCTATAAAACAGAGCTAATAGTATAAAGCCAAAGGATTATAAATATTAAACAGGATATGGATATTAAATAAGATTGTTCTATGATAATGAATATGAAATAGATGGCACAACCTTGGCACAGAGCTATTCAGCAGTCTTTCAATAAATGTTTGTTGGGTAAATATTAAGGATTTTGTAAAAGAAAGAACAGAGAATTCAAATTAAAGTGGCAGATTGAGAATACATATTTAGCTGTTCTTTTTCCCTAAACATCACTTAAATGAAAACAAATGAAAGGTGCCTTTTGAAAAAAAAAATGGAGTGGGGCACAAATACCCAAAGGCAAAGAGAATGGAAGAGAAAATATCTCTATTCTTTAGAAGATGGAAAATAAAGGGATGTATGATAACTGACTTAGCATATCAAAGAAAGCTAAATCTTTTAGCTGGCAGAGATAAATCCAAGAAACATTCAAACTTTCATCACAGAACCACAAAAAACTTTTGTGCATCTGAATAAGTTAATAAGTTAAGGTTGATCAAAAAAAACAGGAGGATATATTGAAAAAAAAAAAAAGATCTTATAAATGCAATTAGACCCAATGGTACTTTTATAACATAACCAAAAATTCTTTGAAACTCTTCTCATCAAGAAGTGAAGACTGTATACTTTTCCCTTGAATTTGGATAAGCTTGTGTCTGCTTCTGCCAGTGGAATTCAACAAAAGTGATACTGTGTGACATCCAGTGCTAGGTTATAAAAGGCCATGCAACTTCTGCCTTGTTCATCAGAATACATGCTTCAGAGTTATGCAAGAGAGTGAATAACTCTGAGACTGCCATGGGGGAAGATCACAGGTAGGCATTCTCATTGACTGTTGCAGGCATCTTCATCAAGATCTTGACTGATGGAAGTATCTTGGACTTGGGTTGTCCAGCCACAGTTATCTGTCTTCCAGTTATTTGTGTCACTACCAGTAATTTATGTCACCCTGGTTGAAGCCCTAAGTATCATGGAGAGAGAAAAGCCATCCATGTTGTACTTTTTAATAAATTCTTCATCCACAATACCTGTAAGCATAACAAAATTGTTGCTGTTTTACACTAAGTTTTGGATTAAGTGTGGAATTTTTAGGTAGCAATAGATAACTGAAACAGAGCTCATTAGGCAAAGAATTTCCACAGAGTTTCTCTCTCTCTCTCTCTCTCTTTTTTAAATATTTTATTTGTAAGTAATTTCTATACACAACATGGGGCTTGAACTCAAAACCTTGAGATCAAGAGTCACATGTTCTACCAACTGAGCCAGTCAGGTGTCTACATAGTTCTCTCTGCTCATGGCTAGGGATCTGTCTATTCCAAAACCCTAGCAGTGTACTGGAGGGAAAAATAAGGTTTCCTGGATATCAGAGAGGGATATCAGGTATATTTTAAGGCAGAAGTATTATATTAAAAACAGGGAGTACATATAAATTTATACACCAACTCTATGGCTTCCAAAATTCTTACTTCAGTTGGCACACACACATTTGGCTGCTACAGTGCACCTTCCAGCCTTCACCTTGGAAGAGTATTATCTTAGAAACCTGATTAGACAGAAGAAAGATCTAAACATACTAACAGCAATTTCCCAATGATACTGTACCACAAAGACTCAAATAACAAACCTTACTAGCAAGACAAAACTTCCCAATTTCCTTTTTTAAAATAAAAAAATTTAATATTTACTTATTTTTGAGAGACAGAAAGAGAGACAGGGTGTAAGTGAGGGAGGGGCAGAGAGAGAGGGAGACACTGATTCTGTAGCAGGCTCCAGGCTCTGAACTGTCAGCACAGAACCTGATGCAGGGCTCTAACTCAAGGACCACGAGATTATGACCTAGCTGAAGTCAGAAGCTTAACAGACCAAGCCACCTAGGTGCCCCTCCAAACATCCTTTTAATGCACCACTCTTAAATGAGAAAGTTACCAAAGATGATTTGAGAAAAGCAAACAGAAAGAAAATAGCTAATAAAAGAGTAACTATGTACAGAGATAAAAACTTAGAAAATAAATTAAAACCTTGTTATCATTACTATCCAGAGATTTTTTTTAAAAAGATAATGTATTCTTGAAATAAGACAGAATGCTATCAAAATAACATTATGGAAAAAATTAACTCCTAGAAGTATTACCACAGAAATTTAAAAATACAGTAAAAAGATTAAAAATAAGATTTAGGAGATATCCCATGAGAATAGGCAAAGTCATGTAAGTGGACAGTTAGAAGGAGAAAAAACAACCACCACCACCAACAACAACAAAAAACAGTGTTGGTGGTACACAATAAAACAAAATTATAAGGTTCCCAAAAGAAATGTGAGAAAATATAAAACAAAATCAATCCAAGGAAACTACCCAAACTGAATATGTTATAAAAAGTTTCAAAGAATGTTCAGCCCAGTGAATGCAAACAGATAGATGTCATCTAAGACCCATCATTCTGAAAATTAAAAATTCTGGAAACAAAGGAAAGATCCTAAAAATTGCAGAGACTATGAGAGAGAAAGACAGAACAAGATAAAGAGGAAATAGATTTGTATAAAAGATTCAGATCAAAATAGCCATGGTGTCTTCTAGATGGAGACACCATATATTAGCTTGCTATTGCAACATTAAAAAAAAAAATCATACCCAAAGGTAGCAGCATAAAACAACAAATATTTATTACCTCATAATTTCTTTGAGTCATGAACCTAGGAGTGACCTAGTTGGGTGCTTCTGGCTCAGTCAAGGGGTGGCTGTCATTTCAAGTCTCAACTGGAGGAGAATCTGCTTCCAACCTCACCCATGGCTGTTGGTTGGCCTCAGGTCCTTGCTGATTCTTGGAGATATCAGTTCATTGCCCTGGAGGCCTCACCATAAAGCCACTCAGGACATGGAAGTTGGCTATTTTCCTCAAGAGAGTAGGCGAGTGAGAGAATGAAATAGTGAATGTCCCAAAAAGGAGCCAGAGTCTTTTTGCCCAGTGTCAATAATGGCATCCCACTGTCACAGACTCTGGGGCTGGAGTTCTCTATTATCCAGCAAGAGAGTGGGACGCAGGATTAAAATGCGAGAGAAGTTAGTATCTGGGAAAAGACAAGAGCTCCGAGTAAGGGTCCTTGGTATGTTTTTATTAGGATCAGAAGATGAGCATGCACAAAGAGACAATGAAACCATGAACATTAACTCATGGGTGTGGGGAATAGGGGGTTTTGAAGATATGCGGTGTTAGGGGTTTGGGTCAATACAAAACAAAATTCTGGAGCTGGGCGGAAGATTGTTTACAGCAGACATAAGGTGCCACCTCTGTTTACCTAAACTGGCCTAGGGGACAGGAAAGACAGAACATGCACCTCTGGGTCAATAAAGCACCTTTGTTTAGCTAATTAACTCTGCTCTGGGCAACTTTGCCTGCTGTGATAGCCCTGTTTACCTATTAACCTATTTTGGTCCTTCCTACCTGGGAAAGCAGCTTTCTGCTATTGTACTAAATTGGGGGTATTTCCGCCCTGAGCACCTAATCTTGTTTACCTCATTTTTGGTGCTTTTATCCTAAGGCTTTTCTGTTCCTGTATCTTTGTCCTATACTGGGGGCCTTTGCCCTGTTTACCTAATCTTGGTTACCCAAACTTGGGTGTGTTCATCTTGTGGCTTTCTAATTCTTTATGGTTAACCCAAGGGGCAAGCACAGGGAATTCCTAAGTTTATTCCTCACATCCCACCTCTTCTCCATTATTCTATGCATTAACATTGAATAGCAGGTCTAACCCACATGCAAAGGGAGTGGACTAACTACAAAGAGATGTGAATATCAGGAGGTGGCCATGTTAGTGGATGGCTGCCACATACTGGGAGTTAAAATGCAATTGAACAATGCTTTACAATTCAGACGGGCTAAATTTCTCTAAACTAACATCCTATGCCCCAAATAATAATTGTGTGTGAACATAAACTAACAGCATTTTCAGACCTATGAAGTCTCAAATGTTACCTTGCATACACCTTTTCCCTGTGAGGCAATGCTATGGTGTATCACTGGCATTCTCCATGCAAATGGAGGCACTGACTCCCCAGATGCTAGGAATACTGGCTGCTGACTACTCACCTAAGGACTTCTTTGGAAATTGTCCTTGACTGAAGAGAGCATTTCTACCTAAAGTTGTGTTCCCTCCCTCAGGATAGCCTACATCCATCCAGTGGCTGGTCAGTGAGGAAGGGAATAAATCTATCCTCAGTTTGCAACAACTCTGAAGGATCATCTCAGCTCCAGAACTCCCTCTGGATCAGCTGAGATCTATGTTCTGTATTGCAGTTCAACTTCTCATTCTACCCAACTCTCTCACTTCTTCACAATCATTCCTGAGAGCACTCCTGAATAAATTTCTTGCATACAAATTTCCTTCTTGAAGCTATTTCATAAGTAACCCAACTAAAAACAATTCTGACCAGAAGTAGATGAGGAAGCAGAGTCTAAAAATGAGAGTTTGGAGCTAGATCATCACCAGATGGCTGGCAACAAGCACAGCATCATGGGTGGTAATTGGAGTGATGAAAGCAACTGGCATATTATAACAGGGAAACTTTTAAAATGTGCATTGATTGTAAAGTGAGATGGGAAATCAATTAAAGAAAATGCACCAGCAGGTGTGCTATCTCAGGCATTTGATAGGTTCTGAAGAGGCAGTTATTAAAATGACAACAGAATAAGATGGTAGTTGCTCGAGTTATTGATGCATTGAAGAAAGACAATGAGGTTTAATGATGCCAGAGGCCAAAAAAGCTAAGAATCAGATCTAGGACTTAATTGTAAGTGAAATAGAGTTCCAGAGAAGGTCTATTGGTCATCTCTGACAATTGTGCTATGCAAAAATCAGGGTTCAGATTAAGGAGTGGGACCCTAAAATTTTTGTTGGAAACATTTGAGCTTCTCCTGAAACCTGTAGGCCTTCAAAGTGGCATACTCCTTCCCACTACAGTCTAGCATGCTCCTGTTTTTAAAAAGATGATGCAGAGCCTCTGGCTTTTAGAACAATATACACCCCTCTTAGGATCTATTTCCTTTGATACCAGACCAAAAAATAAGGGAAAATAACAATATAATCCAGAGAGATGTTCGCCTGTTAAAAAAGAAGTACTTGGGTCAGGTCACGTGGGTGGCTCAATCGGTTGAGCTTCCAACGTTGGCTCAGGTCATGATCTCATGGTTTGGGGATTCAAGCCCCATGTCAGGCTCTGTGCTGACAGCTCAGAGTCTGGAGCCTGCTTCAGATTCTGTGTCTTCCTCTGTCTTCCTTTCTCCCTCTGGTGTGATGTCTCTCTGTTCCCCTCTATCTCTCAAAAATAAATAAACATTAAAAAAATAGAAAAATAAAAAAATAATAAAAAAGAAATATTGAACCAAAAGAGCTATAGGATATAGCTAACACATATCAGTAAGGCCCATGGTAATATGTGTATGATTGTGGAATCTGAAAGGGATGGATCAAGAAGATTAGGTAAAAAGTTAAGAAGAATTTATAAAAACTAATATAAGAGGAGAAAGGCCAAGTTTGGTTTGTAAATAGGTTTCAGTTATTGAGTACAAGCTGAAAATATATTGTTAATGCAGAACAGTCCTACTCAGAGTAACCCTGAAATAATAATGGGTAAAATAATTTCAGTGGAGAAACTTTTTGTACTACACATGATATTTCACATTGCTTAGAAAGAAAAGTTGCAAAGTGACTTGATTTTTTATTTAGGGCCCTGGAGAGACAAAGATTCATAGGTAAGGAACTAAAAGTTCTGGAAGGAGCACATGAATGGACCCTTCCATGTAGATGGACCTCAGTGATCATGCAGTGTAAATATATTTGTATTACATGCCTGGGCCCATCAGTGAGTACTCACCATGGAAAAGGCACTAAAACCAAAAAAAAAACATAAGTAGACAGAATGGCTTAGCTAGTTGACATGAGTCAACCCCTGTCTTTGGACAGTCTTACCTTCCAGCAATGGATTCTTAAACAAAGTAGTCTTGGTGGTAGGAATGAAGAGTATTTATGATGTTCCACCTACCAGGGCTGATCAACCTACTGCTGAAACAAAGGCCAATTCTGAGCCTCAATATAGCAACATCTCTTCAACTGTTCCCCTGGTGGCAAATTGATTTCACAGGACTCTACACTCCACTCAGCTTATTTCAACACATTCTAGATATGTAGGAATTAATACATATTCTAGGTATATATTTGCTTTTCCTTCTTGTATAGTATCAACTAGTCTCTAGGGAGCCTGAACCAGGACACTCATGAAGTGATTGTTGGATGCGTTCCAGATGAAAAATTAAACCAAGAAAGAATCTCATCAGAGTCAGCTATCACAGGTAGTTTTTCCAACAAAAGAGATATAGAAAAGGAATCTCCAGAAGGATGGTTAGGAAAAACCCAAAATGCTCATTGTGAACCTATATTGAAGAGATAACATTCCAGAATCCTCCAGAAAAGACTTTTTACTAAAATATGGAAAAATCAAGCTAGTGTGTGTGTGTGTGTGTGTGTGTGTGTGTGTGTGTTACATACACTATAAAAATGGATGGAACCACATCTATTACAAAAATCTTGACAAGAAATACATCAAAACAAATAATTATCTCCATATTTTTTCTAATTACTTTGTAAATTTATGCCTTGCCTTATTCTTAAGTGGATTTGGTGAACTCAGCTTACTATAAAACTGTTAAACGTTACTTCCAATTTTTACTCCAACTCAGCAAGAATTAATTTTATTCTTGCTTATTTCAGAATCCCTCAGTGTCTCTGAGGGGTTAAATAACTTGCTCAAGTTACCCAAGAGGCTAAACCATACTCCAAACCAGAAAAATAGTTCGTTAGAGTGAATATAAGTGATTTCTTTTCCACTTCTATTTTTCAAATTTCTGAAATACAGTTATGCTGATTTTATAGTGAAAATAATTTGTAAAATAAGAAAAAATAGACTCACTAGATGTCCAATACATATTCACTGAATTTTCAAATGAAATAGGAACACAGAAAAATTGTCATTCAAGATCCTCTGGATCTATTTTAAGAGACTTGGTTAAATTTCATGCCAGGAAATTGTGTTCTCAGCCTAAGCTGTCTACACAGTTTTGAGCAAGTATGTCATTTTCACTTCTTAATCTAATGACTCTGAATCGTTGTGTTACAACTTAGCCATCTACATTTTAGAGATGGCTGAAGACATTCTTATTTAAGTAGTATTATAGTTTTTTAGATAACAAATAGAGTTTTCTATAATAGTAGAAAGCAGTCTTTTCAAATAAAACAGGAAAATACTGTCATAATAAAAAAGTCACATCTGTTAGTTCCATTGGTAACTTTTGCATCTCTCTCCTTATTTTATATAATCTGCCTTAGGTATACCTGAGGCATAAATAGGAAAGTAAAATGGATGGTTTTTCAGCCTATGGATAGACAGCCTCATTTTTTTTTTTTAAGAAACAAAGGGCATAAGTGAGTGAGGGTAGAAAGACAGGGAGAGAGAGAAAGAATTCCATGAGGAGCAGAGAGAGAGACAGACAGATAGATAGACAGAGAGAGAGAGAGAAGCAAGACTCACCCTCACCTGAAGCGGTACTCAAGCTCACAAACCAGTGAGATCATGCATGAGCCAAAGTCAGATGCTTAACCAACTGAGCCACCCACATGTCCAGCAGCTAATTCATAAAAGGAATTCATCATGTTCACTGAAGAGATGAAAAAATGCAAGAATTAGATGAATTTAGAGAATATACTGAATTATAATCCAGTAATGCTGCCCCTGTGATCTCTTCCCTCTAAAAATTATAAATGGATATAAATGGAAAAGGTATTTAAAGGAACTTTTTAAATGTTTATTTATTTGGAGAGAGAGCATGCATGCGGGTGAGACAGACAGGGAGAGGGAGAGAGAGAAATCAGGAGAGGGCAGAGAAAGAGGGAGAGAGAAAGAATACTGAGTAGACTTGCTGTCACTACAGAGTCCAAAGCAGGGCTGTATCTCATGAACCATGAGATCATGTCCTGAGCTGAAATCAAGAGTCAAACACTTAACTGACTGAGCCACCCAGGTGGCCAGAAAAGGATATTTTTAAAAATAATACGCTATTATGTACCACAATTGGATTGCTTTGTTCCACAATTAAGAATCCAAATTGGGCCTATAGTTAGGTACTTGACCTTTAATGATATCATTCTCCTCATTTTAGCCACTCAGGATAAGAATAGCAGCTGCGCACATAATAGTCAACAGCAAACTTGTTTCTGTTACCAAAAATTTACTTTAGAAACCATTATTTTAGGGGAGAAAGTGGGTCAGATATATCTTGGGTAACCTCATGTACAAAGAAGCATGCTGGGGTAAGAGTGCGCCTAATAACTATTATCCTGGTCCCCCAAATCAATTTCAGAACTAAGAAAAAGATCAATATACGAGTTAAACATATGGAGATCAAGATACCACTCTCATTACTGATAATACAAATATTGGAAAACATGAGTTAGTATAAGTGCCAATGAAGCAAGCTAGCCTTTTCCCTTCCATAATTAGAGAAATGAGTGAGATGACAGAGAAAAGCCATGTGTTGCTCTAATGGAAGGCTGAATCACAGAGAAATACAAAGAAAGGCAAAAACGGTGTCTTCTAAACATTATATCCTGGGCACTTTATGCATGAGCAAACACCTGTAAGATTTAACTCTCTTATGTGATCTACTTAGCTTACCTTATAACTTAACTTACAGGTAAGTTAACACCTATAAGATTTAACCATCTCATGAGATCTCACATCCTCAGGTGAGGAAGATAAAATAATAATCCATCAATTGCCTAAATGCTTGTTTCTTCCTCATACTGAAAATTGCTTGATGGCAGAGTTGACATATGTGTCCTCAAATTCTAAGAATATATTTTTTAAATAATGGTAAAATAAAATGGAAAGGTGAGAACAACAACAACAAAAATGGTTTAAAGGAGTGAGTGGTCCCTGCTTACTAAGGACCAGTGTCCCAAAGGGAGGGCTTAGTCACAGTTTGAAAATAAAGAATGGTATGTAAAGAGTAAAAAACAAAAACAAAACAAAACAACAAAGAAGAGAGAAGAAAAGAATTTTTCAAGCAGGGAAAATAGGTATGAGTAAAACTACAGTGGCATATTAATAATAAACTGTATATTTTGAGGAAGTGGGGTAGACCCTATGGGCTGGAGGGGAAAGGTCAAATTGTGTTGAAAATGTATTGTGATGGAAGGGAAGTTTAGAACTAGACTCTTGAAGAAATTAATGGCTTTGTAAAGGAGTTACTTTGTTTTACATTCCCATATAGGTAGAAGGAAACTATTGAAGGTTTTGAAGGAAAACTGTAATATAAAAATAGCATCTTAGGGGAAAAAATAAGCTGGTGACAAACTAACAAGTAAGTCAGAAGCAAATCGACCTTGGGAGAGAGAGTTAGAAACGAACAAACGGGCCCATTAGCTCTCCTCTCATTTCTTCTGGTCTTAGGCATCCATATCCACCATGAAAATTAGATTAAGTGTGCATATGTGTATGTGTATCCTTCAGGTAAATTATTTTCAGTTTTTAAAATTTACATCAAAAATTATTTATTTTGTATCATGTAACCTTGTTTCAGTTCTTAAAATTAACTCACAAATATATTTAATGGTGAAAGGCCAAAGAGATTCAGATACAAGAGACCTTTTTGACAACTTTTCATTTTGTTTTACCTTTCTTTTCATTCTATTTTTTTAAGTCTTTGTAAGCCCATTTCCTGGAAAATGTCTAGAAACTCTGAACTTGGTCATGTTCTCTACCACGTTGAGAGATTCTATCATCTCCCGTCTTCCTTCATCCAATTAATCACCACTTTTGCCTTCTCATATCCTAAATGTTTACCTTATGTATTGTGATCAACTTGAAGAAGGGAGATGCACCCTTATTCAAACTCTGGTTTGGATGTCTAAATTGATGACCCAGACACATACCAAGAGGGTGTGATAAGTTTCATTACTTAGAAAATAATTTTTTCTGGGGATTTAAGGGCAGACTTCCCAAGCTGGTCTGAAAGAGGAAGGAAAGGAAACTGGCTGGAGGTTTTTATTGTGGTTAGGATCTGGGGCGAGGATGAGGGTTACAGTGTGTGGGCAAGGGCTTGTGTGATTTGAATTAACCCCCAGAGCCAAAAGAGATAACACTACACTTTCTTACCAGCTTTCCCATACAGGGATCATAAAGAAGAGGTAAGGCTTAAAAATCTGTGATCGGGGCGCCTGGGTGGCTTAGTCGGTTAAGCGTCTGACTTTCGCTTAGGTCGTGATCTCGAGGTTCGTGGGTTCGAGCCCCGCGTCGGGCTCTGTGCTGACTGCCAGCTCAGAGCCTGGAGTCTGTTTCAGAGTCTGTGTCTCCCTCTCTCTCTGACCCTCCCCTGTTCACGCTGTTTCTCTCTGTCTCTCTCTCTCTCCTAGAAATAAATAAAAATATTTAAAAAAAAAAATCTGTGATCAGTGGGGGGGTCCCTGGGTGGCTCAGTTGGTTATGTGTCCAACTTCAGCTCAGGTCATGACCTCATGGTCTGTGAGTAAGAGCCCCACCTCAGGTTCAGAAGCCTGATTCAGAGTCTCTGTCTCCCTCTTTCTGCCCCTCCCCTACTTGCTCTCTCTCTCTCTCTCTCTTTCTCTCTCTCTCATTCTCTGTCTCTCTCTCAAAAATAAATAAACATTAAAAAACTTTAATAATAAACATTAAATAAAAATAAACATTAAAAACAATCTGTCATCAGTTGAACACAAACTGGAGTCAAATTCCTTATTACACCATGACACTCCACTTTCATCTCTCCTTCGGCCTCCTAGACTCCCCATTAGTGTCCCCTCCTCTAATCCCTGTGATGTGCCAATCCAGCTTTGACCACCAGTCCAAGCTTACACCCTTGCCAACTTGATGATGCCATGACCCTGTTCAAAATTCTTCAGTGGTTCTGCATCCTTAAGCAGTAACTCTCAAATGTCCTCAGTGAGAATTAGGGGACTGAATACTGGACACAGAAGAATATTAAAAGTGGTTCTCTGCAAGGCAAGCAGTTTTGAACTCTGTTGTATCTGAAATATCATGTAGATTTTATCTTCTCCAACAGGTAGTCATATGGCTTTTAGAATAAAATTATCTCCCACATACCAATTTAAAATAGACTAAAAATGTGGAGTACCCTCATATCTTCCTGGCCAAGTCACCATATTGATCCTATAGCTTTTAGTGTTTAACCAAGCCCACCCTTAGAGCATGAATACTTTAGTTAGCAAAGCACAACTTTTACACAATAGACTATAAAGCTTTCTACTTAATACAGGAGATCCTTCACTATCGTAATCCATATCCATCCTAAGTCTCTGTCATCATGATCTGCCTCTGAAAACTACACACAACAAGCCCTCCATGCTCTTGTAGCAACAGTGACCCCCATGTTTCACTCCTCTGTGGCTTCACATGATGTTCCATCTGTCTGAAGTGCCCTGCCTCCACCTTCCCTGGATAAAACTTTTCTTTTGGGGTTTATAATGACTGCCATTATAATGACTGTCATAAAGCCCGCAGTATAATGGGTATTCAATATGCTTTTGTTTAGTGAATAAACAAATATTTTTGACGTGACATTTATAACAATAACTGCTGCTGTCCTTTCTTTTAAATGCTGTTAAAGAAACAGCTTAGTAATAATATGGTTGAAACTCCTAATTTGCCTCATATGAAAGATGACTTAAATATTTAAATACAGCATGCATTTAAAAAGTAAATTTTAAAAAGTATTATGAGAATGGCCACAAGAGAAAAGAAAGAAAAAAAGGAAAAAAACACCCAACCACAGAATAGCAAACAGCAAAAAAAGGAAGTAAGATAGAAAAATAAGCTTAGAGAAAAAGAAAAGTATCAGCAAATAAATATATTAATTAATGAATTTTAAAAATCCCACTTGTCTGTCTAAGCTCCCAAGAGTAAACATCAGGGGCAAAGAAATTCACACAACATCTCAGGGCTGAGTGGTATGGGAGGCGAAAGAGAATTTATACAAACCATGAGGGAATAAACTGGGGCAGGAGAGAGGCAAAAAAATTTAAATGTGAAGCAAGCTCATGAAAATATAATTATATTTGCTGATAAGGGGACAGTGGGCTTCAGGTGGGCAGTAAGATAAGCTGAATGCATTATTATGTGTGTGTGTGATGGGAATATGTAAGTAAAAACTGAAGTTTTCACTACTGGTTATAAGTTATTAAGTTGCTAAATTTTTATTCTAGTCGATTTGTGTGATGTGTCCCCTTTCCCAGACCATTGGAATTATGGAACCCAGGATATTTGTTTTCTATAACCCCTTTCACTCACAGAATGATAATCAAAAGGACAAGAATAATGAAATTAGAATAATAATCACAATAATAATATAACACTTATGCTCCACATTTTCAATTGTGTTAGAAGTATATATATCTTTTTCCTCTCATATAAAGTAATTCTTGTTTTGAGCCCCATAGCACTCAGATGTGAGAAAACAATATTAGTCCTCCTTTGACCTCTCATCCAATACAACTCCTCATGATTAAGAATTAATGAATGTATCAAGAAGTAAAGAGAGAAGAAATAGAAGCATGTAGACCTCAGCAAACAGTTCCCACAGTTGGCTTCTGAGACATCCACCAGCCTTTACATACGTCAGTTCCCAGTCTGGCAGCTCTCAGGAACCCTCTGCTCTTAGATGTACAGCTCTCTTATCTCATCTTTCCTTCCTAGAGCTCACAATAATTTACTCTAGATTCAGAGAGAATCTTTTTCCCCTCAGATTATGGGTCAATGTGTATTGTCTCTACCCAGAATCCTCTCTTCTCTCTGGGAAGAAAGGAAACAAAAAGCCAAGAGTATTGATGACTTATTTTATCACTTAAGTCAATAGTATTTTATTAAATGAGGAGCAATCAATAAAACCACAAGGCAGAGAAAAATTATCATCTCACAAGAATTATCCTGACATAGCAGTGATCATTGCATACTTAATATATTCCAGGAACTGAGATAATCACTTCATGCTGGTCAATGTTTGGAGTGGTATTGCTCTTAAAGAGAATCTCTTGAATTGAAGAAGAGAAAATCCTCAGGAGTGGTCACTAGAGATAATATGAGTTAAATCCATTGACTTCAGAAGTAATGACACAGATCAGTGACACACTGCGGGTAGGCAGAGAGACCAAGGAAAAAGAGACAAAGGTTTGCAGGATTGTAGCAAATTAAGGGCATAATTGGCATTTGACCAAATAGAGCTGAAGGCTCAACAAAGATTGAACTAAGAATGAACCATACATAGTAGTCCTTAGCAACAGGGCTCTTTCCTTTTACAAATGACATTACAGTGGAAAAGGTCATATGTTAATTAAGTCAATAGTAGCTTGCAAAAGAATATTCTGCAAAAAGATGTTGTTTAAATTATCTGACTTGAGAAAGACTCTGAGAAGGATTTTTTAGAGAATTTTGTGCATTTAACAAAGTATAATGTAAGGAAGAAAAGAACTTAAATTATATACAAAGAAATTAAATTGGGTCTGTGTAAGAGGGAACTTATATTCCAGAGATTTATTTTTGTCTGCTAATGCCCTTTTCATGGACCATGTAAATAAAATAAATTTATCCCAGCTCCATACTTCTTCAATTGTCATTTCTCATGTTATTATTATATGGAAGAAAGCTGTTAAGGGCAAAAGAGCTCCTTTAATACTTGAAAGGTAGCATAATATGACACTCCAAAATATGCCAATTAAGTGTAAGGGTTATTGTGAGCTAAAGTCACTTGAAAAACAGCAGGTACCAGAAAGGCTCTCTGACCTCTCCTTTTTCTTCCTGAAAGCAGGAGATAAAAACTCCATATGGAAAATGCCCTCCCCATACCAGGAAGAAAGCAACAGTCTTATCAGACACAGGAAGTCTCATACTTAGGCTATTATAAAAAAGACTAGAGATAACACACGATGAACAAAATGTAGAGAAAAGGGAATCCTTGTGCATTGTTAGTAGAAATATATGTTGGTACAGTTCTATAGAAAACAGGATGGAGTTTCCTCCAACAATTAAAAATACAACTATTATACAATTCAACAACCCCACTGCTGGGTATATATCTCAGGAAATGAAAAGGAAATGAAAACAGGATATTAAAGAGTTGTCTGCACTCCCATGCTCATTGCAGCATTATTTACAGTACACAAGATATGAAAACAAACCAAGTGTCCATCAAGGGATGAATGGATAGAGAAGATGTGGTGTATATGCCATGGAATATTACTCAGCCATGTGAAAAGAAGGAATCTCTGCCATTTGCAATATGATGGGTTAAACCTGAGGGCTTCATGCTAAGTGAAATAAACCAAACAGAGAAAGAAAAATGCTGTATGATCTCACTTATGAGTGGAACCAAAAAAAAAAGTCAATGTCATAGAAATAAAGAGTCAAATGGTGGTTACCAGTGGCTGGAGTGGGGAGGGCATGGGGAAGTGGGGAGATGTTGGTCAAAGTGTATAAACTAAACTCTGGGGATCTAATGTACCACATGGAGATTATAGTTAATGAACACTGTATTATATATATTTTAATGTTGATAAGAGAATAAATCTTAAATTCTCTCATCACAAAAAAATAAGTGGTGACTATGTGACATAATGGAGGTGTTAGCTAACGCTGTCATGGTTATCATTTTGCATTATATAAGTGTATCAAATCAATATATTGTTCCTTAAACTTACATGATGTTACATCTCAATTATATCTCAATAAAGCTGGGGGGAAGAAAGAGACAGAAAAATAAAAAGAAGACTGAGAAAAGTTCATAAATAAAAACAAAAGTGCCATCCAAAATCTGAAGGATATATTAAAAACAACTAATAAAAACTGTTTCTAAAAGAACATAGTCAATGAGAAAATAAGCTCGTAGAAGAAAACAAAAAATAAAAAATAATGCTAACATCAGTGTTATTTCATTTGGGAAATTTTGTCTTTGTTACCATAGACATGGATTCAGAGGGAACCCATATATTTTAGAAGGTCATGAAATGAGGTCAGTTATTTTTTGACTCCACACATGAAATGTTTAGGCCACATAAAATAGAGGAGCTGTTGTAAAATTATAAGATCAGATGTTTACTATTATACGTAGTATGTTATCTAATAACATTTTGGCAAAATTCTATTTTATTCAAATAGTAACTTTTAAGTTTAACACAATAGTTAAAATTCTTTATGTTTGTTATAAAAATTCACAGGAAACATAAAACTCAGCAGTTAAGAATATCTCTTTATCCAGTTTTGCTCTCTATTATCTCCTAGCTAGCAGTGGTGGAAGGGGGGTGTGAACTCTGTGTAGGGGGAGGTGACATTTTAAGATACCAGGAAAAAGTGAGCTGCAAAATGCAAAGTGAACATGAAGCTGAAAAATGTCAAAAGCACAAAGATACTAAATCTCGTTTGCTTTAGCTTGTCAAACTTTTACTACATGTAAAAGATCTTTTGGAAAATAATTAAGTTCAAGTGGCTGCAAGGTCTGATATGATTCCCAAGGTTACTAGAATTTTTAATAAAAAACCTAAGAAGTGTAAGTATATCTAGATGTTCCACAAGGCTCAGGTTTTAGATGGGAATTAACAAAGGACTCCCAAAGTAGCAAGAGGGCCCATCACCTTCATCTGCTACTTGTGCCAAAAGGCAATTGAAACTGAATGTATGAAGAACAGAAGGAAGGCAAAGGTTGGTTGGGAGTAAGATTTAAAGCCGCCATTTCTCTACTTATAATTTTATCAAGAAATATATTATAGAAAATATGTTTTCTCAAGGAAGTGGACTACTTTTCTTAATTTCAGCTTTATTCAGCTATAACTGACATAATATGATAAGATATTTATTTGTTTGTTTATTTATTTTAGGCTGAATTGTTCATTTCTATTTCCTTTTATTTTTTAAATATAATTTATTGTCACGTTAGCTAACATAACAGTATATATAGTGTGCTCTTGGTTTGGGTGGTAGGTTCCCATAATTCATCGCTTACCTACAGCACCCAGTGCTCATTCCAACAAGTGCCCTCCTCAATGCCCATCATCCATTTCCCCTCTCCCTCACCCATCAACCCTCACTTTGTTCTCAGAATTTAAGAGTCTCTTATGGCTTGCCTCCCACTGTGTTTGAAACTATGTTTTCCCCTTTCCTTTCCCCATAATATTCTGTTAAGTTTGTCAAGTTCCACATGTGAACTTGAAAGTGAAAACATTGACATTTGTTTTTCTCTGACTTATTTCACTTAATGTAATACCCTTCAGTTCCATCCACATTGTTGCAAATGGCAGGATTTCATTCGTTTTCATTGCTAAGTAATATTCCATTTATATAAACCATATCTTCTTTATCCATTCATCAGTTGATGGACATATGGGCTCTTTGTAATATGGTAAGATATTTAAAATGTACATTGTGGTAATCTGATATCCATTGTGAAAGGATCCAACAATCTAGTTAATTAACTCATCCACCACCTTATTTATTATTTATTTATTATTTATTTATTTATTCATTCATTCATTTTGGTGAAAACATTTAAATTCTACTTGTTAGCAAATTGCAATTATGCAATAGTGTTATTAACTGTAGTTAATAAATAGTATTATTATGTAATATTTTACATTAGATTATCAAGCTTTATTCAACTTGTAGCTGAAGTTTATACTTTTACCAACCTCTTCCTATTTCCCCCCACTCTACCCCCAGCCCTGGCAACACTTTTTCTATTCTCTGTTTCCATGTGTTTTCATCTAATCTATAAAACAATTCAAGTTTATTATGATTTTGATAGATTCCAGAAATTATTTTTAGTATACAGTTTCTGATGCAATAAACACGGTGATGATGAAAAAGATCATAGAAAGAACATGTAAGTTGCTTACACTTAAAATGATAATGATGTTTAATTCCTTCACAAACTTGCTTATAGAAGGTCCTATACTAACAACGTGCCACAATATGGGAAAGAGTAGGTTGATCATAGCCATATAAAGCAATGCTTCTCAAACTGAAATCTTTATGCAGATAGACACATTGGTTGTTAAAGTGTTGAAATACTTAGATTTGATTGGAAAACAGCCTTTCCCATGTGTGATCTCCTACCAAGTTAGTTGTGAAGCCCTTGGAATTTCTGGTAAAACTGGATCTACCCAAACCGAAGGTTTTTTCTTCATATGATGTGTTGCCACATGGATATGATAGTACAGAGAAGCTGCACTTTTTTTTTTTAATTGACAGAAAGAAGCTAAACTAGCAATACCATTCATCAATTCTGAAAACTTTTATGTGCTTGCTTGGCCACCAATTATATGCAGCTAGTACTTATCTCAGAACAGCTCTAATGGTTTTCTACAAGACCAAAGATGCAATTTTTCCAGATAGACATCCTTGGCAACTTGAGCTTCAGACCTCTCTGAGGTTCATTCCTGTACTATTTTATACCCAAGCAATGTCATTTGATTCTAATGTTCATATTTGCATGTGAATTTAAGGTTGCATCAAGTAATTACCAAAAATGGAAGAGTTTTACTTCTAACATATTGTTAAATAAGCCCAGCTGCCAAAAAATAGGCAAGTCCCAATGTCAACATGACAATTATCCTACACTCATATTGAATTTATGCTAGTGGTTATAAGGATAAAACCCATTTGCTCCATAAACATGAAAATAGATGGTACTTTCAAACAGGTTTATATGAAGATAGTTTAATGGAGTATTTACAAATGTATTTGCAGAATTAAAAGAATCAATAAGGGATGATGAAGTACACTGGAACTAGCAAGAACAAAGAACTTTTACCACATCTAAACCCAAAGAGGTAAATGGGAGAACAGAGTTACCAGAACCCAAGAGCCAGAACCATGAAAAATAGGACCAACCATAGCACTGACTATGTCTGGCCTACAAAGAATTAGGAGAATAAGTTGCCACAACTGCCTTTTTCCGAGCTCTCCAATCTTCAACCAGTGTTACACACAAATGGAAGTCAAAAGGCAAGGGACGTGATGTAGTCCATGGAGGTCACTCTTTAGGGCCCCAGGTTTAAGCAGAAAAGTATGGAGAATCATGTACAGGGAGAACAAAAAGCTGTTTTTATCATTTGTCTGTTTGCTCTCAGATACATTTACTTGCCCTTTCTTTGATCAGATATTAGCACAGGGAATTGTATTTCACAGACTTTCCTATCGACTTGTTTTTCTTTTTCTTGACAGTCTCTTATTTTTTTAAATGTATACTTTAATTATTTTTAAAATATAATTTATTGTCAAATTGGCTAACATACAATGTGAAAAGTGAGCTACTGGTTTTGCAGGTAGATTCCTGTGGTTCATTGTTTACATACAACACCCAGTACTCATCCCAACAAGTGCCCTCCTCAGTGCCCATCCATCTCTGGTCATTGAGAGCTAGTGGGCAGAGATTAGAGAATTCAAGGAAATCAAAAGTTGTGCTGTCTTTCCCAAATTCTCTCCACTTCAGATATTATCTCTAGATAAAGTCCTTCATGGTCCAGCTACCATTGAACAGACACAGCCCCAGCTCCCATAGGGCTGGGTAGAGCAGAACAGGGCAGTAATACTATTTGCAGTTCAGCTGTATACTTAGGCTTTTGGACTGAGATAATATTATCTCCTGTGTCCCTGCAGCCTGGGTGTGGTAGTAGATTCATGCTGCTTCTACTGTCTGGGTTGTCTCATGTTTCTCTGCATAAATTCTCAAGTCTTCCATCACCTTTGTATCCAATTACCACTGTTGAATTTTCTCTCTTTGCAATACCAGCAGTCATTTCTGTTTCTGACAGAAGTCTGATAAAATGCTTGGCTAATTTGTGATCTGAAGACATTTTAATAGACTTAGACTTTTACTTCTTAAGTTATTTAATAAATTGAAAGCATGATTTGCCATCACAAAAAGGATATGGTAAATAACAGTATCATACTATTTTCTCACAGGCTAATGAGATAATAGAGGCAGAATTTAATTATGTGAATCAAATATTTATGTCATACCTAAATGAAGCCATGGCATACTGTATGAGAAAAACTAACAGTAGTTTGAATTGATAAAAGCAGTGGGAAAATTGAGTTACTCCATGGCATAATTGGCAGTGGAGACATAAAAAAATCTTAAAAGAACCTGTGATTTAAAAATCAGTTTTAGAGTCACAGTTTGAACATATATATTGTTCCCAGCCTGCTTTAGTCATGTAAGACTCCACTGTTTGTTAGGAGGTAAGATAATAGTAAATGATCAATACTAGGCAGCAAAGATAACTGAGGATTCATCACTAACTTAATCATGTAGGTTTACTGTCATTCAGTTATTCATAATTGTATTTTTAAAACCAAATTTCAATATTGAATTTTTCTTCATATATAAAATAAGCAGAAACTGGAATGGGAGGTAGAAATATATACATGGATTGATCCTACTCAGTATGTATTTATTCCTTGAAAGAATCACTGTATTTTACTTTTTTTTTAAAGATTCACTGTATTTTTAAAATAGAATTATGCCTATCAAAAAAACCCCACAAATAAACCACTACCACCACTACCACCACCACCAAAAACCTACATTCCCAAGATACATTTGCAGACATGCATGTCTCATAATATACAAGCAAAAATCATTGAGTGGGACTTCTAGTAAATCTCTTCCAGGGGCTTATTCATGAGGCATGTTGTCCTTGCCATCCGCCCACCCCCCCTTCATTTCCATCATTCCTGAACTGTAGATGTAATGGCTGCTTTGTATATATGATGGCTAGCTTTGCAGCCACAAGTTTTCAACCATGAGGCAATCTTCAGAGGAAAGCTTCTTGTTAAAAAAAAAAAATGACAGTGCAAATGGAGAGCTGAAGCCTGAAACATTAAGTAGATCCAGACAACCAAAGTCCAGACTTACTTATATGAGAGAAAACAAACCTCTATCTTCTTTAAACTAATGATATTTAAGTTTTTTATTCATATCAGACAAATGTGATTACTAGATATTACCCCCTTTATTTGAAGATGTTCATCACAAAATGGAAACTTGTTTGAAACGATTCAGAAAGGTTGCAAGGGAGGCACCTGGGTGGGTCAGTCAATTAAGCATCTGACTTTTGATTTTGGCTCAGTTCATGATCTCACGATTGAGAGATAGATCTCCATATAGGGCTCTGTGCTGGGGGTGTAGCTTGCTTAAGATTTTTTCTCCCCCTCTTTCCGTGTCCCTCCCCCACTTATGCATATACATTCTCTCTGAAAGGAAGGAAGGAAGGAAGGAAGGAAGGAAGGAAGGAAGGAAGGAAGGAAGGAAGGAAGAAAAAAGAGAAAAGAAAGAAAAGAAAGGTAGAGAATTAAATAAAGGAAAAAATACACTAGTTTTCTTAATGAAAGTGAACTGATAATTGCAAAGTTTTCCATTAGTCCCCCAGGTAACTTGTATATGAAACAAAATCCCAGTAAAAATAGAAAATATTTTTAACTTAAAAAATTAACCTGAAAGAATAGTAAAATGAAATAGCTGGAAAAAAATTAAGGAACTACAGTAAGGGGTCATTTCCTACTTTAACTTAACTGACATGTAATAGGAATCAATAATAATTCATACAGGGTGATAGTGACAAATAGACATATCATTGAAAAACATAGTCCTAAAATAGACTCAAGGATATATGACTTTGATCATAAAGTACTTTGTCTAATAAGAAAGAAGAGTGAAAACAAGAATTTTGCAGTCTCTTTCTATGACCTTCGAATGTCTCATAACTATTATATTGAGTCTGTTTCCTTAAGAGAGACCATTTGGATACCAACATAGTAAACATAATGACTATGAATAAGATTATCAGAGAAGGAAATAGAGATGGTTTGGTTCAGTGGCCTTGCCAAATGCTCTGGTCTTCCCAAGCAAAATGCCAGTAATCTAGTCTTGGTGTACACATATTTTTGAATCAAGAGTACCGACATACTTACTGAAGCCAAATCACAGTTCTAGAGAATAAAGTCTGTACCTCCTGACCTCTACTTATGGATATGGAACATTATCTCTTTTGAACAAGTACTCATAGGAAAGCACTTCTTCATTTAGAACTGGGGCAGGGAAAGCTGCTTTTATTGAAGGCTATTTTGAATATCACTCTCCAAGGAAACATAACATGATACAGACATCAAACTCAGGTACTAAACAACCATGGTATAAATCACTATAAAATCTACAACTTTGAGGCTAATCCATCAGCTGTGGGTTAAGAATGCACTGCATGCACTTAGAAAAGCTCAAATGTTCAGGATCATCCCCTGCCTGAGTGTAGGTGCCCATGTATTATTAACAAAAATGAATGTATCAATATTGACTTAAGGCAGGGTACTACACTTTGTGAGTGAAAAAATTCAATTACAGTATTTCTAAAGACCTTATGAAGTCCAAATGTCAGGGAAAATATTCAGAATCACAATCTCACTGTGAAAGAGAGTAAGGAAAGTAAATAGAATAAAACACAGAGACAGTTACTGATGATATTAGTTGTACAAATTCAAATGATTCATGAAGCAATATGAAAGCCCTGCTAATTGTTTGCTCTGCATAAGATAATTATACATAAGCATAGTTAGTTTATTTTGTACAACTTTAAGAAGTTACTATTGATTTTTAAGGTAGATTATTTAGAATTTATAATACTAATACTACTTAAAATAAAAGTCCTGCCTTTATCTCTACAGAGATTTTTAAAAGGTGAAATGCCTGTGCTAAGAACACACATGAATACCTGAGTATCTGAGTCCTAACACTTATGGATGGTGTTAGCAAGCTTCATTGGTCTGTACTCTGACTATTCTACTATTTTGTCACTATAAGTTTATAGCGATTGGTGCTGACTTTTGGAAACGTTTGTTTTAAAGTGTTAGTGGTTATAAACTGAGGAAAATTAATTATGCTACCATGAAATACAGAAGAAGGAAAAGGACATCATTCAAGTACTTGCATTAATTTACTGGGGTTGCTATAAGAAAGTATCAAAAACTGAGTGATGTAAAACAATATACTTTCAGTCCTAGAAGCTAGAAATAAGATATCAAGGTGTCATCAGAACCACACTCTCTGATTATTATAGGGGACAATCTTTTCTTAACTCTTCTAGCTTCCAGTGCATGCTTGCAATCCTTGGCTCACAAATGCATAACTTTAGTCACACAGCTGTCCTCCTCCTGTGCATGTCCCTTCTGTGCATGTCTATCTCTGTGTCCAAATCCCCTTTGTATAATGACAACAGCTACATTGGATTAAGACATTATTTTAATTGGGCTATCTCTATTAGGATCCTATTTCCAACTAAGATAACATTCTGAGGTACCAGGAGTTAAGACTTCAGCATATATTTTTTAGAAGGACACAATTCAACCCATCACACATAATGGGTACTAGCAGGATATTTATTTTTATTTGAAAAGGAAAGATAATATAAGGAATATAAATATCCCAATGGGTTTTTACCAACAAGACCCTGTATTTTATTGAAATGTGCCCATTGGAAATGTTTTATCAAGTGAATTAATAGATATGTCTTCAATGCCAGTGGATAGAGGGCTTACCTCATTTCTGTGAGTGTTATTCTGAAATTAACAGTTCAATTCTTGGTAAAGGAGCCAAAAGCAACAAAGTGAATTTAACAAAATTAAGTGAAGATTACGCATTCATAAAACAAAAATTGACTACAGAAAGTTAAAAACTGAGTGACGACTCAGTTATAGTTCATTTGAAAGAAACTGAGAATTTTACTAGCAACAAGTTAAAGATAAGAAAGTTTGGTAAATATTATGTATTTAACAAGTTAATATTAAACTAATTAATTAACTTTGGGGTACAGTGCTGGCCTTGAGTCTTAAGATCTCTGTAGTATATCAAAAAATAAGTATCACCTCTATGTCAAGGTCTCTGCCAGATACTACAGAGTATGCAAAGTAAGAAAGACTTGTATTTCTAAAAGAGATAATAATCAATGTGTAGTGGGGTGCAGGGATGCTGAGTGGGTTACCAAGTACACCAATAGTAAGAATACAAAATAGAAACTTCCAAGGAAGATGGCAGAATAAGAGGATACTAAGCTCACCTTGTCCCATGGATACAACTAGATAACCCAAATCAGTGTAAATAACTCAGAAAATATAGACTGCTATCTGCAGAAGATGTTACATACAAATCTAATGATAACCACAAATCATAAAACAGTGATAGATATGCAAAAGAGAGAAAGAATGATCCACATATATCATTAAACCAACAAACTATGAGAGAAGAGAGCAAGAGAATAAAAGAACGAACTACAAAACAACCATAAAACAAATAACAAAATGGTAATAAGTACATACTTATCAATAATTATTTTGTAAATGTACTAAATGCTTCAATCAAAAGACATAGGATGATGGAATGGACAAAAAAGCAAGACCTATCTAATGTCACTTGCAAAAACTTCATTTCAGACCTAAAGACACATCCAGATTGAAAGTGAAGTGATGGACAGGGCACCTGAGTGTCTCAGTTAGTTAAGCATCTAACTTCGGCTAAATGATCTCACAGCTTGTGAGTTTGAGGCTCACATCGGGCTCTGTGCTGACAGCTCAGAGCCTGAAGCCTGCTTTGGGTTCTGTGTCTTCTTCTTTCTTTGCCCTGCCTCACTTGCACTCTGTCTCTTTATCTCTCTTCAAAATAAATAATAAAACATTTTTTTTAATGTTTTACTTATTTCTGACAGAGAGAGAGAGACAGCATGAGCAGGGGAGGGTCAGAGAGAAAGGGAGACACAGAATCTGGAACAGGCTCCAGGCTCTGAACTGGCTGTCAGCACAGAGCCCAATGCAGGGCTCAAACACACCAACTGTGAGATCATGACCTGAGCCGAAGTCAGACACTTAACGGGCTAAGCCACCCAGGGACCCCAATAAAACATTTTTTAAAATTAAAAAAAAAAAAAAGAAAATCAAGTGATGGAAAAACATTTATCATGCAAATGGAAATGAAAAGAATCTGGGGTAGCAATACTTATATTGAACAAAATAGACTTTAAAACAAAGACTGTAAAAAGAGACAAAGAACACTAGAAGAGAACAATCCAACAAGAAGTAACAACAATTATAAATATTCACCCAACACCCATTGGGAGCACCCAAATACATAAAGGAACTAGTAATGAACATAAAGGACATAATCAATAGTTATGCAATAATAGTAGTGGACTTGAACACCACACTTACATTAATGGATAGATCATACAAACAGAAAGTCAATAAATGAGAAGTGACTTTGAGTGACACATTGGACCAGATGAATCTAACAAATATATTCAGAAAATTCCATCCTAAAATAGCATAATACACACTTTTCATGTGTACATGGAATATTCTCCAAAATAGATAAAATATTAGGCCATAAAACAGATATCAACACATTAAAAAAAATGGAGTCATGTCATTTATATTTTCCAACCACAGGGATATGATACTAGAAATCAACCACAAAGAAAAGTCTGAAAAGAATACAAATACATGGATGTTAAATAACATGCAACTACTGAACAATAAATAGATCAACCAAGAAAGTCACAGGAAATAAAAAAATACATAGAGACAAAAGAAAATGAAAACACAACAGTTCCAAATCTTTGGGATGCAGCAGAAGCTGTCCTAACAGAGAATTTTATAACAACACAGGTGTACATCCAGAAGCCAGAAAAATATCAAATAACCTAACCTTACACCTAAAGGAGCTTAAAAAAGAATAAACAAAACTCAAATTCAGTAGAAGGAAGGAAATAATAAAGATTAGAGCATAAATAAATGAATGGAAACTTTAAAAAAGGCAATAGAACACACAGAATATGAATAAGAAACACTTGATTAGGGGAACTTTAATGTAGTTTGCTGCCATATTTTGCAGGGCTTTTAATATCAGGACAAGGGTTATTGGCAATGGAGATAGTGGAGAGTTAGCAAATGATTTTGAGAAAGGGAATAATGTGATTAGAGTAAAAAAAATTGTCTTAAATATAATTTGGACTGAATAAGATCAGCCAATAGTTTTATAGGAAGGGAGGCAAAGAATGAGCTTTGAATAACTAGTAGAAAGTAGATAGACATTAATGGAAGAACATTCCGTGCAGAAAGAACAGCATGTACAAAGGCACAAAAACAATAACTATGATGTTAAATTAGGATAGTTTTCTTAACTTTGGTACTACTGATATTTGGTTTAGACAATTCTTTGTTATTGAGGGCTGTAGTGTTTATTTTAGGATTCTTTTTTAAAGTATAATTGATAATATATTAATTACATTAGTTTTGAGTGAACATAGTGATATATTATGTAATACTTATCTTGATAAATGAAGTTGTCATCTATCGCCATACAATTTATTATTATATTATTGACTGTATTCTCTGTGCTGCACTTCTTATGCCTATGGCTTATTTATTTTATAACTGGAAGTTTGCACTTACTAATTGCCTTCACCTATTTCACCCATCACCCACTCACCTCTCCTTTGGTAACCATGAGTTTGTTCTCTGTATTTGTGACTGTTTCTATTTTTGCTTGGTTCTTTGCTTTGTTTTGTTTTTAATATTTATTTATTTTGAGAGAGAGAGTGCACATAAGCTAGTGGGGGAGGGCCAGAGAAAGGGAGAGAGAGATTCCCAATCATACTCTGTACCATCAGCACAGAGCCTGATGTAAGGCTCAGTCCCACGAACCATGAGATCATGCCTGACCAAAATCAAGAGTCAGACGCTCAACTGACTCAGCCACCCAGGTGCCCCTATTTTGTTTTTTGGATTCTACATATACATGAAATCAGTTATGATCTCTACCTAAAAGATGCCAGATGCACCTCCTCCCAAACTGTGACAACAAAAAATGACTCTGACAGTGCTTAAGTCCCTTGGAAGTGGAAAGGGAGCAAAATAACTCATGATTGAGAACCACTGAATTCGGGAGAATGCATATAATTTAATAGAATCAGAAAGTAAAGTATAGCACTGAATTGGCTACAAATGGAGCTGGAAAAATAGAGACAGATAAAAGCTTTTAGATTATTATGTTGAGGTTTTTCTTTTCTTCTGGTTATTAAAAGGAAAATAAGAGGCAAAGTAGTGAACAGAGAAAATGTGTAGTTTAAAGGGATCATACTGGGAGTAATATGAAGGAGCAAGTCTATTGCCAAGGAGGCTGTTTAGAGGAAATTCTAAAAGCTCTATTTTTATAGTGTCATCCAGGACTTAAAGGAGACAACAGGATACATTAAAAAAAAAAAAAATTGGGGCTCCTGGGTGGCTTAGTCAGTTAAGCGTCCGACTTTCGCTTAGGTCATGATCTCGCGGTTCGTGGGTTCGAGTCCCGCGTCAGGCTCTGTGCTGACTGCCAGCTCAGAGCCTGAAGCCTGTTTCAGTCTGTGACTCCCTCTCTCTCTGACCCTCCCCTGCTCATGCTGTCTCTCTCTCTCCTAGAAATAAATAAAACATTAAAAAAAAAGTTTAAAAAAAATTAAAAAAAGGTTGAAGAGATGAGAAAAATAAAATATGGAGGATGAAGCAATATTTTTTTAAAAAGGTTGAAGAGATTAAAAAAATAAAATACAGAGGATGGAGCAATAGTGTGAGGAGAAATGGTAATAGAGGATTTAAGGGTAATTCTTAGGGTCCTACTTAGAATAACTTAATGAATGAAAGTGCCATGTACAATGTTCATAGCAGCACTCTCAACAATAGCCAAAACATGGAAAGAGCCTAAGTGTCCATCAACAGACGAATGGATCAAGAAGATGTGGTTTATCTATAAGATGGAATACTACATGGCAGTGAGAAAGAATGAAATCTGGCCATGTGTAGCAACATGGATGGACCTTGAGGGTGTTACGCTGAGCGAAATATGTCAGGCAGAAAAGGACAAATACCATATGTTTGCACGTATAGGAGGATTAGGAGGAACTTAACGGAGGACTGCAGGGGAGAAGGGGGAAATAGTGGGGGAAGGGGAGAGAGGCAAACCGTGAGAGACTCTTGAATGCTGAGAACAAACTGAGGACTGATGAGTGTGGGGGGGAGGGGGGAGATGGGCATGGAGGAGGGCACTTGTGAAGACGAGCACTGGGTGTTATATGGAAAACAACTTGACAATAAACTATTAGTAAAAATAAAAAAAAAAAAAGAAAATACCATGTACATAAACAGGTAATAAGTTTAAAAGGAAATGTGTTCTGCTGGAGTGATAAGGGAAAATATGATAAATTCATTACTGGTTAAGTTAAATTTGAGGTGCCTATGGAAAAACAAAGTACAAATGAGCAATAGGTGGATATATCTATATATGTTCATGCTGGATTTGTACACTTAGAAATCATTCTTATAGAGTTTTTATAATGAGTAGAAGAGGCCAAGGAACAAAACATAGAGTGATATTACTTAAGAAAAACTAGAGGAAGAAAACCTGGCAAAAGTATTGGTGAATGTACTCCAAAAGACTAATGAGAGGAAAGTCAAGGAAAGAGAAAACTTTAAAAATGTTGATATGATCAATCAATGAAGTAATCAGAGAGACCAGTATCACAAGAGTAGGATTTAACAGCAAAGACACTGAGCACCTTAACAGTAGTAATTTTATCGAGAATGGCAAGCAAAGAGATGTGGAGGAAAGGTTAGGGAAAAGGAATGTGGAATACTATTTATACATGTGTATTTTGAAAGCAAAAATGAAAGAGAATGAGTAAAATGTAAAGAAATGGAAAACCAATGAAAAAGTTGATTTTCTCTTGAAACTATGAAAATTTAACTACTACATTAATGGAATAAAAGATACAAATCATGATTCTCTCAATAGATTTAGAAAAAGAATTTGACAAAATTCAACACTCTTTTCTGATAAAATTGTCAACAAATTAGGTATAGATGGAATGTAGTACTAAAAGTCTTAGCCAGAGAAGTTAGGCAAGAAAAGGAAATAAAAGGCACCCAAATCAGAAAGGAAGAAGCAAAATTGTCTTTGTTTTCAGATGACATATTATTATATATAGAAAACCTTAAGATTCTACCAAACAACTGTTTGTCTGAACTAATATATCAATTAGTAAAGATGCAGGATATAAAATCAATATACAGAATCAATTGTGTTTTTACACACTAACAGCAAACTTTTGGAAAGAGAAATTAAGAAAACAATCCCACCTACAATAGGATCAAAAATAATAAAATAATTGTGAATAAATTTAACTAAGAAGGTGAAAAATCTATTCATTAAAATGTATAATATATAGATGAAAAAATCAAACTGGAAGGATATACCATATTTGTGGAATGGAGAAATTAACATTGTTCAAATATCTATACTAGCTGGGGCACCTGGGTGGCTCAATGGGGAGTCTGACTCTTGATTTCAGCTCAGGTCATGATCTCATGGTTCATTAGTTCAACCCCCGTCTCAGGCTCTCCACTGACAGTGTAGAACTTCCTTGGGATTATCTCACCCTCTCTCTCTCTGCCTCTCCCCTGTTCGTGCGCTCTCTCTCTCAGTCTCTCTCTCTAAATGAACAAGTAATCTTTTAAAATATATATATATATATATATAAATATAAAATACATATATTATATTATATATAATATATACCCATACTATCCAAAGTGATCTATGGATTCAATGCAATGCCTATCAAAATTTTAATGGCATTTTTTTTCCAGAAATAGAAAAAAAATTGTACAGAATCACAAAAGACCCCAAATAGCCAAAGCAACCTTGAGAAATAACAAATCTGAAGACATCACTCTTTCTGATTTCAACCTATATTACAAAGCTGTGGTATTCCAAACAGTATGGTACTGGCATGAAAACAGAAATAAAACAGAACGGAGAGTTCAGAAATAAACCCATTCTTATACAGTCAACTAATTCTTGACAAGGATGTCAAAAACACACAATGGGGAAAGTATAGTCTCTTCAGTAAGTGATGGGAAAACGGGACATCCTCGTATGAAAGAATGAAACTTAAGCCTTATCTTACATCACTCACAAAAATTACCTTAAAAGATATTGAAGATCTAAATGTGAGTCTTGAAATTATTAAAGCTCTTAGAAGAAAACAGAGAAAGATCCTAGACATTGGTCTTAGCAATGATTTTTTGGATATGACATTGAAAGTATAGGCAACAAAATCAAATACGGACAAGCTAAAAAGCTTCTACACATCAAATAAAACAATCAACAAAATGATAAGTCAATGTATGGAACAGGTTGCACACCATATATTTGATAAAGAGTTAATATCCAAAATATATAAAAGACTCATATTTAAATAATGGGAACAGACACTGACTATTTTTAAAGTTTATTTATTTATTTTTGAGAGAAAGAGAGTCAAGGAGGGGTAGAGAGAGAAGGGGAGAGAGAGAGAGAGAGAGAGAGAGTCCCAAGCAGACTCTGAGCTCAAACCCACAAACCATGAGACCATGGCCTGAGACAAAATCAAGAATCATATGCTTAACTGACTGAGCTACCAGGCACCTCAGAAACTGAACATTTTTCCAAAGCAAATATACAAATGGCCAAAAAGTATATGAAAGAACAATCAAGATCATTAATCAAGGAAATGCAAATCAAAACCACATTGAGATTGCATCTCATGTTGGGAACCATTCTGAACCCAATAGTGGAGAAAACTCCTTGTGAGGTTAAGGCAAGTTTGCAAGACTCTTGCCCATCAGATGAGGACCAACCGATATCCACCCCCACTCAATTGTTTCTACTTGAGCATCGACTTCCAAGGCACCTTGTTGATTTATGATGAGTGACTTATTCAGCCTTGATATATTGATTGCATCTTGTGAAGGAACCTATTGTATGAACTTCTTTTGTGATTATGGGAGCAAACATTTGTGTTTCCTGAAAAACCTGTTTTTCTAATACTTGCCTTTAAGCAAACAGGCTATTGACCCCTGCTCACAAAGAACTAACATTGCCTTTGCTATGCTAAAAACATTGTCTTGTATTTGAATGCTAAAGATACCTTCTTTCTCCATAGGATGAGCATCTAAATCACCTACCTCAATCACTATTGATAAAGGTTATGCAGGAGTCTTCTACAAATCTATGTTCTGGGAAATTTTTTACATATCAAAAGATTTGTCATCAGAAATCATTGTCTAAGGCAAATGCCACTTCTGTGCCATCCCCCAAACACTTAATTATAAAATAAAATTGAGCCCCAGTCAGAGCGGAGATGCCTGCCTGGTGACCAGAAAGATTCTCATGGCTCTCTCATCACTCCCTCGTTCGTGGACACTGTCCATCATTCAGGGACCCCTGGACCTGCTTGAGCTGGACTCTGGCAACCCCACACCTGTTAGAATGGCCTTTATCAAAAAGTCATAGTAAGTGTTGGTGAGTTAGGCTGACTAGGCTAAGCTTGCTTATCTAGCACTTCCCCCATCTATACCATGATGAGATTCATGAAAGTGGTGAGCCTAAAAATGGAAACAAGGGGTCAATGAGGATGGGAGCTAAAAAAAGAAAAAAAATTAAAATTAAAAAATTTTAAGTCCTAAAATTTGAAGTCAATGCCAATTTTTTTTACGGCTTCCTATTACTTATCAACTTAGAACAAACATCCATACCAACGTTCTTATATTTCTTACCTTCATTTGGTATTTATATTCTTCATTGCAAAATTTTACTTTTTTAGCATTGTCTAGGCCCAGATTAGGTTATAAAATACTTTAAATTATTGCTGAAAGGTTTTGTCTTTTTATTTCCTTAACATATTGTAGCTGCTGCAATATTATGGCTAAAATGAAGTATGTGAAGACATAAGAAGGAATTTTTTCAATTTGTAAACTACCATATAAATGGAATGGAATTACAAGAGCATGAGTATTTCAATGATAAATATTTCAAGCTGAGATTCAATGACCTTTTATGAGGAGGAATGCTACCATTTGATGAACACCTAATATGTGCTAGCTAATGTACTAGATGTTTTACTGATGACATTTTATTGATGTGCACCTCAATTAATGAGTAGATATAATTATTCCACTGCTGCAAAAGGTACATAAATTGCCTGATCCCTAGTAAAGGGCTGAGTCTGGATTCAACTCCAGTGTGGATGACTCTAAACATGGGTTTTCATTTCAGACAGGAAGTTTGGCCTCAATGTCCATTTTAGTCATTACCATCAATATGACTGATGTTACTTCTTTGACCAATCTCATGTCACTATAGAAAACCATTCTTGTTTTTATCATTAGGCATCCTATACTGCATCTATACTAAAATACCAAGACCCTAAATTTCTTACAAAAGAAAAATTAATTCTGTGTCATTTGTATTTTAAGAGCTTTTCTTAGGGGAAAAAATATTTTTATATCTGTGTAAAGTACAATAGTAATTTTCTTTTATAACCTGAGTGAATAAAAGGTACCAGAAATTCTATTGCTCACTGTGAATTTGAACAATTTGAAATTTCACCACCAATGTTTCTAGAATGAGATTAAGTACTTGCAGATAATAATGAATGCACTGTTGAAATCATTTAAATGATTGAATGAAGTATTTGAGAGAAGTCATTGTGAGGCATATAATTCCCTTTTTCTCTCCTCTGGTGCATGGATTTCATTCCTTAAGTAAATGGGGGGGGGGGGGAGTATAGTACTTTGAAATTTCCCATATGAAATCTAGTACTGTTGCAAGACAAAGATATTTTACCTTGCGGCAGCATTTTCTTTACAAAGCATCCTTCTTGTCATGTTATTTTTGTTGGAGAATGATTTATTACAAAGTCTTTACAGTTTGGAGCCAGAATAAATCATGTTGGCTGGATATTAAGGAGCTATAATAATCAAATGTAGAGGTAAATTCATTAATTTTCCAAAGTTCATGTGGGTCATCACCACTTCTGAGTAACCCAGTGGTACTCAAAGCGTGGTCGCCGCACGAGTAACGCCAGAAACCAGAAATTTGTCTGGGTGCCTGGGTGGCTCAGTTGATTAAGCGTCCGACTTCGGCTCAGGTAATGCATGATCTTGTGGTTCCTCTGTTCGAGCCCCGCGTCGGGCTCTGTGCTGACAGCCAGCTCAGAGCCTGGAGCCTGCTTCTGATTCTGTGTCTCCCTCTGTCTCTGACCCTCCCCTGCTCATGCTGTCTCTCTTTCTCTCAAAAAAAAAAAAAAAAGACATTTAAAAAAAAGAAAAAGAAACCAGGAATGTGTCAGAAATGCAAATTCTAGAGCCCCTACCCCAAACCTCCTGAATCAGAAACTTTTGGGGATAAAGTCCAGCAATCTGTGTTTTAACAAGCCCTCCACAAGATGCTCATATTCCTAAAGTTTGAAGAATACTGCCCTAATCCATGGTTAATGACTTGGACAAACATACATCTTATCCCCAGGCTTCATCTTTAACAGGGATTCTTCATCTGGCTGAACATTAGAATAATCTGCCTGTCCTTCTTAAAAATATTGATGGCCAGACTCACCCAGACAAACTGAATCAGTATCTCTCAGGTAGATCTGATAACCAGCCGCTGGACTTGAGAACCACCAATCTATAACAGCAGAGTCTGTGGAGGAAGAATTTTGAGGATAGTTATCAGCAAATATGGATGAGAATCCCGATCCAAGTTTTTACTCATGATATAACTTTAGGCAAACCATAAAAACTGCACATTTCTCCATCACAAAATTTTGCAAGTGCCCAATGAATTGAATTATGTGATAATGCACTGTATATTCTAAAATGTAAAATTCGTGAATGGTCCAAGGCAGGCAGCAACTGATCTTGGTTAGAACTGAAGAGCATCCAGCCCCACTAGAGATGATGAAACAGAATTTGCACTTTAAAGTGGTCTGTCATTCATATACACATTCATGTTTTTGAAGCACTGTTCTAAAGTGTGAGGCCAAGACAAGTCATCTTTACAATGTATAAAAAGAGAAAATGCAATGGTTCCCATCATTCAAATTATCCTTAGCTTTAAATAAGTGTGGGGTTAAAAAAAAAAAAAAAAAGGAGAAGAAATTTAGAGTAAGCATTTCAGCTTTACATTTTCACTGTGCATTTCCTCTTTGAAACTGAAAATGAAAAGACTCTGTTTGTCCAGCAAAAATATAAATGAGTACAGGTCCTCTCAAGGCTTGCTGAGTTACTAAGAATTTAAAAGGAACTCAAGTTTGAAGAACAATTCTTTTCATGGATGCTGTTTAAAGGCTGAAAAAGAGTTGGATAATGTAAGAATGAGCTGATGAACAATCAGGAATAGCTAAAGTCTGAATGCAAATACTTGTCAATACACACACTATTTATTGTTATTATTATTATTATTGTCATAATGAACTGTCATAAATGACATACAAGTTTAAATCAACACATTATAGGTAAATGTCATTGTAATAATACCAAAAAAAAAAAAAAGCAACCAAAAATAAGGGCAACCAAAAAACAGTGCCTCATATGGATGGTTTAACATGAGTCTGATTTCCTTCTGCAGGTACCCCTTACTATTTATGCAAGTGTAATTATTAAGGCACAAGACATGATTTTCCTTGTAATAAACTTCTTGTATTCCTCTGCTCTTTGGAGAAAATAATAAACTGCCAGGTGAACAGAATGTCCAATAAATACTCCCATACACTTCAGCTCATCAGTTGTGTAAATTTTATCGACTTACCAGGATCTTGCTATTTGGATTTATTGTCTGTAAGGATAAAAAGCTGTAATAAAGGTGGACAAATGGATCCCATTGGCCCATAAATAACTGTTCAACCAAAAGAGCTGTGGCAGAGTAACTTTGTTTTCCACCATCTGGTGCATCAGAGAATGTTATTGAAGCAGCAGTAGGTGGTGGTGGGAAAACATCCATTTCATTTCCATCCTTGAGAAAACAGTAGCATTTGGAAAACATATGCATCCTCCTTCCTGGGCTAGCTACCTAAATACCATATAATATAAAAGGATTTATATTTTTAATATTTTTCCACGTTCATGAGTCTCATCGTGTTATAGATGGGGGAGGTGCTAGACTGATAAACCTGACATCAGAAGTGTCCTATTTTTCTGCAAAATGGAAAGAACACCTTCGTGAATAATGCAGAACTCCAAAGCTAAGGAAAACTGGTGGAAAGTTCCTGAGTAAAACATGAATAGGGGCCATCACATTCTCAGAGGATCAAGAGAGTTAAAATTTCCTGGTGGTCTAGTGGTTAAGATTCGGCGCTCTCTCAGAGGATCAAGGGAGATCCCACTTCAAAACTTAAATTACATTAACCTCCATATTAGTTAAAGCATCCTACATGAAGTCTTAAAAATTAATCCACTGATTAATCCATTCTTCTTTTTTATAATCCACTTATTTCAAACATTTTTATTTAGCATTTCTAAGCCTCAAGCATTTTGAAATCTCATCTTGTTTATAATTTTTTTTCTTGCTGAATAAATCTGTTCCCTTTACCAGACTCTATTCTTTACAAGCCTTATTTCTTGTATTTTCATAGACACAGACACAGGTGTACAGGGGCGCCCAGTTGGCTCAGTCAGTTAAGCTCAGGTCATGATCTCATGATTCGTAGGTTCAAGCCCTGCATCAGGATCCCTGCTGTCAGCATGGAGCCTGCCTCAGATCCTCTGTCCTCTCTCGCTGCCCCTCCGCCTGCTGGCTCTTTCTCCCTCTCTCTTTCTTTCTGTTTCTTTCAAAAATAAATAAATAAACTTAAAAAAAAAGAATCAGGTGTACAAAAAATTGAAATTTAATTTTTTAACAAGTTCTATTGTATGTACATTGATGTCTCCCATTCTAAAGAATGTAGAAAAGTTAAGAGTCATTTTTAGGCAAAATGGAGGAATAAAGAACATTCTGGTTCATAGCTCAAATTAATATCTTGCCACACCTACATTTAGAAAATATCCACATCCAATTCTTCCAAACATTTTAACATTCCTCTATCAAATGGTTATGGTTACCAGCAACTTAGTACAGAGTGCATTGAAGGAAAAATTAGTGAAAAGACAAAGGTTTTTGGATAAGAACTGGCATTGACTATGTAATGTTGGGTAAAATATTTTACTTAACTGTATTTCAGTTTCAATATGTATAAAATATTTTTCGACTTGATGAAATATATGTTCTTCAAGTTCTATGATTATACAGTTTCTAATTCTCTAAAAGTTATTTTAGGTGCTCATCAATTAACAGAAGAAAAACATAATTGAAAGCCTTATATATGACCATACCACTAACAACTCACAGTAACTGAGCATTTAAGCATTTACTAGAAGTAAACACTGTTCTGAGTATTTATTTGTATTATCTTGGTTTATAATAATAATAAAAAAATTATGTATGAGAAAACTAAGGCTCAAAGAAGTTAACTAACTTGTCTTTTGTCTCATAGTTAATGAGAGGTGATGCCAGGGTTTGAACCCAGACAATCAGTTTTTAGACAATGCACTATTAACCACATCTTGCAGCTGTGATGTTCCATCTAAAAATATTTTTACTTTGGGGCATCTGGGTGGCTCAGTCTGTTAAACATTCGACTTTGGCTCAGGTCATGATCTTACGGTTCATGAATTTGAGCCCCGTGTGAAGCTCTGTGCTGACAGCTCAGAGCCTGGAGCCTGCTTCGGATTCTGTGTCTCCCTCTCCTTCTGCCCCTCCCCCACTCGTGCTCTGTCTCTCTCTCAAAAATAAACATTAACAATTTTTAAAAATATTTTTACTTCAGTATATTCAAGTCTGTGTCATAATATTTTCAATATATATTACCATCAGTTTTATTTGTGTACATGGTGAGCAAGGGAAGACTCTACAAAAATTAGGATTGTTCCAACCTGCTGGTTTATGAAGGAGTAAGTTATCTACTCATATACTAGCTTATCTAGTCTCTACAGTATCTAATATTTCCAGAGAGCAGTTTTTATCTTAAATAATAAACTAAATAATCAGGTAACCCAGACACAATTCAAAATGTGATCTACTTGAGTTTAGGCTCACAATCTATTTTGTGTTCTATGCTGGGGCACATTCTAATTCTATTTGGTAAGTGTATGGCTAGGAAATATACACTGTGGTGCATTATGCATGTATTGTGGATTTTTACTTTCATCATTGTGTGGTATATATCTATCATCTGAGAAAAGGATTCAATCAGTTTCCAGTGAAGCATGTAGGGTCAATGGCAATCCTCATACACCACTTACTGACAAAAATCTAAGTGTGCTGGATTACCTCACATAGACATCAGAATAAAGGAAAGAGAATATTGAATATTCTGAACACTCAAAAGAAGAGTGAAACTGAACTTTACAGTATCCTCATAGGAAAATGAACCCTACAGCAAAAGTAACAGCTAGTTGAGGAGCTGAGTTCCTAAAAAGGAATTGAATAACCTATACTAGAAGAACGAATTAACTGGGGCACCTGGGGAGCTCAGTCTGTTAAGTGTCTACTTCCGCTCAGGTCATACTCTCACTATTCGTGGGTTTGAGCCACGCATGGGGCTCTGTGCTGACAGCTAACTCAGAGCTAGCTCAGAGCCTGCTTCAGATTCTGTATCTTCCTCTCTCTCTGACCCTCCCCTACTCATACTGTCTCTCTCTCTCTATATATATATGCAAGCAATATATTTTTTAATTTTTTAATGTTTTTTACTTATTTTTGAGAGAGAGAGAGAGCGTGAGCAAGGGAGGGTCAGAGAGAGAGGGAGACACAGAATCTGAAGCAGGCTCCAGGCTCTGAGCTAGCCTCAGCACAGAACCTGACAAGGGGCTCATACCCACGAATTGCGAGATCGTGACCTGAGCCGAAGTTGGACCGAGCCACCCAGGAGCCCCGCAACATTTTTTTAATAGCAACTAAGAGACTTTACTACAAATAGATCTCACTAATGAGATTTTCAAAATGATGTACTTCAGAAAGCAGCTGCTTTCATCAGATCAGATGTCTTAATACACATAAGCCTTAAATTAAAAAAAAAAACTTTTTCTATTCACTGATCCACTAAAATCTTTACAGTTGTCATACTGACACAGTGTGATATGATATTTCATATTTACCTTTTTTGCAAATTATAACTTTCCTTCCTGTTCTCTTCTACCTGGTGAACTCCTAATAATTATTACAGCCTCATATCAAAGCTTTTCTCCCTATTGGCTAAGTTGCCAAACAATCCTGAGCCCAGTGGAATAAACTTTGTACATACCTCTATTATAGCTTTGGTTGCAACCATTGTTTATTTAATAAATAATTACTAAGCAATTACTTAGTTCCAAGCGCTCTATTAGACACTAAGAATGTAATCACAGAAGTAAGGAGTCTCTGCTCTCATAAAATTCCCCTTAGTAAACAATCACAAATTATGTTGCTGCAATTACTAGTTATAGAACCTTTTCTATTAGTCAAGCCCCTGAGGGCAGGAAAACCATAACTTATCTTTGGATTTGCATGTCTCAAAGTTAGATGATACCCAGATCCTCACAATCTGCTTTATCCAGATGGACACACAAGTTTGAGCTGGCTAAATAGAGCCACTTAATTATGTTTATTGGTAGAATAAATCCTAGTCATTAATGAATAAGTATCACTACCTTATATCTAAGGGCAGGAGTTCATTCTTTATTGATTTTATATGTGGTCATCTCTGAGCTACAGCTCACACTTAGATTATGTGTGTAGAAGAACTGTTCACTAGATACTCACATCCAAGTATTTACCTTCAATTTTTAACATGCAAATAAAAGTACTGCATACAAAGACTTTAAGGCAGAAATAAAAAGCTTTTTTTATTTACAATTAGGTTATTATTTAGAATTATTGAGGATTAGTGAGAAATTCTGTGCTTTCTCATCTGTATGACTTGGGGGAAATCACTTAACTAGGCTTTGTTTTTTTTTTTCATTTGTAAAAAGCATTACTAATAATGCCTGCCCCAAACATTTTTATGGGGATTGTAATAGAAAAGAACAGAAGGAAATCTCTTTAAATCTCAAAGGGACAATCCAAACAAGATATTCTACTGAAACGTAAGCTCCACAGAGGCAAGAACTGTTGTGTTTTGTTCACAGCTAAATCCTTTGCTTCTAGACCAGTAGTACCAGACACTATGTTGGTGCCCAATAAACACTTGTGGACTATTTTAATCAAATGTTGGTGGTGTTAATATGTATATATGACAGAAGTAAGTAAAAAAAAATTTTAATGCAATATTGTCTATCAGTTGCCAATCTCTAAACCACATCCTAAAACCCAAGAAATTTGAAGAGTTTCTTAATTTGGGATCTGAGAGGGATTTATTTTGTCAAGTTAATCAATGTGTAATTTTATTACTACACCTATAAAGTCAAAATGAAAATTTTGCTCTATAAGGTTGAAAATGGGTTGCAATAGCAATTAGTTAAGGAAAAAAGCAGGCAGTGTTTTGATGTGTGTTGGGGGAGGGCGGTGCATGGGGTGCGTATGCACCTGCATGAGGAAAGGTTTGGGTAACATCTTGCATCTGTTTAATTCGGTAGCTCAAAAGTAAGCTCTCTTAAGTGTCATCTTTATGTGGTCTATTATATTTAATGTGATTTTCAGATACTCAAAGCAGTACAGTGCAATCCATGTCATTAAATTCTTTTGACACCTGTTCCGTTTCTATAAGTATAACCCACAAAATGGATCAACTCACCCTATAAGCCTAGGCCCCCATACTAGTGATAGAATCATCTCCCTTTCTGCTTGGCTGCAGCTAATTTATCATAAGAGAACCCCTGGCTAACCACAGTAATGGGTCAGTTCTTACTGTGAGCTTCTGGATACTTGTGCTGCTTTTACAAATCTCCATGATATGATGTACTAAGCAAGAAATTCATCAATAAAATACTTGAAACACTTACTGTGGCAATCTATCTAAATTTGGGAGAAAACTAATCTTTATGGAAAGGTTCATCTTGATTATGATGATAGAGGTGTATTAAGGAACAATTATTAGGATTTCAGTGGATGAAGAGGTGCCTATCTCATAGAAAACCCCTGAATAATATGAGACATCATATGAATTATTCATCATTCACAAGGTAATATATGTTAGCATGCATTGCCAAGAATGAAGTGGTCCAGTTAAAAAAAAAAAATGGCACTCTAGAAATGGTGTGCTTATTCCTTCAGCAACTCTAGCCAGGAAAGCATTCTTATTACAAGTCAATGATTGAAACAAAGGGGAGGTTAGCAGTTGGGTCTCAAAAGTTCAGTATTTTACATTCCAATTTGTCTGCTTCATTTGTCCAGAGAAAGTGGTGCTGCTACCACTAGAACAGACTCTGGTGCGAAGTTTGTAAGGACCTGATGAGGAAATATGGATTGGGGAAGCAGCCTAAATTTCTTGAGTTTAAATGACAACATTCATCCCCTTACTGCCACCTCTTGGCTGCCAGTAACTTCAACCAATAACTACCTTTCCTGGGAATTTGACTTTACTGAAACTAACCTGGCCTGCGTGACTCTCTACTGGACCAGCTTTAAATGTCTTCTTGCTCTTTATGACCCTCACACTAAAACCATACCAATACAGTTTTCAAAGCTTACACTGACCTGGAGAGTAGGAGGGTCTCTGCAGAAGTCCAGTAGCAAAATGAGATACGTAACTATACTTGTGCAAGAAAAACTGGGCAGAAAAAAAAAGTAGAACTGAAATTTCATCTTAGCATAGTGACCAAGGCACTTGATGATTTTGGCAAGTCACTTCATTCCCTTGTGCATATTTCCTACTTTATAGAATAAAAGAAGACAGAATAAATAGACACCTTTGGAAAAGAAAAAAGAAACTGAAAACACAACAGATTGGAGTTTATACATAAGGCCCAAACAACTTTCTTGTTTTTAAGTTTATTTATTTATTTTGAGAGAGAGAGAGAGAGAGAGAGAGAGAGAGAGAGAATGTAGGGGGAGGGGCAGAGAGAGAGGAAGAGAGAGGATCCCACGTAGGCTCCATGCTGTCAGCTCAGAGCCTGATGTGGAGCTTGAACCCACAAACCATGAGATCATGACCTGAGCGAAAATTCAAGAGTCAGATGCTTAACTGACTGAGCCACCCAGGTCCCCCCCCAAAGCAAACAACTTGCTATACTTCAGTTTCCTCTAAAACCCTTAGCAGTGCATTACAACTATGTACACTGGGTATGTGGGCAATGGTGACTCGAGTCAGTCATTTATTGTTAAGTTACATTCAGGGCTCATCAATTGAGAAGGAATGCCTTTTAGAAATCCATCTCATAAAATTATTTCCTTTTGCTTATGTTAATTTGATCCCCTACAAAATAGATTTTACTTCTCTGGGAAATGCCCTTTTATGAAATTCCTTATATACTTATATTTCCAAAGCTGGGAGCTCTTCCACAGTAAAGCCTGGGACTAAGTATTCTTTTTGTATTTCCTAGCACCCAGCAAGTTACTGGCAAGCATAGCGGTGTTTGCATGCATGAATTAAAAACCTAGGCTTTAAATAAATTAGATTATGTATAAGCATATTATTGTATACTATGTAAATAATATATAAACATATATATTATTTATTAGTATACATAATATATTATTTAAAATATAATAAATATATATTTATATATATTCATATAATTTATATATATTATTTATATAAAATACAATATATTATATTATATATTATTTATTATAAATGTATATTTACAATATAAAAAACTTTAAATTAATTACATTATATATAAGCATATTATTATAAAATATATATAAATAATATATAAGGATAAGCATATTATCCTAATATATAATATATAATCATATCACATAAAATGATGTAATTTATTGTAATATATATAACATTCAGCTTAAATGACAGCATTTAAACTGTCATTTAACTACATTAGAAATAAATTTATATTATATATAAATAATATATATTACATTATATTATGCTATTAATAAATTAAAATGTAAAGTTATTTTATTCTGGGTCAGTCAGAGGGATGTGGAAGTGGTGTGTGTTTTTAGATTAAACTCACAGAATGTAAAACCCATATAAAGACAAAGAATTTTATATGGCCTTACATACATCATAGTAAATGGTCAGTAAGTAAATCTACTACTTGAAAATTAATGTGCTACTCACCATCAGGGAAATACACATTAAAACCACAATGAGATATCACCTCACACCTGTCAGAATGCCTAAAATTAACAATGCAGGGAAACAATTGTTGGCAAGGATGTGGAGAAAGCGGAACCTTCTTACACTATTGGTGGGAATGCAAACTGTTGCAGCCACTTTGGAAAACAGTAAGACGAGTTTCTTCAAAAAGCTAAAAATAGAACTACCCTATGACCCAGACAGTATACTAGTAGGTATTTACCCAAAGGTTATAAAAATACTGATTTGAAGGTGTAGGTACACCCCAATGTTTACAGCAAGATTAACAACAATAGCCAAGGTATTGAAAGAGACCAAATGTCCATGGACTAATGAATGGATAAAGATGTGAAGATTTATATATATAATATGTATATATATAAAAAATACTACTTACATATAAATTTTTGTATGTTAAAAAATATTATTTATCCATAAAAAAGAATGAAATCTTGCCATTTCTAATGACATGGAGGGAGCTAAAGAGTATTATGCTAAGCAAAATAAGTCAGAGAAAGACAAATACCACATTATTTTACTCATGTGGAATTTTAGAAACAAAGCAGATGAACATAGAGGGAAAAAAAAGAAAAGACAGGAGCAAACCAGAAAACAGACTCTTATCTACAAAGGACAAACTGAGGGTTGATGGAGGGAAGTGAGGGGGGATGGGCTAGATGGAAATTGGTATTAAAGAGGATATTTGTTGTGATGAGCACTGGGTGTTGTTTGGAGATGATGAAGAATCTACACCCAAAACTATATTACACAGTATGTTAACAAACTGGAATTTAAATAGAAACTTGAAAAAAAAAAGGAAAGAAAAGAAAAAAGAACTAATGAATTTAAATAGAAACTTGAAAGACCAAAAAAAAAAAAAAAAAAGAAAATGAAAAAATAAGGAACAGAATTTAACACAGCAAAGAGCAAAACAAACAAACAAATTGATGTGGTAAAAGGTCTAGACAGTAACACTTTTTTGTAAAGTATTTCACCAAGTAAACGTAAGTATGAGTTAGCAAATTTTGTATAAATGATTAAACAATAATAAAGTCCAAATGTCAATTTGTTTTTTTTCTTCCTAGGTCTTAGGAGGCTTTTTAATTTGTGAGATTATTTGTATTTGCCCAATTCTCTACTTCACTGTGTGGTCCATGAAAGATGGACTGTTCTTTGCTCAGCTTTAAATCTCAGTGACTAGCTCAGCGAGTACATGGTATTTTCTTGTGTTGGTTTGGAATCAAGATGAGAAAATAATGATACATCTTGATAAGAAGCAGTAAACCTTTCATTTAAAATTCTAAGCCATTGTTTCTAAATTCATAAAATATTCAGACTTGTGAATACACGTGATAAAGAAAAGATACAATCTTTTCCCAGCTTTGCCACTAAATTGCTTTATGATTTTGGTGAGACCTTTAATTTCTTTTGTGTTTATTTCTTCATTTGCAAAATCAAGTAAGTAAATACCGCCTGGCCACATCCATGAAGAGAAAGGAAGTGGTAGGATGCAGATGGCAAAAGCTGGGAAAGGTATCTGACCCATGGAGTTGAAAGAGCTGTTTGTGTTTCTAATTATGCCCCTTTAGCTCCCAGAACTTTAAGGAAACTGCCTTTTCAATGACGTTTCCATTCAGATAGGAACTAAAATTGTATTAGCTTTGGTTTTTGTTGTATATCCAGATGCCTATCTCAAGATGTGGAACAAAATACTCCAAAACTATTTGTTCATGAAATGATGATAAAGAATTGCTGAGTTCATTGTTCTCTTCTCCAACTTCCTCCCTCTCTTTTGATATCCCTGTAACATCGCTACCTCTACTGCTTCCCTCTTCTTGAAGTACTCCTTATGAATAGCAACTGTGATACCACACTGCATTTGTTTTACTCTCTTCATCTTTCCTTCTTGGTATCCTCTTTTTTCTATGTCCTCAGATACAGGTGTTACCCAAGGTTCAGTTCATAGCTTTTATCTCAAAATTCTTTACAGGCTTTTTTAGGCAACTCATTCCAATGCTTTCCATTGTAAGCATTATCCGTATAACTTTTGGATTTATTTTTTTCTGGTGCTGTTGGAAGGTGCTGGACACCTTCCAATGTCCAATCTCACATTTCCAATTTGGGGCCTTCAATGCCTTCAGGTCAGATGGCCAAAAGTAAGCTCATGATTTTCCCTCCCTCCCAAACCATGCTTCCTGTAGCATCTCTGTCCTTAACAATATCATTATTGTTCCCATTACCTTTCCTTAAACCTTCATGGAAAATCCATCATAAAATCTTGCCAAGTCAACTGTGTTTTATCATTCTTATTTATTGTTTTTCCTATACTCACTGTCACATACTAAGTCAGCCTTAATTTTTGTTGCTTGCCCTACCGTGATAGCATGTTCATTGGTATTACATCTTGATATTCTCTTTCTGGGCCACCATTACCATGAGGGAAGGGAGCAGGAAACTAGAAAAGAACATACTAACAATTTTAATAGTTGATGAGAATACAAATATGAATGTCTCTGTCTTTAAGACTTTCACTCTTTGTAGCAACAGGCACAGATACAAAAGAATGCAATAAATATGGCAAGTCTAAGACCACATCATGCATAGTGTGTTATGAGGGAATCACTTACCTTAAAATCACATTCCCTCTTCTACTTGGAGCCAAGCTTTGTTCTTTCATTCATGCCTTCTGCTCCTTCAAAGACAGAAGAGCACTAGAAGACTAAAGGCACTATTCCACCAGTGTTTTTAGCCAGGATAGCCATAAAGAGGGCATTGATACCTTTGCTAGAATTGTCTTAGTGGAATGGGGATTAAGAAAGTCAAAGGGCTCTGGAGATAATTTCTGAGCTAGAATTAAAGAAGTGGAGAGAACAGTTGTGATAGGTGCCATGATATGCTATCATATATTCCATCAGAAATATTATCAGAAGTATGATTCCCCTGGTGCTGGGCTTACTGCCAGAAGAAGTGCCTCATCTGCTGGCCCTCTTTAAGGACTGCCTGAACTGAAGAAAATGGTCTGACCCAAGGTCATGCTTCCTTTCTGAGGACTGCAGCATAATACCTAGAAAAACAGAGTAATATCTATACATTTCAAGAATTTATTGGACAAAGGATTGAATTAATATCAATACCCATGCATATGGTACTGTTCTCTGCATGATCTTAGCTCCTGAGCATCTTATAAAATTAGCTGAGGCCTTTGTTGTGGCATCAGTGAGTTCTACTCTTCCCCCTGCCCAATCTTTCCCTCTTAGTCCCACAGATTTTGATTCCAAGAGACTTCTTGTGTGTATTTCCCACATGTATATATCCATCTCAGAATCTATTTTCCAGAGATCCTGACTCTTAGGTAATGAAGGACATTTTTCAAACTGAGCTCCAGAATAAATATCCATGGAATGGATCTGAATTCAACCAGCAACCTGAACAAGAGCTGCTCCCTTGAACCCTACTGGATCAGAAGATTCAGTCCATCAGTCCATCTGCATACTGAAAACAGATGCTTACAAATGTAAGCTAGTCCATTTGGAGAGGTTTCTTAACACAGCATTATTGTGACAAGAAATACTAATCCAAGGCATTTTATTCCACATTTTACAAACGAGGAAGCCAAGGCTCAAAAACATGTAGTAATTGGTCAGTATTGTACAACTGGTGAGCATTAGAGAAAGGCTTCAAACCAATTGTTATCACATGACAGCTTCTCATATGCCAACTTCTCAATTTACCATGGTCAAAAGTTTCTGGAACGTGATCTCACTTTATCTATCCAGAATTGTTGCGTAGGACACTTTTTCACAGGAGGAACATTTTGGTCAGACTGTACTTCTCAAAGATCTTTAAATACTCTCTCTGCTTTCAAACACTTGTTCCTTGATTCCTGCCATCCTCTCCCATGGAACATCATTCCTCCAACCAATCAACACTTAGGATTAAAAAAAAAAAAGAGGCTATATCTTCCATGAAAACTTCTGATGGTTTAGGAACAAAGAGTGATCACTCCCATCTTTGAATTATTGTGTCACTTACACCTGACTTATGACACATTGCCATACTCCCCTGAACAACAGTACTGTATGGGAGGCTCCCAGGTACAGACAGTCTTTATCTCCCCTCTGCACCTAGTATAGAGATTATCAGTAGTAAGTTCTCAATAAACATGTTTCAGATAAATGACTGGTGGGTAATGAAGAATTGTGAAAAAATACAAAAGCTGTATATCAATGTAAAGTATTATTACCTAGGCTTTAAATTCTACATATATATATTTATATTTATATATATTTATATATATATAAATTCTATATTTATATATTATTCTATTGTATTAAATAAACAAAATGGGCAATCAATTAAGATAGACTGGATTTAAATCCTCGCTTTATTAGTATGTCAGGATTTTTATTCTCTAAGAATATTCATATCATTTTTTAATTAGGAATAATATCTACTATATAGTGTTAACATGAGTACTGAATGAAACGCATATATACAATTATTGGCTCAGAAGTTACTAAAATAAGTGCTAAGTGCCTTTTTCTGTATGCTTCTCTCTTCCTGTCTTTCAATCCTTAGACTTCCCTTTCCCCATAATAATTCCTATAATTGGAAAAGTTTGTTTGTTTCAATGCCATCATATTTCATCACTTTGGAATCAATTGCTAGAAAATACAGAGGCTATCTCTCATTAGATAGGTATCTTTCTGATAACTTCTGAATTTGAAAAATGACTCCTCCAAGATGAGGTGGCAGAATTAGCTGCCAACCCATAATGAAATTAATAATAATGTCTAATAAGAGAAAAAATAGCTAATATCCTCCTATCTTAATGGATTGATTAGGCCAGAGTCAGTGAAGAGTTAAGAACAGGCATTATAATCCTATCACCTAACATATTAGGAACACACACTGTGTGTGGCAGTCTATTCTTCTGAAATAATTCATTACCTGGGGGGGAGAAAAAGTCATCTTTAAAAATGCAATGGGAGGGGTGTCTGAGTGTCTCAGTCAGTTAAACGACCGACTTCGGCTCAAGTCATGATCTCGTGGTCTGTGGGTTCGAGCCCCGCATCAGGCTCTGTGCTGACCAGCTACTGGTCAGCACAGAGCCCAGAGCCTGCTTCAGACCCTGTGTCTCCTTCTCTCTCTGCCCCTTCCCTGCTTATGTTCTGTGTTTCTCTGTCTCTCAAAAATAAATAAACATTAAAAAAATTTTTTTAAAATAATAAAAATAAAAATGCAATGGGAAAATGCACTCTGAAAATTTGTGTTTATTCATTAATACTCTAGTCTGTGAAAATATAAAATAGGCAAACAGGCTTTGTGAGAAATAGGGGCTTAACAAAATCAAATACAAATTTTATTTTAAGGCTTGTCATTTCATAAAACCAAGCAGCAGGGAGAAAAAAATGCTGAAGAAGCACAACTTTAAAATTAATAATTCTTATCGGCAGTGAGTGACAGTCCAAAGGGGGAGGAGAAAACAGAAAGATGAAATTATACATGAAAATGCCATAGAGTATTAATAATTTATGTGAAAGCTTAACTTTTCCTAAGAAAGACGAAGTCTTCATTCATGTTAGTTCTCCTTGGTATTATCTCTCAAACTGTGGTTCTAAATAGTTTGTTCATTTTTAATAGTTACTGGAATATAAAGTATATGGTGAATAGTGTCCTAAAATCTTCACTTCCATCTCATGCCCATTCCCTGTTTCAATATAAACCTTGTGACAAATTGTAAAATATTCACAAAGTGGAAAGTTAACCGGTCATGTGCTCAGAAGAGATTAATGTCTCCATCTGCAGAAGTGAATAAAGGCAGCAAGACTCCCAAATGCTCTCGGTATACAAAATGCTGAAATACAGAGAAAGCACTGCATGGTGTTTCTTTTGGAGCTTAGACTCAAGATGAAAAATGGGCTGCAGTCTGGTAGTTCAAAATTAACTTTTGGCAAATTAGATCTAATTGTTGCCCTATTCCCAACTCAAATGCCAGCATAGAGTCTTCAGTGAATTTATAATCCAGAAAGCAAAATAAGATCCAAATAATACATGTATATATTCAAATTTCAACATTTCATGAGAAGGTACTATGGACCAGCTGCTATACTTGGTACTGGGTATTGCACAAAGAAAATTTAAATGTTAATTTTACTTAAGGACTCATGACTTCAGAGTTTTTTTGTAAAATTAGGCAACTACAAAGATAAAATTACACAGTTTAATTCTAAATAGCCTCCTAAGAAGGGTGCCTGAGTGCCACAGTTGGTGAAGCATCCAACTTTTGGATCAGGTCATGATCTCAAGGTTCATGAGTTCCATCCCTTCATTGGGCTCACTGCTGTTGGCACAGAGCCTGCTTCATGTCCTCTGCCCCATCTCCCTTTGCCCCCTGCCCCCAACTCATGTTTGCTGTGCATGCTCTCTCTCTCTCTCTCTCAAAAATAAAAATAAATAAAAATATATAGCTTCAGAGGAGAAAAAAAGTCAGAAGAAGAGCTTGGATTTGTAAATGAATACAGATGAAACAGGTGACTTTCTTAATATTAAAATAAGGTTGCTAGAGGAAGACATCAATGAACTTGAGAGATAGGAGGGGCTTTAGAAATCATTTACTGAAGCTCATCAATTTTACCAATGAGGAATAACGTCCATGGATATAAGATGAATTGGCAAAATTTGTACAGAGTTCTGAATCATTTGTTACTTGTGTAAATTTGAGTAAATCGCTTTTCTTCTCTGGGTCACAGTTTCTTAATCTACAATTTGACAATAATTCTGTCTTCCTTGTTGGATTGGCTTGTGTATTGAATAATGAAATATACACAAACAGTTTAAAATAGTGCCTGGCAAAGAGTAAGCACCCAAAAGTATGTTCTTAAATGGATGTTGTTGGCAAGACAACCAGCACCCAGTTTTCATGGTTCTTAGTCAGAAGCTCTGTTCAGTACTCTATTGTATGCTTAACAACTTGCTAGGAGGGTAGATCTTATGGTAGAGTGGTCTTATTACAAAAGCTAATAATAATAAGGAGGACAGGAGGAGACTTTGGGAGGTAATAGATGTGTTCATGACATAGGTTGTAGCGATGGTTTCATGGATGGATACTTATCACCAAGCCACCAAGTTATACATTAAATACAACAGGATTTAGTCAGTTATACCTCAATAAAGTAGTTTCTTAAAGAAATAATTATGTTCATTAGGCCATACCACCTCAGTGCATGAGAGTCAGTTCACAAATACTTAAACTTTAAGACTTGCATAGCTCACCCCAAAAAATGAGTCTGCAACAGGAAGTGCTGATGAAGGAAAACTATATGAAAATAATAACATAGTCAGAAACAAGAATGGAAGGAGAGATCAATGTCAGTATCAAGAAAACGAGCCTCAAAATTCTTCATCTAACATAAATGGACACAAATAAGGAATAGAATCACTTCTTGATAGTACAGGTAGCCAAGAATCACCTGCAGATGTAAAAGAAAGAGGAAAACCAAATCTCTTCCATTCTTATTCTATTTCTCCATCAGAATGATGAAACAACATCAATAAGAAGAACTTGAAATCCAACCTCTTTGAGGTTATAAAAGAGTACCTAATCTCTCCTGAGGAAAGTAAATAATGTAGGGATTTGAAAAGCTTTTGTGTTGCATCACCAGAGGGCTCTGTGAGCCATATAGTGTGGTAGTTGGAGCAGAGATTTTGGGGCTGGGTAGAAATTGTTTTAACACAGTCCTGTTCTAAGTAAAACTGGGTGAATAATAGTACCTCACTCAAAACAAAACCTTAAAGGATTAAACAAGTTAATATGTGGCGTTTGCAGCATGTAGCGAGAGATATGTGAAGTACATGAATGTTAATAATTCCAAAATCAATGGGCCAACACTACAAAAATGTTTGACCTGTGTGGTGATTGAGAAATAAAAATTAAAATAAGAATGAGATCTTATTTCTCAAAGTTACTATAGCCAAAAATTGAGCCATGAGAGTTTTTGAGTAGTATTTACATCAGACCTGAGGAAAGAGGGGAGGCTCAGTAGAAGCGGCAATAGAAACAGTGTAAGGAACAGGATTAGGGAACATAACATGCAAGAGAAGAAACTGCAGAAAACAGCACCATCCCAAAGCTGGCTGAGGAGATCAAGTTGTCAAATGAAACAGAGAAGAGCGTTCTGAGATGATGCAGCTCTTAAAAAAAAAGAAAAAAAAAAGAAGTATCCTAGCATTTCCTATATCAAATTGAGATCTTATTCTATAAATCTGTAACTAAATTCTATAAATCTGTAGGAACGGGGTTCTGGAGAAATATGCCCTCACTGTAGACATCCTATGCATCATGACAGTTTTGTGAGGCATTCTTGAGAAGGGCAGTCTGCCATCATCCTGACCCATTTGAGGAAATAGCTATGAAGGGAGGCACTTTTCTTTTCTTTTCTTTTCTTTTCTTTTCTTTTCTTTTCTTTTCTTTTCTTTTCTTTTCTTTTCTTTTCTTTTCTTTCCTTTCCTTTCCTTTCCTTTTCTTTTCCTTTCCAGCTTTATGGACGTATAATTGACATAGGATACTGTATAAGCTTAAGATGTACAATGTGCTTTGATATTGGTATATATTACAAAATGATGATCACAATGAGGTTACTTAACATATCACTTCATATAATTTTCTTGTTTTGTGTATATGTGTGGTAAGAGCATTTAAGAGCTACTGTCTTTGCAACTTTTAAGTACACAAAATAATGTTGCTAACTGTAGTTACCATACTCTAAATTAAATCTCCAGAATGTATTTATCTTGAAACTAGAAGTTAGGGGCACCTGGGTGGCTCAGTTGGTTGAGCATTCACCTATGGTTCAGGTCATGATCTCACGGTTCTTGGGTTCAAGTCCCGCGTCGGGCTCTGTGCTGACAACTAGCTCAGAGCCTGGAGACTGTTTCAGATTCTGTGTCTCCCTCTCTCTCTGACTCTCCCCTGCTCACACTGTCTTTCTGTCTCAGAAACAAATAAAACATTTTAAAAATTAAAAAAAAAAGACAAACTGGAAGTTAGTATCAATGAACACCACCCCATTTCCCCCATCCTCTAGCCCCCACAAACACCCATTTATGAGTTTGACTTTTTAATGTTTTTTATTTGTGTATAATTAACACACAATGTTTCATTTGTTTCAGGTGTACAACATAGTGATTCAACTTCCCTATGTGATATGGTACGCTCACCATAAGAGTAGCTACCCACTGTCACCATATAACACTATTATAATATTATTGACTATATTCCCTATGCTGTTATCCCCATGACTTATTCATTCCATAACTGGGAGCTTGTATCTCCCATTTGGAAGACGGCACTTTTGACTGATCAGGTCACTTATGTTGGAGAACAGCACACCTTAAACAGCATTCCACCAGAATCACAAAGGGCTAATATGACATATGACTCTTTTTAGAAGAAAAAAACAAAAGGAAACCAGGTGATTTTTAGTGGAAAATACTTAACATTAAAAAGTGATTATTCAAACTTAACAAATAATGTCAAATTTGGGGAACATGATATAAACCATGGTATTCTTATTACCTATGAGCCTATTTTTTAATATTAATCAATAACCATTCTAAATGATGTACTGTTTGTACATAAAGCTTTAAATATACTTTCTTTGGGGATCCCAAAAGGTTAATCAATATTTATGAAAGAATACAGTCATTCAAGTGACAGAAAATTAGAAATCTTAGGAAATAAAGTTGACTTTCATACAGTTGAATATTTTTCTTTAATTCACGTGATCATTGATTCATCAAAGATCATCTTTTGAGTGGATCAGTTATCAAATGATCACCCTTATAAACCCTTGTTAAAAACCAGGGCCACCATGTATGTTCAATCTACACATCTACTTTGAGGAATTCTTATGATGTCATTAGTAATGCGACTTATTTGGAACTATTCCAAGCTCCGTGGGACAGACTTGAGATTTTTAAATCCATGTCTCAATAAATTGCCATTCTTGTAGTTGAACACAAAGACGGAAGTCTAGTGATCAATCCCAAACTTTGAGATGTTGTCCTTAAATGGGAACAGAAGCTCCTGGAACCCAGAGGGCGAACAGTTTTCCTGCCTCTAGCTGAAAAGAAGCCGTGATGGGGGTGAATTAAAAAAAAAAAAATGTGTCTTGGTGTCACACCAATCAACCTCCCCAGGAGTTTGTGAGAATACAGACAAATTGGGCAGGGACAGCTGCAGAACTTTAGAGCTGACAATTAAGAAGTGCTGAGACACACTGGTGCGAAACCACAGCATCAAGGATTTGAAGCTGCAGAAACAGCTGGGCGGATCCTCCAGCTCAGCACTTCCGCTTCCAGCCCATCTCGGAGCTGAGACCTTGAGCAGAGGGGAGACTTGGTGGCTGGGGAGCAGCAAGCACATTTAGGATTCATTCCAAAGATAAAGGCCAACCAAGTATGGCATCCACTACTTAGAGAACGTCTCTGCAGATATGTGAGAAAACTAGGGATGGTGTCTTCTGAATAGATTGGTACATTTTCATGTATGAGGACAGTGAAAATCCATCCCTTGAAGTTATGTACTAAAGGTAGAAAAAAGAATTTTGAATCACTCACCCTGAGCTGAATTCCAATCCAGTCACATACTAACTATATCAGTGGGGGCCACTGATTTGATCTCTTTTAGAATGGGATCAGCACACTTTTTCTCTAAAGAGCTAGAGAGCAAATATATTAGAATTTGTGGGCCAAGCAAACTTGAGGATATTATGTACATACTTACAGAAAAAGAGAGAAAAAGATCACAAATATCTTACTGATAAAATTCAAACTATTAATGGACACCCACATTTGAACTATTTGATACAAAATATTCTTCTTTTGATTCTTTTAAGAAAGTTAATAATGTAAAAAACGGGGTTCCTGGGTGGCTCATTCCATTAAGCATCCGACTTCGGCTCAAGTCGTGATCTCACAAGTCATGGGTTTGAGCCCCGTATCAGTTTCTGTGCTTACAGCTCAGAGCCTGGAGCCTGTTTAGGATTCTGTGTCTCCCTCTCTCTCTCTCTGCCCCTTTCCTGCTCACGCTCTGCCTCTCTCTCTCTCTCTCAAAAATAAATAAACATTAAAACATTTTTTCTAAAACATAAAAAAATTCTTTTTAAAAAAATGTGTTTGTTTATTTATTTATTTTGACAGAGACAGAGAGAAAGAGTCCTAAGCAGGCTCCACGCTGTTAGCACAGAGCCCTTGGCACAGAGCCCAACTCGGGGCTAGAACTCACAAACCATGAGACAATCACCTGATAGGAGTCAGATGCTTAACTGACTGAGCCACCCAGGTACCCAGGGTGTGTAAGAAAACCATTCTTACCTCCTGGGGTGTACAGAACAGCTGGTGGGCTGCACTTGGCTCCTGTGCTAGAGTTTGCCAACCTCTCTCTTAGAGCATACACGACCCATGAATTTACCAGCAAAGGTTACTAATTATTATTATTATTCAATAACTATTTTAAATTACTTACTAATTAATTAAATATTAATAAAAAGGAATAGAGTTCTGATATATGAAAACATTTTGTTAAGTAAATGAAGCCCATCACAAAAGACCACATATTATATGTGATGCATATGATATGTCAGAAAAGGAAAATCTATAGACACAGAAAGTAGAACAGTGGTTATCTAGGGTGGGAGATTGTTCAGGGTTAGGGGAGAATGGGTACTTAGTGCTAATAAATACAGAATTTCATTTTGGAGCAATGAAAAACTTCTAAAACTAATATTGTGATGGTTCACAATCCTGTGAACATAGTAACCACTGAGTTGGACACGTTAAATGGCTGACTTACATAGTATGTGAGTTATATCTCAATAAAGTTGTTTAAAAAAATAAAATGTTTTTATTACACATATATTTACCCCCACCAAGATCTCTCCTGCTCTTTCAAATCATGGAAAACAACATAGATAATCATTTGGACGATGCCACCAATACTCCAAACCACACACACAAACATGTAAAAAAATACACTTGAGTAAAAGTATTTAAAACAACTTGGCATTCATTTCTTCCACAGTCACTCATTAAATCCAAGTATGCATTAAGTATTGTATAGTTGGAATAAAAATGTAAGTAAGATAGTATCCTTGTCTTGGAATTGACTACAGAACAGGAGTAGAGACAGATATATAAAAGACACATGATAACTGGATGTGTCAAAGTGGTAATTGCTCAATTGGAAATTTGCAAAAGAAATTGTGGAAGCATAAGCCATGAAGAATTTCTTCTTCCAGACATATAGAGAAACTTTCAGACCAAAGCCTGAAGTTAAAACCAATTAAGCTCCATTAGTAGAATTTTTATTTGAATCAGACATTTGAAAAGCCAGGTTTGAAAAGCATTTGCTCTAATCCTCAAAACATATTAGAGCAATAAGAGAGTTCAGGCAGAAATAAGCCTTGGGGATGAGGCTATACAATCTTCCTCACTCAGAGGAAGGAAAAAGAGAAGTTGGGTAAAGAAAGAAAATTGATTTTCAGACTGCAAATTGGTAAATCAAGATTATTGGGGTTGGACTTTTTCAGGAGAGAGAGTAATAGATGACATAAAAATGGTTAGGTTAGACTCCTGTGGAGCGCGTGCTAGCTAAAAAAGACAGATCTCATCAGTTGCAACAATGCACAGCCTAGAGAGTTACAAAGTTGTTCAAACCACACATAGACTTGGGTCCCTTTTTCCTTAGCAGATGATAGAGACAGGGGCCCCGGAAAGCAGAGAAACACACCGAGGGAAATCAAAGAAAGGCAGGGCTCAAGGTTTGAGGGACTGTTAATGTCACCTCAACTAACCAGGTTGTCCTATCTGCACAGAGACCCACGTGAAATCAAGACACAACCAATGAACTGGAATGATGATCACAAGGCAAATCCCTTCAGGGTCTGAGGCATGAAACAAAAAAAGCAATTAGAAATGTATATAAAGCAATAGCAAGCAGGGCTGATGGCAACTAGAGAAAGTAGGCCCTGGCTAAATGAGAAAAGAAAGAAAAAAAAAAGGGAAAAGAAATACAAAAAGGCAGGAGGGAAAGCTGAGAGGGAGGAAGTGAGGAGGGAAGAAAGAGTTAGTCTACTAAACAAAACACCTAGATTTATGGTCCAGACTTAGATTATTTTGATCCATGGGGTAAAAATAGAGAAAAGTTAAGAGATTGGGGGTTTTCCAGAAGATAAGCAGCATATTCATTAGGAGAATGTGGACTGGATGTTTACTAGGAAGACAAGACATATTGAGAAAAAAGAAAAGCACGCTTTGTTGTTTATCTGAAATTCATATTTAAGTGGGTATCATATATTCTATTTATATGACAAAGCTAAAGGGATTTTGCAAATATAATTAAGGTTTCCAATCTGTTGACTTTGAATTAACCAAAGAGAGATTATCCTGGGTGGGCCTCACTTAATCAGATGAGACCTTTAAAGATTGTGTTCGAATACTTTATAGAAGTATTCTGCTGGCCTCCAGGAAGAAGCAAACAACCATATCATCAACTTCCTGTGCAAGGAGCAGCGTCTTGAATCTGAGGTGTTCAATCATACAACCACAAGGACCTAATTTCAGCCAACAACTACATGAACTTGGAAGAGGACTCAAGCTTTGTTTAAGACCTCAGCCCTAACTGATACAGGAATCAGCCTCATGAGACACAGAGCACAGGAATCAGCTAAGTGGTTCCCAGACTTCTAACCCACAGAAACTGTGAGATATTAAATGTATATCGTTGGAAGCCACTAAACATGTAGTGACTTGTTACACAGCAATAGAAAACTAATACAGAGTATAATCTCAGATTTCTTAAATCTGAGACTGATTCTGCCATTTCCTAGATTAACTGGGTTAAATGGATGCTGTTATTCTAAAATGTAGGCATTTATTAGTCCAACCTCAAATCTAAATTCTTCTATATTCTGAGGATGAGTACCTCATGCCACAAATCCTTTTTTTTTTTAATTTTTTTTTAATGTTTTATTTATTTCTAGGAGAGAGAGAGAGAGACAGCGTGAGCAAGGGAGGGTCAGAGAGAGAGGGAGTCACAGACTGAAACAGGCTCCAGGCTCTGAGCTGGCAGTCAGCACAGAGCCCGACGCGGGGCTCGAACCCATGAACCGCGAGATCATGACCTAAGCGAAAGTGGGACTCTTAACCTACTAAGCCACCCAGGCGCCCCAACAAATCCTAAAAGTCATGTAGAATAAAGCCAGGATCACCACCCTGACAACTGGCTCATCAGCATTTCTACTACTGGCACTAGAAATTCCTCCTTCCCTGTTTTCCTGAGAGAGGAAGATTTGTCAACAAAATGACTACATGTGAAACACTAGTCATCTCAGGGACTGCACAGCACTGTATGGAGTTCTTTGTTTTTTTAATGTTTTTAATTTATTTTTGAGAGGAAGGTAAAGACAGCATGAGCAGGGGAGGGGCAGAGAGAGAGATGGAGACACAGAATTTGAAGACAAGGCTCCAGGCTCTGAGCTAGCTGTCAGCACAGAGCCCGACGTGGGGCTTGAACCCACAAACCGTGAGATCATGACCTGAGCTGAAGTCAGACACTCAACCAACTGAGCCACCCAGGTGCCCCTGTAGTGAGGTCTTAACAAGCCCTCTTAACATCTCTTCAAGGCTGGGATTGTTAGCCACATTTTACTAATAAGGAAACAGAGGGCTCAGAGGGAATAAAGACTTGCTGAAGATCACCCAGATAGTAAATCGTGGAGTTCAAATTAGAAAATGATATGGTTTCTCACCAAAATCTATGTTCTCACTATTGTGAAACAAGCCTTCTCATTAAAACATAGTCCTCTTCATCTCAAGCCTCCATTCATGATTCACCCACATACCACTTAGAATTTAGAACTGGATGCAACACTAACATTAATCCTATATTCTAGGTTACTAATGAATCCGGGTTACCTGTGAAGTAGATTTTTCACAAGAAGCCTGTGTATTACAGGTACTCTGTAATAAACACGGGGAAGACCACATAGCGGCAAATTTCTCTACCTGAAAATGTTTATGCTAAGTAACTCAGCATTCACCTAATTCCATGAAGCTTTTACTTCCCGGATGTAAAGAGAAATTATATGAGCTTTACAGAGAAAAATTGCAAATGGCTTCTGCATCCAAGAATAACTGCTAACACATGCCAGGGCTTAATTACCCTCAGCACATAGCAATTGCATTCATAATTCTAAAATAAATGATTTGGTTTTAATATCTTATATTATCTATTTATAGATTTATAATTTTCTAGGAGAAATGGATAGCATTTAGCAACATTTGTGCTCTTTAGGCAAAGAGCATAAAACAATGGATCAGAAAACAGGATTTGAATATGTAAATCAATTAACAAGATTGCACCACATTTTATCAGATCCCAGAAGCAGAAATGGTATTGATTTTTTTCAGATGATCTTTTACTAACTATATTACATGTCTTAAATAAATATTAACTAGCAAGAGAAACTTGTCTAATAGGATATCAATATCTTGATAACCCTTTTTACTCTACATTTTTATTTACTGTTTTATTAATTTATGAATGTTAATTAACATTTACTGTTTTTATCCATAAAATATGTATATTAAAAGAAGGCTATAGCCTTAAAATAAATAAATATATAGACATATCTAAAATAACAAGTGTACACATACATATATTCTATATATGCATAGTTGTTTGTTACATGCATATGTGTGTTACATTAATTCCCATTATTTCCCCAAATGTTGACAGGTATGATGTTAAAGAGACCTTTTGCTCATCTAATGGAAGTTTGGTAATGGGTCAATTTTGTATTGTTTTGAGTCTCCATCCTAGTCTGATACAAGATATTTCAGAACAATGCAAGCTCTATCAGGCAGAGATTTTTATCTTTGACTGATAGATCACAAGCATTAGAGTACTGCTTGAGACAAAGTAAATACATGCTGCATGAATATAATAAACAAATGGCCTAAAATTTGATTCATTTTCCATGCATGCAAACTGAGAACAAGAAAAATGTTAAGGTGCTAACAACACCCCTTGCTTTAAAGCGAAAAAGAAGCTACATTTTTGAGAGTTCCTCCTTTTGAATAAAAGTTTAGCTTGCTGATGTTATTTCAACTGGAAAGATTGTAGGTAGGATGACGGCAGAGTGCATATTTCTTAAAGATGAAATGGAATTGTATTCAGTATCTTCAGGATCCCCTTAAATAGCAGTTTGAGGATGAATGGATCATTGGCATCCTTCTTCATTTTTCTCTTCATTACACTCTGAATTTTGTTTTAAAATCAAAGACACTATTCCATATGAGTTCTTCTGCATAAAATAAATACTTACAATATTATATGATAAAATCTTACATTTTTAAAATGAGGATAATTACATCCTTGTAAGCATGTACAGTATGAGTCTATATTAATGCGGAAGCCACACTGGTATAATTAAGCAATTACAAACAGCATGAACTAAAAAGAATTGAAAAAAAAATAAGAGTATAAGGATCTTCCCCTAAGGGACACACTTTCTATCTCCAGAAAAATATTGACAACCATTCCATCATGAACCTTTTATTCATGTATCAAATACAGCACTCAATTCTACTTAGCTTGTATATGTTACTGCAGAGGCAATAGCATTTAATTATTCCTTTAAACTTGAAATCATACATACTAAACCAAAAGTTCCCATAATGCCTTATTATTCAGTATTGCGAATTATTTTGTAGAATTCTCTTCAAATATATGTGTGGTGAGTTCATTACAGCAGAATGGCTCATTGGTTAGTTCACAAGAGACTCATTTTAAAAATCAGAAATTTCATCTAGCGCTAATTGGAAAGTTAACCCCATAAAGTTGTTTTAATGGTCAATATCCTGCCATTCTGCCTAATTTATCCAAAGGGAAGAGTATGGGGCTGATGAGTCAGAGGAATGAGTCAGAACCACTTGGCTCTATGCGGTGGTGGAATCCTGCAAACAGTTATTTCATTTCTAGACACTACTTAGATAAATAATGCATAACGTTAGAACCCAGCATGAGATTCAATATTTTGACTTAGGAACAGCTTTGTTCTTTCTTGCAGGACAATTAATATCTGGTTAGATGCCACTGTGAATGATGAATTGTTTCCTAAAATGTTGTATGATTACTTTTCACCTCTTCACTTTGGCACACATAATTTTTTTACGAACCCTTGAGAGCCTAAATAGTAGTACAAATGCATTCAAGCACCTTAGAAATGGCCTTGAGACATAAGCCTGAGGCCAGACCTTTTATGCATCACAGATGCAAATCAGATCTTTTATAGGAAAGGATAAATCAGAAAAACAGCTTTCAGGGTTAATGCTAAGATTCATGAGGAAGTATTTTACTGAGGACATTACTTGAATATAAGAAAAATTTCCTCACCCAGTTTGCACAGACTTTCCTGTAGTTTGTGGGCTACTTTGCACATGCCCTTGCTATTGCTTAGCTTCACGTTCATGTGTCTGCAGAAATATATTTTAAAAAAATGTATTATCTGTCAATTCATGAGCAGGGGGGAAATGTGCAGGCAAAGCTTCCTTGTGCTATAAAAAGAAATATAGTGGCTTCAGCTCCTCGGGAGTTTCCAGGCTTCACAATAAATCATAGACACTTATCTCAGACCTCCACAAACTTCTTTCTACTGATGAGGCACATTGCACTGTTACTCCCTGTTGCTTACTCCTGTGTTGCTAAGATGAAGACCAGGTGGACTTCAAGAGCTGACATTTGCCTTGAGCAGTTCAAAAAAAAGGGCTGACAATATTCACAGGTCTGACAATTCCAGGATCAGCAGAGTTCATTGATTAAAAGGAGCAAATTCAGAGTTTATAAGGAAAATTTTAACAATGGGCTGCTTAAACAAGTCATTCAGAATTTATGCTTCTGAATAACTTGCTGTAAAACTGAATAATTGACATTTCAAATGAGCCCACAATCTGATTTCTTTTGTTTGGCTTTCTCCAAAAGTGTCAGTCAGGATTTTAACAGTGAGACAGAAAAGTTTGATGTAACTTCCTTAGCATTGCCTCCACTGTTGAAATAATTAAACCAAAAGGCAAATTCAGGAAAACAAGAAATAAGCTAATCATGGCTGACTGAAAGTGAATCCATAAAACATCAAGGGCCACATGACAACACCACATACTTCACAAGACAAAACACACACACACACACACACACACACACACACACAAGGGATGAGTTTGGGTTCAAAGGTAAATAGAATCACTTTTTCTTGCATCTTCTCTTGTTTTTGTTTGTCTTAATTGGTTTGAGCTACTATAACACAATACCATAGACTGAGAGGCTTATAAAAATAACAAACATGTATTTCTCACAGTTCTTGACTGCGTAAAGTTCAAGATTAAGGTGCCAGCCGATTTTGCATCTGATGATTGCCCCACTTCCTGGTTCATAGCTGGCCATCTTTTTGTTGTATCTTCATGTAGCAGAAGAGGCAAAAAACCTCTAAGGGGTCTCTTTTATAAGGCCACTAATGTCATTCCTGAGGACTCTATCCCCATGACTTAGTTACCTTCTAGAGGCCTCACTTCCTAATACCATCACAGAGTTTCAACATATGAATTTGCGGGGGAGGGTGGTACACAAAAATTCAGTGCATCATACAACTGAAAAACAGCAACCAATTAGAAACATAGGAAGAAAAACATTTAAAAACATCTAGTGAAATGGAAATTAAAAAAAAAAAAAGAATCCAAGCAGAGTTGTCAGTGAGCCCATGATTTCTTGACTTTGACTTTTAGTCCATGATTTGTTTTCACTATTCTATTATGTCAGACCTAACTAGTCTATCAGGGACAAACTACGGCTCATTCATGTGTAAACTCACTTACTCTTCCTCTCTCTCTTTATATTGAATTTTAAGGTGTTTAAAAGAGATATCAAGTAATTCTTCAAAATAGGTTTTTATATAAACATGTGTTTTCCTAGAGGCATAGGCAAATAGACAAATGCAGAGAGCACATGCATATATACTGCTTGTAGTCTTGTCTCCTGGTCCAGGACAGACAGAAACCAAGGCATACAGCTGTCCATCTCCTAAATCATTGGCACATTAACACTGAAAAGAATTCTTACTGAAAATGGATGTATCGGTGGAAAGAAAGAGAAGCCATAGCTTCCTCCACTCACCTTCTTACAGGTAAAAGAAATAACTTCAGAACCACTGAGAGCACGTATGGCTTCAAGTGATCTTTATGGAAAAAATGACTACTTGAGAAATAATTTGTTCTGAAAGTTGCTGAATCTTTCCTACTGGCATAACTTATTACTGCACTGATGGCTTTCCTGCAGTTGGTGTTTTATCCCATATATGAAACTGTAATGAAAAGGTTAATCACAGCTCACCAGGGTTTATTATAGTTAGAGGCTATTAATGGTTTGAATGGAGTCCAGGTAATTCAAACCCTCAAGCATATTGAAAGAAACCAGTTATTAACTGTAGCCATGCCCTACATACTAAGGAGTACCTAATAATTTTCACTCTGAGCAAATCTGGATTTAAAAGAATATGGGAAAGTCAAAGGGTCTCTTCCAACATCTGTTTACTGCAAACTGTGTAAGTCAAACTTGACCTCGTCTAAAATAGGGTTTTGTGGGGTTGTCTTTTTTGGGGCCTTTTTAGTGTTTTGTTTTGTTTTGTTTTTTTGTAACTGGCCTACGAGTTTCTAATTAAGTGTTAATAGTGCCAGCTTTAGAGTCAGAATGAGTGAATAAAAAACAAATCTTTGCAAGTTTTTGGCTATGTGACCTTGGGTCCATTATTTCACCTCAGTATACCTAAATTCAGTTTCTTTACCCACGAAATGAGTGTAATTGAAGTACTTAATCTGTAGGATTGTTGCAAGCATGAAATAAGGTAATCTGTGGAGAGGATTTAGCATAGTGCCTACCACATAGTAAACATTCAATGAATGTCAGCAATTCTTATTTTTGTTAATGTTGTCATTATTATTCCTACATGAAAATAGGAGAGAATAACTTTAAAAGAATCTGAAACCCAAAAGAAAAAAATCTTAAACTTTTGCAAATAATGGTATATATACAAAATTTTATTTATGAATTGTTTGAGTACTGAAATGTATCAATGTCCTCATTAATCTCTAGGATTCTTAAGAAAACATGCTGCCCCTTGTCTATCAGTTTTACATTGCTGATTCAACTGTCCACCAGTTCGAATAAGGCTTCTGTCATGGTTATGGTTATTCACCGAGCTGTGTGCAACCTTTATTGCAGTGACTAATGGCATGCATTTTTCCAAATAGTGACAGTGTGCATGGGAGGTCATAAGAGTTGATGAGCGGGGCGCCTGGGTGGCTTAGTCGGTTAAGCGTCCGACTTTCGCTTAGGTCATGATCTCACGCTTTGTGGGTTCGAGCCCCGCGTCGGGCTCTGTGCTGACTGCCAGCTCAGAGCCTGGAGCCTGTTTCAGTCTGTGACTCCCTCTCTCTCTGACCCTCCCCTGATCGCGCTCTCTCTCTCTCTCTCTCTCCTAGAAATAAATAAAACATTAAAAAAAAAGTTGATGAGCAAACATAATAGTACACTACTCCATAAAAAAAAAGTGATATCCTCAATTGTATCTTCCTTATAATACATTTTTATATGTTTTTATTAGAATGGAGTCAGGGTATCTTAATATGTTAACTGTTATTAACAAAGCACTTTTAAAGCAAGAGTTTTTAACGTTTTGTGGTCTGAATTTTTGTATTATCTACTGCCCATAAGTACAGTCTTATGGAATAACTGGACCACACATGTTCGTCTACTTTTTTTTTCAATGCTAGAAAGTCCTATTCCTTCCTATGAAGCTTAAGCCAGCAGTTTAACATACCAGAAGAGGGATATGCGACTGAAGAGAATACATATCAGTTGGGCCACAACTGGGCCAATAGTATTTCTTATCTAGGACATAATCTTTGTTTTCTTCAATGCCAGTCACTAGCTGAAAATCCCACATTTATTTCATTTGCTTGTGGTGAGATGAATTCTCCTCATTTGCTACATCCCTTCCTCAGACTTTGCTAGAATAAGGCAAGGGAAATGCATAGAAGTTTGGGAAATGCAGAGGAAAACAAAGAGATATACATTTTTATTTTATTGCAGGGAATTTATTGAAGATGATGGATCCACTGATTGCTTTGTAAATAGCACATTCTAGGATCAGACCTTGATGAACAGGTTTACATTTACAGATTCAAAGCTTGCTATCTCCTCCCATACCTTGTCCCAAAATAGGGCTCTCTAAACAGTGAAACTAGATGGAAATGAGTGGTAGACAATTCTACTTGAGGCAGAGAAGGAAAGGCATCTCCATGAAGGAAAGTGGATGGGAAAATGTGATGAGGGAAAGGCGACAAAATCACAAAGATTAAGAAATTGCCAAAGCTGAGTGGAAAGATGAAAAGCTAGGATGTGGCACAGACCTGAAGAAAGTCAATATGAAATAGTCTGGGGTATAATGAACAGAACACCTTCAAGCTGAAGATGAATAGAGAGGACAATCCACTGAAATGGCATCACTTTCATTGTGTTCAATTTAGAATTAGATCTCAATCCAAAGTGAAAGATGATTGTGTACACTGTTTTGGTGTTATGGGCTAAATTGTGTTCCCCAAAAATCCATATGTTGAAGCCCTAATCCGCAGTACCTCAGAATGTAATTGTATTTGCAGATAAGGTCTTTGAAGAGATAATTGACTTAAAATGAGATCTTTAAGGTTTCTAGTCCAATATGACTAGAAATGTGACACAGATATAAGTGTACAGAGAGGAAAGACCATATGAAGACAGAAGGAAAAGAGCCATTTGCCAGCCAAGGAGAGAGAGCCTTCAGAAGAAAACAATCCTTTTGACACCTTGATCTTAGACTTCTCACCTCCAGAAATCTAAGAAAATAAATTTTGGTTTAAACTACTCAGACTGTGTTGCTTCTCGGCCTTTTGGCTAAAGTCAAGTGTACTCAGACTGTAGTACTTTTTTATGGCAGCCCTTGAAAACTAACATAACCTGGCCTCTGGCTTGCTTTGGTCTCAGTAACAGTAATATCACTTCATGATGGACATTACCACACCATTGCTAAGTTTTTATTGCCTGGTGCTGGAATTTAACAAACTTAGCACTGCTATGTTTCAGGTATTATGGTAGGTGCAAAGTTTGCAAGGAAGAAAGTGATGTTTCTTTTGCCCTCAAGAGGGCTACATTCTCACTGGGGACACACGTGTGTGTAAAAAACATAAATCTAAGTGTAACCAGAGTCAGGGCTTTATGAACAGTGTAAGAGGACCAAGGAAAGGAATGATTGTCCAACCTTTCTAGTAGGGGAAGACCCTGTGACATGGTCTAATAGAGAAACCTTCTAGATAAAGTGTCTTCAAAAGGTAGATTGCAAAGCAAAGATTAACACATAATATTTCTGTTTTCATGTGTAAAGACTTTATATGTAACAAAAGTTTTAAAACCTAAGGATTTCAAAGTTTTAATGTCATTAGGCTCAATGTCATTTGATAAAGCAATACTTTACTGTTTAGAATATCAATAACACACTATTTGGATATCTCTTATGGCAATTAGTAACTCCTATGCGTTAAGAAGAACTCTTGTCGGCAAACGGAAGACACATGACTCACACTTGCTTAGAAATACTGACTTCTGCAAGCTAAAGTCCCAGACACATGTTCACCTCAGGAACAGCTGCATCTGGGAAATCAACTGACATCCTGAATTCAACTGAATTCAACTCTGTCTCTCATTGGCTCCTCTCTCTCTAGATACTATTTTCTTCTGGTTTACTTCATTCTCATGCAAACTCTTTCTGTGTTGTGGTTGCTGGCACCTCTAGGTTTACATCAGAATTAAAACTGAGGATACCTACAGGTCAAAATCTTCTCCAATCAAATAAAATCAGTGAAAATACCAGTATTTTATCTTGTTAGGTACACATTATTTCACATATTTATCTTATCAAAATGCTATAGCCAAAGGGATAATATGTTTATTAGCCAGATCTGGAGTAGTGTCTCCCTTAGAAACTGAGGCATAGATTCGACCAAAGACGAAACTCTACTTGGACCACATGGGCTGTGTTAAAATTGCAGCGAGGTTCAGACAGAGTGTAATGAATGATGCATAGTCAAAAACAATAGTTATATGGGTCCCATTGAATACAGGATTATTTCTATTTCACATGTGTGCACATTTTATCTCTTTTACTTTGACTCCTAAATAAACATTTTTTCAATTTGTTCTATGTTAAAAAGAGCGAGGATGCATATAATATATAATGAATGGCAAACACTATTCTTTATACATATTAACTCATTTATTAAGCACAACAAATGTATAAGGTATCTTCATTGTTTCCATTTTACAGATAAGGAATCTAAGCCACTTGTAGTTACGTGACTTTCACAAACACGTAGCAAGAGGGAGCAGAGCCAGAATTCAAATAAAGCTTGGCTCCAGATTTCATCAGCTCATTCACTGTTATGTCACTGTTCCTGTAGGAGGTGTTCAATCCGTGTACTGAATGGGTAAATGACGAGTGACATGAAAGATACAACTTCAGCAGCAGAACAAGGAATTAAACTCAGAATTCTTGTTTCCCACTGGAAGACTTTATCCATAAGAACTTATTGCCCCTGGGATGATTCACTTTGATGTTCTTGTGATTTATTTATTTAGTTTTTTAGTTTTCTGGCTGAGAGTGTCTTTTCATTGTTCTGCATTACATCCTTACTTGTGAATGAGAAGAGATTTTATTAAACCAGTGCTCCATTTATTTATTTCATCTCATTTAGATCAAGATACTCTTAAAAGCTGTGAATGTCCAGGTAATTATAAATCAGAATGCTAATCTGTGAAGTTCATATTATCAAAGATTAACAGTTCCGTCAGAACAGTAACAATGTGATATAACACCCTGTTAAAAACATATTTACAAATAGAAAATTTTTACAATACTTATGTTTTGGTCTAAAAGAAAATGGTATATGTGGGCATGTATACATTTGGCTGTTGATGTAAATATAGTTATGCTGTCTATACTAGTTCATTAGGACAATTTTCCATTCTGAATCAACTTTGATCTTATCTACAGAATAACTCATTGTAGGCTGAACTTAGTTTTAAAACTATGCATTGTGGATATTTGTTCTACACACACACACACACACACACACACACACACCCTTCACCCTCTACCCCATGGCCATCCTCCCTCCCCCCCCATGACTGGGCTTCTTAATTGGCTCAGGAGTATCAAAAACTCAGAAGAGACAGTACTTGAACTTCTCATTAGTTAAAAACAGAGCCTGGCCCCAAAAGTATCAGTTTAGACACCCTATAGAAATTTGGCCTAAATAGAAACAATTCAAATCCAAGCAGTTAAAAAATCTCCAGGGCGCCTGGGTGGCTCGGTCAGTTAAGCCTCCGACTTCGGCTCAGGTTATGATTTTGCAGTTCATGAGTTCAGGCTTCCCGGAGAACTCTGTGCTGACAGCTCTGAGCCTGGAGCCTGCTTTGGATTCTGTGTTCCCCTTGCTCTCTGCCCCTCTCTACCCTCACTCTTTCTCTCTCTCTCTCTCAAAAATAAATAAACATTAGAAAAACATTAAAAATGAAATACATAAAACATCTCCTTTCAGGAGAGTCCCCATTAGGTAAAACCAATGTCAGAACTCTCTAAAGGTGCCCCTTGCTCTCCAGAAGTCAAACGACAGACAAGTTGGTTTTTCAGTATCCAAGCTCTGTTCAACAGTTTAAACATATGATCAGAGAATTCTTGGCCATGAATTTCTTTACTTATTTATATTTTTCACAAATATATTAATTCACCAGAAAGTATCCCATGCATAACTAAAAGGTGAATGTTAATAGATGCATTTTAAAGGTATCATTAGTTACATTTTATAAGGAAAAGTAGATTTCTAATTTGCTGTAAGTTTTTAGGATATAACCAGACTCAATCTGACTAGATTTCAATCATTATAATAGCAACAATATAAATACAGGAAAGAAAAGACTGTGAGGAGCATTCCATTTGAAATCATGAAATCATGTAAGAAACAGAATTTGTAGTGAGAGTGTATCCCAAGAGTACAGAAGTAAAACAGAATTATAAATCAGTAAAATTAAAATATAGTCAGACTTTAGGAAAACTAAAAATGTTATAGATATGCGATTGATTTTGAATTAAGTTTATATAAACTTTATATATATAATATATGCATATAAGATGTATTTTATGTTCATTTTTAGTTAAAAATAGTAAAAGCCAGGGCTACCTAAAATTCAAGTCCAGAGATAAATCATAGACGAACCCCATAGTATAGTGAAAACAATTAAGCAATTTCACAACCAACTTTCAATGTTTTTTCACATTTTTAAAAGATCATCCATAAAAGTTTTTTGTACTTCAGATGAATATCCTGCCATAAATATTCTCTTAACCATTCCTGTTTGTTCTGACCCCATTATACATTCCTTTTCTGTTCTAGCCACCAGTTAAGAAGCTATTTATATAGTTTTCTCAGGTGTTAATAGTTCCCTCAGTTGACATCAATGTGCAGAGATGAACATTTAGAATTCAGTTATCAGCTTGCTTGTCATTTAGATTGTCAGTTTCATTCATCTTCTCCTGAGTGAGTCAGTATGAAATAACATAGGCCTATCAAGGAAAAATGAGCCTGTGAGGCCTGTCATTGTTTTCAGTTCCATTCAATATAATTATTACTTCATTCTGTATCAGACTTTTGGTATTCAGAATTTGCAAAAATTAGGTATGATTATTACCAAGAAAAATGTCAGCTTTTCAGAGCATACCATCATTTGGAAAATTATGATAGATATCAGTGAGCATTTTTTAAATGGTGGTAAAGTCTAATTTTAGAAGTGGAACAAATGGCAATTCTCATCTTCTTTGGGCTCTTGGTTGGTTGGGTTTGAACGGACCAAATAAGATTAATATGTGTCTTAACATCATTGTCAAAGTTCCCCTGGAGGACACTGAAAAACCAACATGAGAAGCCAGAGAAACTGTAGCACTGAAAACTCTTAATGGAGGACACAACATCAACTCCTACAATGCGTATAACTGAAATCATGTAACAAGCAATCTTTTTAAATTAAATGGTCTACAGTACGCTGGTTGAGGGGAAAACAAACACATACAGTCTTTGAAAGCAAATAAGGAGAGAAACACGCAGTGTGGTCAATACGAAGCTGAAATCCCTAATTACAATGCACAGGTTTCCAAGGTAATTTGCAGTGTAACCTGAAAATATGATGTGTCTTCCCTGGGAAGCTGTGGTCAGCATGAAGCCAAAAGTGCGGTCCAGTCACCCAGGGCCCATGAGATCTAGCCACACACAGAAGAGTCAAGCAATGACCCTATTGAAAGTATCTATATGGAGAAAGAAACAACGCTGCTCAGAAAAATCTCAAGCCACAGACTACCTAGAACACTGCTAGCAAACCACGAATAAAAGGCAGAAAAGGTCCAGAGAAAGATAAATGCAATTCTAAAAGAAAATCAATAAATACTTGAAAGAAAAACAGTTTTGAGTGGTTTTATGTGCCAGATTTTGTGCTAAATGTATTCACTTTCATGCTTTTAGACTTAGAAATAATTTCTGTGAAGAGCTCAGTACGATTTCTGGCACATGGTAAGGCTCTCTGAGGTAGCAGTGGCCATTACTGATGAGGGACCATAAGGCATGCCGAGGGCCAAGCACAGGTTAGCACAACCCCCCCCCCCCCCACACCAGATGGGCAGGCGCTCCTGACTGCCCAAGAACAAAGGAAAGGAAAGGAAAGAAAACAAATAATTAATATTACAAGAAAAGGACAATCTTATCGATAGTCTAATCTCCAGGAACTCCCTACTATCTTCATGATAATGCTTTGCTAGAGGGAAAAACAACCTTAGCTTGACAATAGCTAGGCCTGCAGTGATCTGTAAATCCTCTTTAGCATATGGTAATCTCTTTAAGAAACTTCCTCTTGATTTTGCCTCCCCCAATTCCACAGTCAGTAAGCAGTCACTGCACAACCTGAGTGCAGCTCTTTCTGCCCATGGGTCCTGTCCCATTGCTTGAATAAAATCACTCTTTTACACCAAAGATGTCTTCAAGAATTCTTTCTTGGCTGTTGGCTCCAGAAATCACCCCAATCACCCCAAAACTTCATCAATTACTATTATTATTATTAAGCATGCATCTTGCAATTAAGTTTCATGGGGGATAATGGTGTTAAGCGAAGAGGAAATGAGTGTGTTTGGAGTGGAAAAGGGTGGGACTCTCTTTGTGAAGTGTCTACAATGTGCTAGATTTTTACATATCTTAGTATATATCAACTTAAAATAGTTCTGGCAACTAACATTATTATCCTCAATTTATAGAAAAGAATGTTGAAATGTTCTCTTTCTTCTTAAATTATTTTTTATCCATACTCTCTTATGTTTGCTCTTTCCTTCCCTCCTTCTATCTCTTCTCCATTTATTAACTTATTATCTCTTTTTCTCCCAAAGAGTGAAAGAATAGTTGGTTTACTTTCATTATAGAAATAGATATAAATTAAAATAAAATAAGATACACATCTGTATGTGTGTATGTATACATGTATATGCATATACACATACATACATATATATACATACATATGTGTGCACATACATGTATGTAATCTTAATGAAGTGGAAATGATACTGAAACATGTTGAAACTAGGATTTAGGTTAATGGGCCAATGCATGACACACATTCAACTAGAGGAGAATTACAAACTGATCTCTGAGATTCCTTATATCTACCACAAAGAAATATGAGAAATATTATAGGGGTCATTGGGCATGTAAGATAGAAACAAAACAGATAATATAAAATACTTTTATTTTTCCTGATACTTCACCAAAGAGAAGGTAGAGTAAAACCAGTCTGCTCCCTTCCCCTCTCAAAAATCATCTACCAAGGAAGAATAAAAAAAAAAAGTAAAATTCACCTTCAATGAAACAAGGAGATATTTGTAACCCTGAAACACAATATAAGAAGATGGAAGAAGGTAATAGAGGAAGAGTAAATGACTTAGCTGAGATAAGATCAAACCTAAGCAAAAAGGAAAAAGGACAAATCAATTTTCCTGGGTAAACTCCAGAAAGGCTTAGGAATTGCAGGCATAGGTTACATTTCAAGGCAGAGCAGAGGCAAGGGTCTGAAAGGGGAATTGTTTGAAAATCTGTTTCACCACAAGGAGATGCTCACACTGTGCTGATCTTCCTGCACTTATGGAGTCAGGTGACTATTATTCTTCCTTGTCCTTGAAGGAGTACGAATTAGAGATTGGAGAGACTGAAACAGATAGGCCCTTGCTTGGAAACAGGGGGTGCAGTTGTCTCCATGTGGGATGGTAAAGTGCCTTCGTGAGTACAGTGGTCGAAGATGTGTCCCTTGCCTAAACTGGCTCAGAACTGCAGTGGCCAAGAATTTGTTAGGCAGGAGACTGTAATATCTTTCCTAGACTGAACCACTCTAGGAAAGAGTACTACAGATACTCACTTGGGAAAAAATCCAGTTCATGACATCACAGTGAAATCACAGTCTACAGGCCATGCACCGAGACTTTATGATTACCAAATGTTTGAGTATGAAAGATAAGACATGATAAAAACTAAAACAACATTTAACTCAAAATGTAGGTTAAAATGAGAACATTAGCAATATATACATGCAGTTTCCATATATAATATATATAACATCTGATAAATAATAAAGGATATTGCATCTTTTAAAAAAGAGCAAAATCACATTAAAAGAAAGAATATTCAAATAACCAAAAATGTGCTAAAAATTATATATATAATTATATAAATTAATATATATATTACTATATATGTATTTTTATATGATATAATTTACCATATAAATTATGTATGATAGCAATTTTTTTAGAACTGTACATAACAGGTTGGGAAAAGCTAACAATTTTTTTTTTTAATTTTTTTTTAATGTTTTACTTATTTCTAGGAGAGAGAGAGACAGCATGAGCAGGGGAGGGTCAGAGAGAGAGGGAGTCACAGACTCTGAAACAGGCTCCAGGCTCTGAGCTGGAAGTCAGCACAGAGCCCGACGCGGGGCTCGAACCCACGAACCGCGAGATCATGACCTAAGTGAAAGTCGGACGCTTAACCGACTAAGCCACCCAGGCGCCCCAAAAGCTAACAATTTTTAAAATATTTATATATTTATATATAAAATAGAAAAGAAAAGATAAGATAGCTTGAGGAACAATCCAAAGGTTCTTCCAGTAACTACTTTTTCAGGAAGTTGCTAGAGAGTATTTTCCAGCAAAAATGAGGTAAATGAAGCAAAATAGGGAAGAGTCTTCAAAGCAGAGTGGAGGGAAACCTCTTGTCAAGAGCTCTATAGAGTAAACCATTTCAGAGTAAACAGGGTGGGATGGTTCCAGGAAGGGATAATTTTTCAGAAGTAAGTAATGTTAGGTGACAGGTGTGACCAAAGGAGAGATTATAAGGACTGATATTTTATGGACATGAGAAGACTTACAGGTGAACACCCCCATGTTACTTTAATCAATCATTCCTTAAACATTTAATTTATATATTACTCTTAGTTGCATTTCCTCTTAAATAAACCCATTAGCATAGAATGTAAGGTAGAAAACTTCACTTCTTCCCATTGATTATTATTATCAAAGACAGTTTCTTTATGTGGGAAGCAAAATTTACAAAGTCGTGAATGGCGTGAATGAAAAAGTTCTATTTAACTATTTCATATAAAGGGGAGTGTTGTTTGTTTGTTTGTTTGTTTTCCTAACTGAGCAGCATGATTTCAGACACTTCTCTGTTTAAGACTCTCATTTGTCACTTTCCATAAATGCTGGCAGAAGTCAAACTGTGCTTAGGGCTCTTTCAGGGAACAGCTTGTGACTTTTTTCCAAGTGTTTTTTAAACCATTTCCCTGAGCAGGGTACCTGGTGCTGGATTTGCTTTGGGCTCTCAGAAGCTGTAGCTATCTGGGTCATGGCTTCACTCTGGTCATTGTACCTCTTGACCATATGCTTTGAGAGTGCCTCACACAAGTTCTGCACAGTAGGAAACACTCCGGAGTTGGATGGGGCCATTGCATTAATTGTGCAGATCAAGAAAAATCACGCGAGGCCCCCAAACAATTAATTTTGATTTAAGTTATCCCCTTTTGCTGCAATTGCACTGGAATGCAGTATTAACCACAATCCAAGGAAATTTGAAAGAGAATTAACGTTTTTTACATTTTAGTAATTGTTTTTTAATGCCTACTTTCTATGTTATGCCCTATGTTTTCATGTTCCTTTAAATAATAAATTATATCATTGGAGAGTTTTGAGATGAGATGGGTGTTATACATACAGACATCAAAGATATGAAGTATAAAATGAAGGTATGGTGTTGCTAAGTAGTAAAGCCACTTCTACTTGGATTATTATCCTGCCTCCAAGAAGGCTCCTGAGTTTATCTGAATTTATACCAACTAGTCCACATGTCTAGGCTGAATGGTATTTAAACCATAATTAAGGCACTTTGTAGGCTGGGCTGAAATATGACTTCATAAATGCAAGATTTTTATGGATCATCTTTGGGTTTCACAAAAATAATACAAGGAGAAAATTGAGATTTTACTTCCACTTGAGAAATGTTTCAAGAAATCGTCACAGAAAGAAAGAGAAGGAAAATTAGAAATTGCTACATCTATGGAACTTGGCATTTGGTAAGTATTTCCCAATATTAGACATTTTTTCTTATTCCTAGTTATTATTCTCTTACTTATTCCCAGTTCAGGGAGAAACAGTCTAAAGACAGTATGTAGGACTCATCAAGCAGCCCAGCCAGAGTCAGTAGAATCTAATATAACTTATCTGGCTTTGGTGAGATGCATGAATAAGTATACTTGTAATAAGTATACTCTGAGGCCCATGTTAGAGAATTTAGAAAACTCAACAGTTGTTACAACTCACCTTGTTCACGTGATGCGCTGAAACCAAAGTTACCTTCAGGCAGTATCAATTGAATGTCTACATTCATCTTTAATATAAATGAAACTCTACAGTATTTCTCCTGAAGGCAGCCAAAAATCTTAATGGTTGTTAAAGATATTCAAATATCTTTTGGATACACTTTTAAAACCTCATGTCTCTTATAATGAATTTTTTCATCTCATGGAAAAAATTCTTCCTCCTCTTCTAATTTTTATAAGCCTAGACCTAACCTGCATTTAACAAGGGTCCTTGAAGAAAAACAAGATGTCCTTATTATCTTAAGGATCAGTCTTCACATCAGAACACATACTCCTCAAAAAAAAAAAAAAAAAAAAGAAAGAAGCATTCCCATAGGTAGGAATATTTGTTATCTTAGTTTATTTTGTGGAAACTTGAAGTTTCCAATCGTATTTCATACAGCAGATTGGTAAGGCAATATTGTTGGACACCTGAAATTCATTTTTGTGTACGTTTTGCTTATCTCCACTAAGAGTTAAATTGACTTTTGAACCCTAGGATTATCTTTAAAATATTTGTCTGTGACAAAGGCTTTACTGAGGATAGACTGCATTATTCACAAAAGGTCTAGTTTTGACATATGGTTCACTGCATGGTTCAACTGCTGGCTGGCTCCCATTCTGCAGGCTCAAGTGCCAGCTGGAATCAATATCATTTTGTAAGAGGGGCAGAGCCATCATTCTTTTGTAGAAACAGACATTTGTCTCTTGCTTCCAAAGTCACCCATGGTCTGTACCACACATTTAGATACTTAATCAAACAATATCTTATATCCCTTTTCATGGTTATATATTTGGTTGCCCAAAGGAATTCACTGAGGTCAGGAGCTATGCTTCACAAGATTTTGCATGTTACAGTTTTACAACAGTGCTAGATATGCTCCTAGGTGCTTATATGTTGGTAGAAGCTTATTAACCATTGAATTGAAACTTTGTGTAGATACTAACCACTAAAGCTATTTTATATTCTGTTTCTGCAATGTGCCAGGAAGACCCATTCTAGAATATGAATATTTATAGGTTTTACAACCAGGGGCACCTGGGTGGCTCAGTCAGTTGAGCATTGGACTTCAGCTAAGGTCATGATCTTACAATTAGTGAGTTCAAGCCCCACATGAGGCTCACTGCTTTCAGTGCAAGCTGGCTTCAGATACTCTGTCCCCCTCTCTCTCTGCCCCTCTCCCGCTCATGTGTGCACTCTCTCTCTCTCTCTTTCTCTCTCTCTCAAAAACAAATAACACATTTAAAGACTGCACAACTATACCCTCCTCAAGGTGTTTTTGGGGTAAGCTTAAGGAGGAGGTAGTAGCAGCTCAGTCATGACACTAGCTAAAGTTCAGTATTCCAGGAAGGTTGGATGCAAAATGCTGTCAGTGCTCCTATAGGATGCGCAGGTGCGTGATAAATATAGAAAGCTCCAGGCCATCACATTTTTAAAAAATCTAATATGTGATTCACTGTAAACTGAGGTCCTGTATGAGGAAACTGAACTTGATATGTAAGAGAACAGAATGTAAATAACTCACTGCCCTAAAGAAGCAGAGAACATATGACAGAATTGATCACCTAAGATGGAATCCACACAGTTCTTAGATAAGAAAGAAAAATTTTAAAGGTAGCAAAAGAGAGAAAAGCTATCCTTGAGCATGGATAAGTTATGTTTTCCCAATTGTGTCTTTAATTATATAGTAAACTATAAAGTTCTCATTTATTTTTTAAATGGATTTTTTTCAATGTTTTTATGTTTATTCATTTTGAGAGAGAGAGAGAGAGAGAGAGCATGAGCAGGGGAGGGGCAGAGAGAGAGGAGGACAGAGGATCCAAAGTGGGATTGTGCTGAAAGCAGAGAGTTCTATGTGGGGCTCCAACTCATGAACCGTGAGATCATGACCTGAGCCAAAGTCAGATGCTCAACCGACTGAGCCACCTAGGCGCCCTGAATTTTCATTTAATAGAATAAAATTTGTGGGTTTTTTGAGAATCTTCATAAAATGCCAACAAAAAAATTATGCTCTAGATATTTTTAGGTATATCACAAGGCTAAGGAAACACTTCTGACTATTGATGTCAAGTTTCTGTTCCCAGAGTGGGAAAAAGTTGGGCTATACATTGAGGGTGCATTGAGGGCAATATGTTCACCATCCTGGAAATTCCTCTCACTTCTCTTTTACATCTGGCCCTGTCTTAGTTTACTTCTCTGTTTCAGGATAGGACACATCCCTATTGCTTCCTGAGAAAACAAGAATAACAAGAACAACAACAGCATCATTTTTGTGTATTTTTTTCTCTTGGAGAGATTTTAATATTTTCTCTTTATCCAACATGCTCAGAAATCTCACAGTAAACACTACCTTGTATGTTTGGTTCCCCATCATGGTCAGCAATCAGTGAGACTTCTCAGTTTGAATTTTTCTGTCTTCAATCCTAAGAAATTTCCCTGAACCATTTTATTAATAGTTCCCTCTCCTTCATTTCATCTCGTCCTTCTTTCTGGAACTTCTCTGACTTTGCTCTTGGAATTCCTTTCTTGCTTCTTTTCCTTTTCCTCATTTTTTTTTTTTTCTGTTTCTCTTCCTGGGTGATCTTCCTCAACTTTATTTTTTAAGCCCTCTGTTAAATTCTCACTTCTGAAATCATAATGACTATTACACATCTAGCATCTTTTTCTCGTTTCTTGATTCTTTATTATAATCTTCTTTTCTGGTTTCATTTTTGTAATATCATCTTTCATTTGTCTGAAGATGTTCAGTATCATTCTTTTTTCTCTCAGTTTTCTCTGCTTTCCCCAGGGAATTGTCTCTGTTTTCTCCTAATTCATGTTAGTCTTTGTCTTTCACAAAGAGGCTTTCTTGAGTGATCCTTGGATTTCAGTTCCTACTCAAGAGTAAGGCAGGGAAAAGCTCATCAGAAATTTTGTGTGCATAGAGAGAGAAATCAGAGAGCTAAGCGCTGGGCTTCATTAAATGTCACACTGCAGTACTATTAGCTGTATGTTGATCTTTCCCCTTGGCCTGCCTGTTTTCTCTAGAGGCAAATATACTCTCATCCTTACTGATGCCAGAATTCTCTAAACCAAGTAGGAAAAAAGGATGGGCCCTTGTCATTCAGTGTTCTTCAAACTTTCACATAATCCTGCTGTCTTCACTATGACAATTCACCCCTATTTTCAACTCTGATTGAGAACTGGAACCCAGGGATTATCTGGTTTCACTTTTCAGAGAGTAAAATTCCCACCTCCAACCCTGTGAGGATGAAGACTCCCTGTGGACAGACATCCGGGTTCTAGCAGCAATTATGCAATTGATGTTCCAGAAGAATCTAAGCTCAATGTATTTGCTTGTTTCTTTATTTACATATGTACTTACTTACTTAGTTTGGCTCTTACTGCCTCTTTAAGTGTATTTCCCTGCCCTGAAATAAAAATTGTCAGTTGACCTACACACTGAGACTACCTTGAGACTCACAATGCCCTTTAACTCACAAACACAGACAACTCAGTTTGTAATTAGTATGCTCAGTCTTAAACAAGCCCTTACATTTAATTCAGCTGTACGTTTAATTTAGCAGTAAATCTTTTCCCCTTCCCCTGACTTGGTATCTTCAGCAAATAAAACTTCTAGTCCAGGAATGAGTATGTATTCAGTTTTTCTTTTATCTATCCTTACCCATTCTTTCCCTCTCCAGCTTGTTTATATAAATTTTTCTGCTCTCCTGTGAAAGATGGGGAGTGGAGAGTTGGAGGGGGGAAGACACGTTGTCACAAAGGATGTCATTATTGCATGAATTGAGTGTTTAGATAACATATGTTTAAGACATCTACCTTCTCTTGAGAACCTTTGTGTGATCCTTGGAAATTTCCATGTTCAGGAAACTTCCATTATAGCTCCTTGATGTGGGAAATGCAGGTTTTCCTTTAGATGGCATAGGCTCCTGCCCTCAAACTCCCAGAGGTTCTACCCCATACGGATATTATTCTTGAGGTCTGCTAACCCATAAGTAGGAGATATCTTGGGTTAAAATTAAACAGCCCCCAGAGAGCTCTCTCACTTTGCCCCAACAAATTCAAGAAGTGTGCAGTAATCTATATTATGCTGCCTTGGGTCATTTTATTTTCCTCCAACATTAATTAAACATCAGCCATTTTTGTTCCCCCAATATAGGCAACATTCTTCAGTATCTCTGCGTGGTCTGATGACACCTCTGTTTATTGAGCAAATCTGTATTCTGATATGTCTATTACCTTCTTTTCTAGTGTTCTCCAAGCCTGGCAGACAATTAGATAAAGAATGGAAAGTATTAATAAGTGGCTGCATGAATGGATGATTGAACAGATTATAATGGATATTATGTGTCAAGTAAGAAGTTGCTGCAGCCAAGGTCCAAGAAGTTGCTGCCTGTGGTCTCCCCTAGGATTTTGATGGTTTCCTGTCTCACATTTAGGTCTTTCATCAGTTTTGAATTTATTTTTGTGTATGGTGTAAGAAAATGGTCCAGTTTCATTCTTTTATATATTGCTATCCAGTTTTCCCAAAATGTGTTAAAGACACTGTCTTTTTTCCATTAAATATTCTTTCTGGCTTTGTTGAAGATTAGTTGACCAGAGAGTTGTAGGTCCATTTTGGGTTTTCTATTCTGTTCCATTGATTTATGTGTCTATTTTAATGTCATTATTATACTTTCTTGATAACTACAGCTTTGTAATATAGCTTGAAGTCTAGAACTGTGATGCCTCCAACTATGCTTTGCTTTTTCAGGATTGCTTTGTCTATTTGGGGTCTTTTGTGGTTCCATAAAAATTTTAGGTTTGCTTGTTCTAGCTCTGTGAAAAATGCTGGTGGTATTTTGATAGGGATTGCATCAAATGTGTAGATTTCTTTGGATGGTACAGACTTTTTAACAATATTTGTTCTTCCAATCTATGAGCATGGAATGTTTTTCCTTTTCTTTGTGCCCTCTTTGATTTCTTTCGTAAGTGTTCTACAGTTTTCAGTGTACAGATCTTTTACCCCTTTGGTTAGGTTGATGCCTAGCTATCTTATGGTTTTGATGCAATTATAAATGGGACCAATTCCTTGATTTCTCTTTCTGTTGCTTCGTTATTCTTGTATAGAAATGTAACAGATTTCTGCACATTGATTTTGTATCCTATGACTTTATTGAATTCATGTATCAGTTCTAGCAATTTTTAGGTGGAGTCTTTTGGTTTTCTACATAGAGTGTCATGTCGTCTGTGAATAGTGCAAATTTGACATACTCCTTGACTGATTTGATTGCCTTTTATTTCTTTTTGCTGTCTGATTACCTAGACTATGACTTTTAGTACTATTTTAAATAAAAATGGTGAGAGTAGACACCCCTGTCTTGTTTCCGGCTATAGGGTAAAGGCTCTCAATTTTTCCCCATTGAGGATGATATTAGCTGTAGGTCTTTCATATATGGCCTTTATGATGTTGAAGTATATTCTGTCGATCCCTCCTCTGTTGAGAGTTTAAATCAAGAATGGATGCTTTACTTTGTCAAATGCTCCTTCTGCGTCTACTGAGAGGATCAGTGAGATTCTGCATATTTTAACAAGCATCCCAAGATGATTCTTAACCATGTTCATGTTTGAAAATACTAGGCTTTGTTCAGGGAGCATAGTTAGAAGGATATCGTGCAAGAAAAAGAAATTGGGATCAATGAGGATGGAAATTTTGTGAGAGATTTGAAAGATATTTAGGAAGCTAGGATCAAGAAGAAAGCAATACGAACCAGCTATTGACCCTACTATACATAGTCAATTGCCAAGTAATTTAATGCTCATGATGAACGAATTTACACCAAGGTTTTAACAATTTATAATGCCTTGATATATTACTCTCCTTCATCTGCAAAGAAAATATATATTCTAACTGAAGATTCCTGAAGAATAAATCTGTAAATGTAGAAATTTAAGCTTCCTGACAGGTGGAGAAAAAGATATTTTAGGCTGGCACAAATGATTATGATGAAAGTGAGGCATAATGCAGAAGTACCCAGATGACGGAGCAGTCAGACAATTTAATTCTAGGGAGAAATAAATTGCAACTGCCATACTTCAGTTTGAATGCTACTCTAACAGCATGGGTAATTTTCTAAACTAAATATTTGAGATCTTCTGGGAATTAATATAATTGCAAATGTTGAAAGAAAAGTTATGATCAACACACGCCCCTAGCAGAGTCTTCATTAATCCCCAACATTCAGTTTTCAAATTGCAAACCACAGAGGGTCTAAATATACGGCCTTATGTTGGTCATATACATATTTTTTGCTATGGTTATAAAGGATGCCATTGGAAAGACAACACTGAAAGTATTTGCAGTATATGAACCCAGAAAATGGTATATTTGGAGACACAAACAAAAATCCTTTCTCTATCTCTTGTCCAGTCCCCAGGAATATATATCCTGAGATGGTGATTACATACAGTAGAGTATAATGCTACTACACTCTTTTATAACACTTTAAAGTTTATAAAGCTGTTCCATATACATGATCTTAATGAACTTTCACAGTAAATCCATGAGATGTTTATGATGTCATTTTAGGCATTAAAAATGAGGCTCAGAGAATTTAAATAACTAGCCCAAGAACATACATCTAGGGAATAACAGGACCCTGAATACTAGTTGATCCATTTTGACCAAATGCCCAATTATCTTTCTTCAAAAGATCTTATATGTGGAGTCATATTAAAGATAAGAACTTTGACTTGGGATCCCTTTCATCTTTATTAACTTACTCTCTCTCTCCTCTTCCTCCCCTTTCTTCTCTGCTTCCCTCCTTGCACACCTTCCCACGTTCCCAGTGGGCCAAAGATGCAGGTTTTCTTGGATCCTATCAAAAAGAAACTGTTCAGGTTTTCATTTCTTTGGTAACATTCTGGCCACTGAACCTCCTTCTTGACTTTCAAAGTTTAATGGTGTTGTCGACCCACTCCTGGAAGAACCAGTTCTCAGCTAGCTGAAGTAGCATTGGTCAGTGAGAAAGATTCATATGCCCCAAGATACCACTGCCTGATGATAGATAGCTGAAATTTCTCCCAAGATTTGGGGTCCCTGGGTGGCTTAGTCAGTTAAGCGTCCGACTTTCGCTTAGGTCATGATCTCGCGGTTCTTGGGTTCGAGCCCTGCGTCGGGCTCTGTGCTGACTGCCAGCTCAGAGCCTGGAGCCTGTTTCAGTCTGTGACTCCCTCTCTCTCTGACCCTCCCCTGCTCACGCTGTCTCTCTCTCTCTCTCCTAGAAATAAAAAAAAAAAAAAACATTAAAAAAAATAAAAAATAAAAAAAAATGAAGTTTAGATAAAATTACAAAGAGATTCAATCTTGGCCATAAATGGACCCTAATGTCTATACTACCTTGCCTGGTGGGTTCTCTGGCTGTCTTTTCTCTTTCCACTCCATTTTCTGTCTTGACCAGAAATTCCAAACAGAACCGCAAAGACTAAACCCCGCATTGACCTATTTTATTTTGTTTCCTCCCTGTTCTTTCACCTCCCCCTCATCCCCCTTTTTCCTACTTCCTTCTTCCTCCTCCTTCTCCATCCTCTTCTCCCCTTCTCCACCTCCTTTCTTCCTCACTCCTCCTTTTTCTCCTCCTTTCCCTCTTTTTCTCCCCCTCCTCCTTTTATCTTTTTCCTTCTCTTCCGTCTCTAGCAGGGCCATCACCTTCACCCTCCGTAGCAATTTACATTAAAAGAGTTTTACTTATCTACATGATATTTCTTTTTTTTTTTTTTAATGTTTTATTTATTTCTAGGAGAGAGAGAGAGAGACAGCGTGAACAGGGGAGGGTCAGAGAGAGAGGGAGTCACAGACTGAAACAGGCTCCAGGCTCCGAGCCGGCAGTCAGCACAGAGCCCGACGCGGGGCTCGAACCCACGAACCGCGAGATCATGACCTAAGCGAAAGTCGGACGCTTAACCGACTAAGCCACCCAGGCGCCCCTCTACATGATATTTCTGGCTTCTGAAAGTTAGAGTTTGTGACTCCCAATCCAGCTCACAAGTACCCACTTCATCGTCTGTCATCCTTCTCTTTCCCTTCTTTACCTCACATTGACATTTGGTCTCCCCACTGCCAGAAATAACACTTTCCAACATAATTTGCTCAACCTTTAATCTTTTATGCTTAGCTTGCTGTACTTCCTTAGATACAGATTTGATATTGAACTTCAACTTTGTATATGATTTCTTTAATTTTAAAAAAGTGAAATATGACAATATATTGATAATGATCAATTCTAGACAGTGGTTTTTGACATTTATTTCAATATTCTATGTATTTTTATATATTAAAGTATTTCTCAAAATACAAACAAAAATTTAGTAATTCTTCCTTCACCTAACTCACCTTCTCTGAGTTTAGTCCTTGAACGCAGTCATGAATTGGGTGCCTCCTGAGCTAGCCCTTCTTCTTCAACCCATGCATTTCCAATTTTAGATATATTTTTCTCTTCAGGAAAATGAGTTAAAACCTGGAGTATTTCTTTCTGAAGCCAATGTAGTTTACTACTGTTTCAGGGAACAATGCCATGATCCAAAGAAATATAGTTTAGGGATGGAATATCACACATGCCCTCTAGCTCAGATTGTGTGAAGAGAATCTATACCTGGGGGACCACATCTTTATGAGATCAGGAAAAAGAAGCACAGGTGGTCCTTTGCTATTCCAAGGTCCCATACTTTGCTCTCCTTCCTCTGGACTTTAACATTCAAGGGCTGCCTTTCTGAACTTATTGTATGACCAGAATGCTTCACTCCTTATATCTTCCCTTATCTCCTTATCAATTATCATATCTCTCAGGAAGACTTGACCTGTGTTCCAGTCTAAGTTGGACTGCTTCTGTTATTTGCCCCTTTTGTAATTGTAATTACTTTAAAATGTCTGTCTTCCCACCAGGCAGTATGATAGCTGGGACAGGGACCAGATCCACCTTAGTCACTGATGCATTTTAGCACCTAGCCCATTGCCAAGAATATAGTGTGTATTAAACAAATGTTTGTTGAATGAAGGGGAGAATGAAGCAATAATGGGGTGGGGAATCAAAACAGTTTCTGTTTCCAGAGTGTCTAATGAACCAGAAAACATCCTTGAATTTTAGCTTCCTATTCCTGACCAGTCTGCACATTTAATTTCCTCACCTTTTGCCTGTGCTGTGATTCTAAATGAAAGTGTCAGGGGAAATATTCACAAAAGGATGAGTGTGACTTTTATAATTATTAATAACTGAGGGCTTTTGTGACAGAAGTCTCAGTGTCTCTCCTACAGCGGAAGCCTGAGAAGAAAACACATAATTCTCAGTAATGTCTGTCTAATAAATCAGGCTTCAACAAAGTTAATTAACTGGAAAGCACATGACTTGGAAAACCCCATTAAACGTCTCCTAGATTAAATGCTGATGAGAGGCTGGACCAATACCCATGCTGAATCTTTGGCTTTGCTGTCAATCTTGTGGAATGGAAAAAGTTGGCTACTGGCAGAACTACCTGGTTACACAGTGATAAGGAATATGTTAAAGCAACTCCTCAGACAAATGGGTTATGAACACATATCCAAGTTTTATATTAAGCTTGTCCTAAGAGATAAGCCTTTTAGGAAGGCCATCTCAGTAATTTCCCTTTACTAGAGATATGTGATAGTAGAGTAATATATAATAAAGAGGTAGTGTCTAATTAAAGGTAATTAAGAAAGAGGTTAAAGATTGTCTTAGTCACCTTGGACTGCTATAACAAAATGCTGTAAGACTGGGGGTGCTTATAAACAACAGAAATTTATTTCTCATAGTTTTTGAGGTAGGAAAATAAAAAATCAAGTCCCCAACAGATTCAGTACCTGGTGAAAGCCTTCTTCTTGATTCATAAATGGCCTGTTTCTCCCCATGTGTTCTCATAAGAGGAAGGAGAGTAGGGGAGTTTCCATGTGTCTTCTTATAAGGGCAATAAACTCATTCATGAGAGTTGTACTCTTATGGTCTAATTATCTCCCAAAGGCCCCACATCCTAATACCATCACATTACAGGTTAGGATTTCAACATATAAATTTTATGGGGATACCAACAGTCAGTTCATAACACTCCTGGCTTCCCCAAATTCATGTCCTTCTCACATGAGAAATGTATTCATTCCATCCTAGCAGCCTCAAAAGTCTTAATTCTTTCCAGTATCAACTCTAAAGACTAAAGTCTGAAATCTCATCAAAATAGTATCTAAATAGATGTGGGTGGGACTCAAGGGACAAATCATCCTGAGGCAAAATTCCTCTCCAACTGTGAAACTGTGAAACAAAACAATTTTATTTCTCCAGATACAACAGTGAGACAGGCATAGGACAGACATTCCCATTCCAAATAGGGAAGTAGAGGTGGTGGGTGCCAAGCAAGTCCAAAACCTAGTAAAGTAAACAGCAATTGATCTGAAAGCTCAAGAATAATCCTTTTTGGCTCCATGCTCTGCCCTCCAATCTCTATGAGTCAATGGTCTCACCTTCCACCTCATTGGGGCAGTCGTTCTGTCTCCAGAGCTCTGTTGGATGGGGATCAAATCCCCAGGACTCTAGGAAGCCTCACACCCAGATATTTGGGCAGAAATCGTCTGAACTTGAAAACAAGGCCATGGTCTCTCCTCCCCCACTCCCCACCTTTTGAAACTGAGAAGGCAGCTCCAGTGATCTCTGAATCACCTTTAGAGTCATTCTTTACTTGCCTTAAAAGAATAGCTCTTGGTTTCTGATTTGTCTGATTAAGTCCATAGCTCATATCCATATTAATCTCTTTATCAAATGTTTGCATGGCCACACCTTCCAAATACAAGGTCTCAGTGTTTGCACTATGGATAAGTTGAGAATTTTTGCAATATCTAATTTCTGGTTCCTTTTTGCTTAATAATCCTTTCTTCAATTTACTTCTCTCTTCTCACATTTACTATCAGCAGTCCAGAAGTACCAAGCCACTCCTTCAAGCCACTCCTTCATGATTTGCTTAGAAATCTCCTCAGCTAAATACCTAATTTTATCACTTGCACGGTTCTACTTTGCACAGAACACTAAGACAGGGACACATTCAGCCAAGATCTTTGCTGCTTTATAATGAAGCTCTCCTCATCTCCAATTTCAAGTAGCATGTTCCTCCTTTCTGGCTGAGGCCTCATTAGAATGTCCTTTGCCATCCCTATTTCTATAGGCATTCCGTTTGTGATTACTAAGGCATTCCCTAAAAGGACAGAAACTTTCTCTATAGTTCTCTTCTCTCCTTTCTGAGCTCTCACCGGAATGGACTTTAGAAGTCCCTTCACAATAATCTTGGCTTCTAGCAGGCACTTTACAATTCTTCTGGCCTCTGCCCATTATCCAGTTTCAAAGCTGCTTCCTAATTTTTAGGTATTTGCAATAACAGCACCCCAACTCTCAGTACCAATTTCTGTCTCAGTTAGTTGGGTTGCTATAACAAAAATACATTTTCCTGCCCTCTCATCCTCCCTCCAGAGAACAGCCATCATTGCCAAGAAAGGCCAGGAGGCACACAGGAATATTTATTTGCCCTGGCACCCTGAGTCTAGTAACGCCTTTCTTTCCTTTCAAGTATGTGAGTATTTAGTGAGCTGGAGTCTATAGAAAATGTAGAGTAAACTGACACAGATAGATTTAAAACCTTGCCCAAAATCACAAAGCCATTTATAGGGAGATCTAGTTTTGGAACCCAGGTGTTCATCCTTTTCCCATATACTACAATTTTACTGATAGGGAAAAATCTGTTATAAGATGGTCAACAATACTGATAAGTTACCTGTCCCTGATCAAAGGCTCCCCCTTCCGGGTTCTCCTTCCTGCCCTGCTTGTCACACGAATTAATGAGGAATGTGGAAGTAACAGGCTATAAATTATTCCCACTGCTAATGGTCTGGGCTCAGACCTCTGGAGAATGATCTCCTCTGAGTCCACCGGGTGTAAAATAAACTTCCTCCCTTCCAAGATCTCCGAGTGCCACTGGGTTCTTTTGCCAGGTGATTCAGATGAGATTCCCCAACATTACTCTACAGGAAAACTGACAGATGATCTGGGGAATGGAGAATACAAACCAAGTACTGGAGGGAACTGGGACAATAGTCAAGCACTCCATTTTCCAAAAAGCATAGATGTGTTGAACAGTTCACTGTCACAGTCATTTTATAGAATAAATGTAAAACCACATCAGGTACTTAACATGTGCCAGGCACTGTGCTAAGTGCTTTACCTGAATTATGTTTTTTATTCTATGTTCTCTAACTCTACTGAGAGATAGGAACTTTGAATTCCCCCATTTTACAGATGATGAACAGAAACCAAAACCTGCTGCATAGTGGAATCATCTGGGGAAGGGAGGTCAAAAATACTGATACTGGAGTCTTAACCTCAGAATTTCTTATTTAACTGATATGAAGTGGGGCCATGCAGTAGTCATTTTTAAGGCATCCCAGATGATTCACATATGCAGCACAAAATTTTAAATTCTTAAATTATTTAATAATAATTTAAAATGAGTGGCTGTCTAATATTAAGAGACACTAGATTGAACTACTAGCCCAAGATCAATCATGTAGACACATATAGATCAAATATTTAAACCCAGGTAGCCTGACTAAGGCACCCACATCCTAACATACTATTCTGTATGTATGTTAAATACATACATATATTTAATATGTATTTTATGGATTTCATAGTCACAAAGATGAGTGAAGTAGATAGGTTTGTCCCCCTTTTACAGATGAACCTCTGAGATAGAGAGAAATTGACTAACTTATCAAGAGATGCAAATCAGTGGCAGAGGCTGGATTCCCACACCAGACTTTTTGATGTCAAAGCTCAGGAACAATTACCCTTTGTTATTCATATGTGAACTCCTGGAGCAATGTCCCTAGATAAGAATCTTTTACTGTGCATGGTAGAAAAGTAGAATAAAGAGAGAATTAAAAATGTACTCATGCCCGGAGCCCAGTACTTTTATCTCTCTCTATTGCGATAAAAAAAGAAATAAGTTCCTGTTGCAATGTATTTTCTCAGACACACATAGAAAGTGGTAAATAATAGTAAAATAGAATTAAAAGAATGTCCCCTCCCACTAATAAAACTTCACGTATATGATGCTTAAATTAATTATTGAAAATTGGCCTGATAATCTGAGTATCATTTATAGCATTATTTCTATGGGAAAATAACAAACTCATAAATGAACTTTCGGGTGACAACTGGAAGGTGGGGGATTGTCTACAAAATATAAATACCAGATGTGAATGTTATAAATGTTAATTTTGTGTGTATAGAAAGAGGTGTGTTTTCAAAATGTAAATATAAACTGAATTCATCTACTTAGAAATCTCAGATGAATATATCCATTTTTTATCTTTAGAGGCTGACAGAGTGGCTTTTAAATCTGCACTATAGCATTAAAAATTGTTTCCTTGAAACACATTTCCCATTCTAAGCAGCTAACACCTGTCATGCAGGCCACATATGGTAGCTTGGTTAGTGAAGTGATAAAGAATTATAGTAGGTAACAACAACCTGATTCAATTAGTCATCAATCATTTAAAACACATCAAGCTTTGTTTTGACTGCCAGGGCCTTTGCACTAACCAGATAAACAACTGATACTCCCTGTTCAGACTCACAAAATGCAGATTATTCTTGATCTTCTCTCTTAACTACAGATTGTCTCCGTTTCTAGCAAGCTGGCTTCAGTCATCTCAATCTACTCAAATTTTCCAGACAACATCCTTTTCTCTTGTGCCTCTAACACCCTCCTGCTCATCCCATATCCTACATGCAAGGCTCCTTTCTTTGCATGAAGGCCACTTTAAACAGCAGGTCTACCCAGAAGCCTTCCCAAAGGCTGTGATGCAGAATTTCACCTTCTAGTCCCCTACCTTCCTGTATGTAGCACACCACACTGGGTTATGTCACCCTTTTTACCAGAGGCCAGCTCGCATTCCTTCCATAAATGTGTGATTGCCTGCTCTGTGCTAAGCACTAATGTCAACCAGCACAAGGGGAATAAATGGAGTAAATTCTAGATGCTCTTAGTCTGAGAAGAGATACAAATACAGAGAGAAAATTATCATAATATGTAATACCAGAATTATATATAAACCAGAATTGTGGTTTAATATTTTATGTTATTTGTTGTAATTTTCTTATTTTTCTTGATGTTTATTTTGAGGGAAAGAGAGAGCACACATGTGAATGGAGGAATGGGCAGAGAGAGAAAGAGGAGAGGGAGAGAGAGAATCCCAAGCAGTCCTGGCACTGTCAGCACAGAGACCTACATGGGGCTCAATCTCACAAACCATGAGATCATGACCTGAGCCAAATGCAAGAGTCAGACACTTCACCAACTGAGCCACCCAGGTGCCCCTATTTTATTTATTTTAAAATAAATAATGCATTCATATTTTGCAAAAGTTACAAAAAGGTAAAATGATGAAAATTCTTCTGGTTACATTTTCTCCCAGTTATTCAGCTGCCTTCACCAGAAGCAACAAATGTTAATAGTTCTTGTATATCCATCTGGGGATATTCCATGAGTATAGAAACAAATACATATGCATTTATACATCTATGGCATTAAAAAAATTTTTTGGCATAGGTGTTATAAAAAACAAAACAAGATTTTTCAGCTTGCCTATTTGACTTGATTCTGATATTTTGTATATCACTTGATCAGTACATAAAGAACTCTCATTCGTTTTTAAATTTGGATATATACTATTCCATCAGAGGGATATACCGTAATTTATATAACCAAATCCCAAATGAGGAATATTTTATTGTTCTCATTCTTGTGTAACCAATGGTACAGTGAATAATCTATTATATACATCATGCATGTATATGTATGTATGTGTGTGTTTGTGAAACTATTTTAATGTGAACAGCTCTGCAAAATATAAAAATGTTTATTTCTTTGCATCCTTAACAGCATATTTCCAAGCTTTTAATCCTGGCCAGTCTGACATGGGGGCTGGGTGGGGGAATCCTAGTATCTTAATTTACTTTGCATTTCTTTTATTGTGAGATTAGGTCTCTTTAAGAATCATTTATATTTCCTTTTCTGTGAGTTTGATGGACATATTTGTTCCCAATTTTTCTATCATTTTATTGTTTCTTATTGATTTATGGGAGCACTCTAAATCAAAGAAATTAACCTTATGTGAAGTGAGTTGCATATGTTTTACCCTCAGTTAATAATTTGTCTTTTGAATTTGCCTTGCAGCAATTTGGGGGCTTTATAACATTAAATTTGTCAATTTCAGTTATGGGTAAGAACTTTCAAGTTGTGATAAGAAAAACACAAAAACCCTGACTTAACTTTTGGAAGTATATTTGGCTTTCCAGTTAGAGGAAAAAGAGAAAGTATGATTTGTTTCTTGTTTGTTTCACTTCTATATTCCAATTACACATAATACAGGGACATATACTGAGACTAATTAAGCTACTTTAAAAATCAACCAGCTAATACTTGTTTTCCAATTATTAATGCTACAAAACAAATTATCCCAAAACTCAATGCATAAAACCATTTGTATGCTCAGGTATTCTTTGAGTCAAGAATTTGGAATGAATGGTCTCTGCTTTAGAACGTCTCAGTCCTGCCTCAGTTTCAGAGCTGGGGGCTGGAATCATATTACAAAGGCTCAGTCCAACACAAGATGCTGGAGATTAGGAGGAGATTAGTTGTCCTCCTGAACTCCTTCCTAAGGTACCCTCATGTTGCCTGGGTTTTCTCACAATATGAGGGCCAAGTCCATAGGATGTGTTACAGAAAGAAAGAGTCAGACTGAAGCTATTTCATAAGATACATAGCAACACTTTTGCTGTACTCCATTGGTCAGAACAGCCCTAGCCTGCCCAGGTTCAAAGGAAGAGAAAATAGACTCTACCTCTTGATGAGGAGTTTCAAAGTTCACCGGCAACAGGAATCTGTCCTGCATATCTTCAATTCAAAGAAGGCATCTGTCTCAGTTTAACTAAGGCAGGACTCACCTGTGGGACCCACTGGATTACAGGATTATGTCTGGCTTTCCTGTTGCAACAGCTAAAGAATTAACCCTGCTTCAAGCTGTAGGACAGGTTCCTGCTCCCCTTCTCGTACATGAGTCCGGGTACTAGGTTCCTATTTCCTCCATCGACCATGTCAGGTTAATATTGGTAGAAACAAGAAACACTCAATTCTGGCTTATCTGGGAATATTGTTACCCCCTCACACCCCACCTTCTGCTGATGATTTTTGTATTCACTATTCTTTTTATCAAATAATGAGAAAGGCAAGATGAAAAAGTCCTATCAGCCCATTTGATTATGCATTAGTCACTCTGGCATAGTCAATGTTAAGAAAAAAAAAAGAAGGAAGGAAGAAAAAGATGCTGTTTACCAAAGGCAGGGTATGTAAATTATCTCCGGGTTTCAATTATCCATGTTTGTTTTTTTTTGTTCTGATTAACATCATTGACTAATACCATTTTAAAAAAGAATTTCCTATAAAGATTCAATTATTTCATACAGGATATATCCTGCTCTGTTAAACTAGTCCATAAATGCAGCATTTCCTTTGACTAAAATCTACAAAGATATTTCAAACAGAAAAATGAAACAAAACAAAGCCATTGATTTATCACTATGGCTGTTCACTCAACAGAGCTAAGTAGCACATTAAGTATAAAAACAGAAATCACATCTGTCCCAAATTGAGTAGCTAAGGTATAAGATCTATTTGATCTTTGTACCAGATCAAGATATGAAATGACAATTTTACAGGGTGGGACAAAGAGCTACCAAGAACAATTGTCTTTATTCTATAAAGGGGCATCTAGATGGTATAAAATCAGCACCCAAAACACACCAGTAGTCTATGGATTTGTTTTAGAAACCGACAGAGGTAGTCAGCTGATGGGATAAGGTAACAGGGATTTCAAAACAGAGATTTGTGACAATTATTTAAAACAAAGTCTATAATGCAGCAGGCACCGAAAGACTCATGTGACCAGTAACTATTAACCAGGTCTCTTGGGTCTCAGTAAAAAAAAAAAAAAAAAAAAATAGGTAGATAGATAGATACATAGATATCTATCTATATATCTATATCTATATATTTATATGCACATGGTTTATTCAATTACTTAGTAGAAGTTGTATATTTATATTAGCAGAAGCAGCCAGCCTAAAACAGCAAATGTAGGAAAAAGTCAGAGTCTGCTAACTGAAGAAGTAGGTAGTTGAGGTTAAATAGTGAACTTGTGAAATCCTGGTTTGCACACACAGAGGAGAGATTAGGTATAAACCAAAATAAGCATTGGGCCATAAGCTTCCAGACATGTATATGATTTAATTTGAGGTTCTCATCCATTATTTAGAAAAGGTTATTTTTATAGTGTTTACCTTGCTCCTTTGCAGATTGGCTTACTAAAAAGATCCAAATCTGTTTAAGTTGAAGAAAGGATTCAAGAGAAGCCAAGAAAAGACAGAACCCAAGAAAATGAGGCAAGGGCAGATAGTATGCTTTGTAGGGTTTTTTTTTTTTAATGCTTATTTTATATATCCTGAGAGAGAGAGAGTAGGGTAGGGACAGAGAGAGAGAGATAGAGCTAGAATCCCAAACAGGCTCCACACTGTCAGCACAGGCCTAATACAGGGCTCAAACTCACAAACCATGAGATTATGACCTGAGCTGAAATCAGGAATCAGATGCTTAACCAACTGAGCTACCCAGGCACACTGACAGATAGTATGTTTTAAAAGACATTTTAACACTAAAAATTGTCCTGACATTTAATGCATCTGTTTTTCCCTCCCCAGATATCATTTTCATCAAGTCTTCTGAAAAGATTCAATTCTTCTTGATTTTTCTCAATATTTCAGTGCTGTTTGGAAGGGTAAGTGGGATATGATTCTGACAGGATTGTCACTTAGGACTTTGCAAGCAGCCACCACATAACATTTTACTACAGCCTCCTAGTAATGGATGAGGATAATTGGACACTATCCTCACAGCAATGAGAGCACCATGACATCTGATTTTACATTTTGTGCCCTTTTCATAACAAAAGAGGCCATTATAAAATCCCTCATGCTGCCCTGAGCATGTTTTAAATCTGTTGGAAAACTTAATTATAGCTTTTTACACTGATTTTGTGTCCTATATTATCCAAACCAATCCATGTCTCAATTTTACTTTAAGATTTACACTTAGCTCTGATCTTGAGTTTCATTTTATCTCCTTCTCTCTAACCATCTCTTCCCGACTGTAAAAAAAGTAACTAATTTCTAAATGTTATCTTGTATAGATGAGTACCTAGGAAAATAACAATACATACATATATATATATACACACACACATATGTATGTATGTATGTATATGTATATATATATATATATATACATATGCACATAAATCTATACCTAGACATACATATGAATATATATATATATATTTAATTTGGGCAGCATACAGTACTTTTCTGGGCCCAACATCCTTCTGGTCTTTATACTACATTTATGAAGAAGAGACATATGTGACATGATGATGATAGTGCACATCTATCAAGGATTTACTACACACCAGGCACAGTTTAAGATTTTTAAAATATAATGTATGTAAATATTTCATTTTTATGTGTAATATTTCATAAAATATAAAATATTGCTGATTTTATATGGAATATCTCATTTAAGTTTCAGAGCAGCCTGAGAAGACTTAAGTCTCACAGTAATTACTATAAAAAAAAAATCCCCGGTTCTCAGATAAAGACATAAAGGCTCAGAGAGATAAAGTCACCTATTCAAAGTCACACAGCAAATCATGGAGCTTTTAACCTTAACCAGTGACATGTACTGCCTGCAAGAAAAGAAAGAAACCAAAATCTGGGGGCCACCAAGAACCATTCCCCAGAGACAGACTGCACCTAACGAGGGACTGGTGGCATGTGCTTACTATATTTCAGAATTGCCATGGTTGCACGGCGGCTATGCCATGTGGAAGGCAGAAGAGTAGAGCAACCTGCCTCACCTGGGAGGAGTGTTCATCCCTGACACTGTCTACACTAGCCCAGACCTGGTAACAAACAGCATTCTAAGATTTAGGCCAGTAGGTTATTGTTTTTAAATTCTTCCAGGCAGTGCACCCCCTCACTGCCAACAGGAGTGCACAGTCCCATCACCCCACCTGCCCTTGCACTTCTGGCTCCCCTCTGCCACCCACCATCTGAAAGGTGGAGTTGACAGTGCTGATCTTGCCCTCTCTACAAACAGTGTATCTCATTACATGTTGGGAGAGTGTGAGACGGGTCGTTGTCCCCTTGATCTCATTGTCCTCAAAGCCAGAGGACCTGGACTTGGGAAGCTGAGTCTCAATAAACATATTCTACAAATCTTTTCCATGCTATAGCCTGACTTACACACCTAAGTATAGGACTTGAGCCTGAGCCAGATGCCGTTAAAAAGAAATAGCTTGGGTTGGTCTACTAAGTTAGTGGTGCCAGTATTCATGTTCTTTCTTCATCCCCTCTGCTTGACTCTCAGCAGGCCCTCTCTTATTCATTCAAATGCACTGGAAGTGACACTATGCCAGTTTTATCCCTTTGTTTTAAGGTTTGGCAGAGTTATGGAAGGAATCCAACTATCCTGAAGTAAAGATAAGGGAAGAGGTGACAGGAAAAGACTCTAAGATTACATTGCGGGAGGGAGTCCAGCCCTCTCAGCATTACATCTGGGGTCCCAGTCTTCAGCTGACCTTGACTAAATTCAACACAGGCAAGACCAACAGATAACCACAGGCCAGGTTACAGACTGGTAAACAGGTAGAATGATTACTCCTTCAAGCCAATAACTTTTGGGCAGTTATTACAAAGTAAACAGATAACCCAAATACCTAGTAAATAGAAAACATTTAACAAATGTTTGTGAATATAACTGACAGTGCCTGAAGACTGATTCTCAGGGTACCTAAACTCCTGGTAAGAGAAAGCCTAACGAATTGACAAGTAAGATTAAGTACCATGGCAGAGTTGTTAACGTGGTACAGCTGAAGTACTGAAGTACATTCTAGCTCAGATTAGTGAGATCAGGAAGACTTACGATAGAAATAATAACTTAACAAAATTCTGAAAGGAAAGTAGGAGTTCACTAGGGGGAAAAAAAAACATTAAGAACCTTCCTTTATATCTCTAGCACATCTAGATCAGCTCCCTGTTCATAAATGAAGAATTAATTAATCAATAAGTTTGAAAGTCTTCAGCATAAACGTTAACTTTTAAAGTAATTAAGACAGTGAAAAGGAAATAAGCTAAGAATGCCACCTCTTGAACATATTAGGCTCCAGGCTTCAAGTGTGTAAGATCTTTTGCCAAATCAGTGCTTCTTTTCCCCTAAGCAGAGAAGAATTCCCTCCATTAAAAAAAGTACAGTATAGGCTAACAGAATGTAGATTGTAGTAATTCTCTATATGCTGTATTACTGAATATGCTATGTTGGATTCTTTCTAGAAGGATTCATGGAGATATCACAGCTGACTTTCAAGAACCTATTATTTAAAAAGATCGTATGTCAGAATCAAAATCACGAGTCACATTTACACCATCGACCTTTATATTTCATGTTATTATTAGGTCATTTTTAGGTAGTGTTGTGCCCCTATAAGGACAGCATCCACTCTCACTAGGTATGGCTCTACTTTTAGTTTTATATTTCCTTCAACCTATATTAATATAGATACACAAATACATTTACTTACGAGGTGAGAAGGAAAGAGTTGAGTTCAAACTACTAAAAAAAAAAAACGATTTATGTCTGAGACTATGAAAATTTGAATACTATCTGCAATTGTTTCGTTTTATAAGTTGTTCAAGAGCTAGAAGTTTGGGACATTTTAAAAACGGATATAATAAAGGGTGACATAAAATAAAGACATTTGTTTTTCTCCTTTCATCATTCCATCCCTTCCTAAAGTTATGGGACAGAATACATAGACTCTATAAAATCCTGACTATTGGAAGAAGGCCCATTGAGACCATACTCAATGTTTGTTGAGTGAATAAATAAACAAGAGCAGTTATTGCACTAGAAGACCGGGAGAGAGAAGACATTCATTTATATGGGAGAATAGAATGGGAATTAGAGAAGATGAGTGTGATGTGCTAGTGATACTGAGGCTAGAAAAGGCAAACAGGGAGATGATTAAAAGAAGGAAGATTGATGGGGTGCCTGAGTGGCTCAGTTGGTTAAATCTAGCCCTTGGTTTCAGCTCAAGTCATGATCTCTCAGTTGGGGAGTGTGAGCTCCGCATCGGGCTCTGTGCTGACAGCGCAGAGCCTGCTTGGGATTCTCCTTCTCCCTTCTTTCTCTGTCCTTACCCTGCTTGTACTCTCTCCTCAAAATACATAGACTTAAAAAAATTTTTTTTAAAGAAGGAAGATTGATATGGTCTTTGAAGTGAACAGTTGGGTGATTGATGATGGTCTTAACAGAAGTGAACCAAAAAGAAAATGAGGGCTTGAAGAGAAAGCAGTTTTTGCAGGGGCCCCTTTAATATTTATAAATGAGAAAATCTGAGAAGAATTCATGCATTCTGCAAACAGCTTGTTCGCAAGAAGGAAAGAAGAAGGTATCCCTAATATCTCCTTCAAAAACTCACTATTGGTGTTAAGAGTTTCCTTCCTTCCTGGGGAGGATTGAGTGATGGTTTCCCTGTAACCAAAAGTTATCATCATGGAGACCCTTCCCAAATGGAAGAACACACTAGATGTGGGAATAATTACTTTCCTTGCTAGTATTCCTTAGTTAGTTAGTTTGTTTGTTCTTGTAAATCTATTGGGTCTTCTATGTAACAAGAATAGCTACCTTCTTGAGGGAGAAAAAAAGCCTTCTATCTGAATAGCAGTGTTCTCCCTAACTTTATAAGGCAGCTCTCCAAGTATCAATGGCTGGCCTTTAGAGCATTCTTGTAAGACAGAATGGAAAAACCCCCAAAGGCTCAAAACTGAGTTAGAACTCAGAATTCAATCCCAAGGCCCCATTGTTCTCAGAGTGGAAGTTGACTCCCAAGTCTAATTACCTTCTGTTGTAGGTTGTGTTTTCCCAGAGCCATACCCAAACTAAACATTTTGGTAGAAGGCCTTTCTCAAAAACTTCACTCCAAAAGCAAAACATAACATAAAACAGTCAGGGATTAGGGGAGACACGGAAGAAAAGGTTTAAGTGCCAAGGAAAGATACAATTTCAGATGGAGTCTAGGATGCAACTTGATCTCCAGGGCCTGTTCAGGGACTTTAACCCTGTAAATATTAAAAAATATATATATATGTAAATTTAAATAGTCTCAGCTTAAGTTTTAATTGGATGAATATCATAGTCTTTTCTTTAAAAAATGAAAGTATGAAAAGTGTGAACCACTTTTTTTTTCAGCTTTCTCATCAGAATACTACAGAAGTTTTCAACTGGTTTTTCTAAATCTTATCTGACTTTGCCAATCCTCTTGACGACCACTATCTGAGTGAATGTTTTAAAAAGTAAAGTCTGTCTTGCCCCGGATTATAAGCTTTTAACATTCTACCTTTTTTCTAAATATTTGAGATAAAATTAAGGCAATCAAAAGTTTAAATTTTAACAAGTAATCCAATATTACACATTGGTAAGTGATCAGAAGTAGATCCAGACATCTTTATACAACAATGTTTAAATATTTTAAATCAGTATTTCTTAATTTTAACAACTTCTATCAGCTCCTTGACCACCCCATTTTTGAGCAACAATATCTTATCCAAAAAGACAATGGAATCTAGAGTTATATTACACTGTTAAACTTATCTATTCTATGATTTTGGTTTCAAAGCCTAGAATACCATCATAAAACAACACAATAGATCCTAATGTCAGCATTTTTCAACAACCTTTTATTACACAATGTGAACCTTGTCATCTAAAAGGAGGGGAATCAATTCTGCCCCAGCTATGAGAGTTAAATCAACAAAGTCATCCAAGCAAAATAGCATTATTGATATAGGAAGGTTTTCTTTTGTTGTTTGTAATATACTTTTTGAATATTTCAAGTTGAAATACCTTTTAGGTAAGCTCAGCTCTTGAAATGCAGTGACTGCCTGCAGTTAATGTTTCTTTTTGTTTTTCCATTTGTTTTACTAAGAGACCAAAAGGTGTCCTAAAAACCATTCTACTGTTTATTTTTGTTTGGAAAAATTAATCCTTTAATAAAAGTACATTTGACAATGAGATAGATATAACTCTATCCTATGTAGATAAAATCATAAGTATTTACAATTAATTTTAGGAGACTGGCAGACCCTGATCTGTAACTTCCTAACATTTTGAATGAGATCTCAAATTTTCAGTCTTTATTTTATACATGATAAAATAAGAGTGACTTGAATCATAATAAGTTGTAAATTTTATTCTAAACTTCTTTTTACAAAGTTGTCAAATACTTAATGGGTCAAATATTTTTGCATACTAAAATTTATCATGTAAATTTACCATGCAAAATGGCAGCAAATCAAAAATAATTGATTAAATATAAACTCACTTTCCATTATGCTTGGCATCAAAGAGACACAGAATAGAGAGTTTATTATTATGTCATTATTATAGATTTTTAATGATCTGTTGGTATTTTCTCTTCTTTATAGAAACATCTTATCTGTCTACTTGATTTACTTCATTAAATCATTCTGAAAATCATCATTATCAAATAAAAAAGAAGGCATATAGGTTTATATTCCAAATATATTTTTAATAGTTTATGTATTAATTACTTTGAATAGAAGAAAGAATTATCAAAGGAGGCAAGATGGCAGAGAAGTAGGGAGCTCCTACTTCTTTCAGCTCCTGGCTTGCTGGACACTTAGAGGAGCTGCGCGCTTACCGCGCCATTTTCCTCCTGGCTGGCCAGACTCCTGGAGGAACAGTGCACGCGTAGCGGGTCGCCGCACTCCTGGAGGCTGGAACTCTAGAGGGAAGGCGAAGAGCTTAAAAACTGGGAGATTTGCCCGCGAGTTTGGGTTTCGGGTGACGAGACACAGAGCGACCTGGTTTCTCTCTCTCCAGCTGTACAGGCTCGCCCCACAGCCAACCTCCACCCATGCTCGCCAACCCTACTTACAGGAGGAGAAGGGAGCAGTGATTTTGGCTCAACCCCCAGGGCTAGGCAGGAGGCTTGGAATTGCCCTGAGAGGATCACCTGCGAGGTTGTGTCTACAGCAATTTCAGTGGGGCACACGGGCTGGGATTTGGAAACTAGGCCTGGCCTGGGTTAAAGAACCAAACCCACTTTGACTGCATCCCTGGCACGGGGAGTTTACACACCTAAAACAGCGAGGTGCAGGGCTTGGTTCAAGAAGGAACTGGAGCTCCTACACTCTCCTCCCCACAACCGCCAAGGCAGAACTCCCGCCTGACACATTGGATCACACCACGCCCATCACTGCTTAAGAGCTGCCCTCCCCCTTTTCTTTTTCTTCTTTTTTTCCCAGAACATTGACCTGATTAACTCTGGTCACCGGCTTGCTTAAACTGTCACATTTAGTCCATTCTGTAGTTGTAAATTCTACACCTACCGACCTTTTCATCTCTTTCTCTCAGGAGTAATTAGACTATATACTTTCTCTGGATAATACCAGGGTCCTTCTCTCATCTATCCATCCATATTCCACCCTTTAGCTCTTTGAAAACAGCTTCTTATCCCTTCTGCCTGTTCATTCTATTGCCAATTTTGCCTCATCCCCGCCCTGTCTTCTCTCTCTTTCTCTATGCTCTTCAATCAGCACTGCATACACCCAGCTATTTAATTGTAGCTGGGAAATCCGGTTATATGCTTTAAACCGTTCTTTGTCCATTGGTTTTAATCTTTTTTCCTTTCCTTTTCTTCTTTTAGACTGTTTTATGTATTTTTTAATTTTCTATTATTCGCCTTCCCTCCTCCCTCTTTTCTCTTAACTTTTTCATTTTCCCTCTCGGTTTGCATGTTAGTTGGATTTGTTTGTGCGTTTATGTACCTCTGCTCCCTGTGTGTTTGTCTGTTTTCTTCTCCAGTGCAACCTCAAGAAACAAGCCAAAGTACACATGGTGGAGAGTCCCAAATATCACTATGAGTAGGAAAATATACTAACCAAGATCTAAACAAGAGAGACCAAAAGATACCATTCAAAAAACACTCTCCAAAAGGATAGGCCATGGACAGTCAAAGAGTTTGATTGGGTACAGCAGTGCTCACAGGTGCAGAGAGCATAATAAGTCTTTAAAACTAACAAGACACAGAAAGCTAACTAAAATGACAAAACAAAAGAGCTCTCCTCCAAAGAAACTCCAAGAAGAAATGACAGCTAATGAACTGCTCAAAACAGATAAGCAGCATAACTGAACAAGATTTTAGAACAATAATCATAAAATTAATAGCTGGACTTGAAAAAAGCATAGGGGACTTCAAAGAAAATATGGCTACAAGCAACAGTGAGAATAAAAATAGGCATGATGAATTAAAAAACTCAATAAATGAGACACATAATAAATTAGAAGCCTCCAATGCATGGATTGAAGAGGCAGAAAGGAGAATAAGTGTTTTAGAAGACACCATTATAGAAAAACAAGAAGCTGACAAAAAAAGAGACAAACTGATCCAGGAACAGGAAAGAAGAATTCGAGAGCTCAGCGATATGGTCAAACGCAACAATATCCGTATCATAGGAATCCCAGAAGAGGAAGAGAGAGGGAAAGGTGCTGAAGGAGTCCTGGATCAAATTATAGCAGAGAACTTCCCGAACCTGGGGAAGGAAGTAAATGTGGAAATACAAGAGGCTCAGAGGACTCCCCTCAGATGTAATTTGAATTGATCTTCGGCATGGTATATCATAGTAAAAATGGCAAAATATAAGGACAAATAGAGATTTTGAAACCAGCTAGGGAGAAAAGGGCCCTAACATACAAAGGGAAACCTATCAGAGTGGTGACAGACCTATCTACTGAAACTTGGCAGGCTAGAAAGGAATGGCAGGATATCTTCAATGTGATGAACTGTAAAAATATGCAGCCAAGAATCCTCTATCCAGCAAGCCTGTCATTCAAAATAGAAGGAGAGATAAAAACCTTTCCAAATAAACAGAAATTGAAAGAATTTGTCACCACAAAGCCAGCCCTACAAGAAATCCTGAGGGGGATGCTCTAAAGGAAAGGTTGTAAGGAACAATGATACCAGATACACCACCACAAACATGAACCCCACAAAGGACACAAAGACTCTAAACCCACATATTTCAATAATAACACTGAATGTAAATGGGCTGAATGCTCCAATCAAAAGACATAGGGTAACAGAATGGATAAAAAAACAAAATCCATCTATATGCTGTCTACAAGAAACTCATCTTAGACTGGAAGATACCTTCAGATGAAAAGTAAGGGGATGGAGAAATATGTATCATGCTATTGGAAATCAAAAGAAAGCTGGAGTAGCCATACTTATATCAGACAAACTGGACTTTAAATTATAGACAGTAACAAGAGATGAAGAAGGGCATTACATAATAATTACAGAGTCTATCCATCAGGGCGAACTAACAATCATAAATGTCTATGCACCGAAAATGGGAGCACCTAAATATTTAAAACAATTAATCACAAACAGAAACAAGCTTATAGATAAGAATGTGCTAATAGCAGGGGCCTTTAATACTCCACTTATAGCAATGGATAGGTCAACCAGACAGAAAATCACTAAAGAAATAATGGACTTGAAAGACACATTGGACCAGATGGATCTGACAAATATATTTAGGACTCTACATCCTGAGGCCAGGGAATTTACTTTCTTCTTAAGTGTGCATGGCACATTCTCCAAGATAGATCATATACTGGGACATAAAGCAGCCCTCAATAAATATAAAAGAATTGAGATGGTACCATGAACACTCTGATCATAATGCTTTGAAACTTGAAATCAATCAAAGGAAGAAGTTTGGAAAACCTCCAAAAACATGGAGGTTGAAGAACACCTTACTAAAGAATGAATGGGCCAATCAGGCAATTAGAGAGGAAATTTAAAAATATATGGAAACAAATGAAAATGAAAACACAACAATCTAAAATCAATGGGATGCAGCAAAGACAGTCCTAAGAGGAAAGTACATTGCACTCCAGACCTATTTCAAGAAATTAGAAAAAGCGCAAGTCCAAAATCTAACAGCTCATCTAAAGGAACTAGAGGCAGAGCAACAAGAACGCCCTAAACCCAGTAGAAGAAGAGAAATAGTAAAAATCAGAGCAGAAATAAACAACATAGTGACCAAAAAAACAATTGAACAGATCAATGAAACCAAGAGTTGGTTTTTTGAAAAAATAAGCAAAATTGACAAATTTCTAGCCAGGCTTCCCAAAAAGAAAAGAGAGGGCCTCCAAATAGACAAAA
>NW_024080656.1:6033518-6116512 GCF_003009895.1 Hyaena hyaena | reverse complement strand
AATACCCATTCTTCTCAAACTATTCCAAAAAATAGAAATTGAAGGAAAACTTCTGGACTCATTTTATGAAGCTAGCATAACTTTGACTCCCGTGGCAGACAGAGACCCAGCAAAAAAGGGAGAACTACAGGCCAATATCCTTGATGAATACAGATGCAAAAATCCTCAACAAGATACTTGCAAATCGAATGCAACAGCACATAAAAGAATTATCCACCAAGATCAAGTGGGAATCATTCCTGGGTTACAGGGCTGGTTCAATATTTACAAATCAATCAATGTGATACATCACATCAACAAAAGAAAAGATAAAAACCATATGATCCTGTCGATAGATGCAGAAAAAGCATTTGACAAGATATAGCATCACTTCCTAATAAAGACCCTCGAAAAAGTCGGGATAGAAGGAACTTTTTTAAACATCATAAAAGCCATTTATGAGAAGCCCTCAGCTAACATCATCCTCAAAGGGGAAAAATAGAGCTTTCCCCCTGAGATCAGGAACACGACAGGGATGTCCACTCTCACCACTGTTGTTTAACATAGTGCTGGAAGTCCTCACATCAGCCATCAGAGACTCTTGAATGCTGAGAACAAACTGAGGACTGATGGGTGTGGGGGGCAGGGAGGAGATGGGCATGGAGGGGGGCACTTGGGGGATGAGCACTGGGTGTTATATGGAAATCAACTTGACAATAAACTATTAAAAAAAATTATCTTGCAATAATCCTTTTCCCATGCAGTGTTTGCAGTGTTTGAGGACATACACTTTCTGACAAAATGACGCCATTTTTTTTTAAGCTAACCACAAGTTAATTCCTCAAAAACCTTAACAAATGCAATGATCTCTATATCACTTTCCAATTCAGGAAAGTTTCCAATAATATTCTTTTTTTTCAGTTTATATTTAAATAAATATATATGAAAGCAAATCTTTCATTGATTTACTTATTTACATGTTTTTGATGAATTTCTATAAGTTCAATGAACTCTTAGATTTATAGATGTCCTTTATATTTGTGTTTCTAAAAGAAAAACATATACTTGAAATTATTATACATAAATTTAAAACAAAGGTGAAATAATTACAAAATAAAAATCTTGGAGTGGAAAAGTTAAACTTGAATTAAATAGGTAGGTTAGAAAAATGGATTTTAAAAATCCAATAACTAGTCTTATAGTTTTATTCCAGGCATTTAAATACTAATCACAGTCACCTGTAGTAGTAGACACAGAGAAACGCTGAACAGATTCCTCTTCAATAAAGGACTCAGTTTCCAGCTTTGAGGAATGTGGTCAGCAGACAGCCTTCAGCTCTCGGCTCCTTTAGGGTCTACCTTAGCCATGGAGGCCCACCTTGCTGCAAATAATGTTCTCCAGTAACTTCACAAAAAGGGTTCCAAAGCTTGAACCATTTAGGAGTAAAGAGAAATTCTGATGGAAATCCCACATTCCAGATGCACCTTATGAATTAGCTGAAGCTTCAGACCTGTGCCATGGTTTAACTTCTTTCGTCTAATGCTGCTTCTTCCTCTGTTTTCAGAGGCATTGATTCCTCCAATATCTCTTGTATCCCAAACACCATCTCATCCTCTGTTTCCAGAAAACTGTGCTGTGACACCTCCTTTAATGCATAAGAGAAATAAGCAAAAGTTAGTCAAATTGTATCAGAGACAGTATTGTAAAGGTGTGGCAATGGTACAGTGGATTGGAAACAGAAATTAAGAGACTGGGCCACAATATGGGCCTTCACTACTACCTTAATTTGTGGCCTTTCACAAATCACTGAATACCTGGAGGACTGACACCTCCAATTGTCAAGTTAGGAGACTTGCTACCAATCTCACTGTACTTTCCGGACCCATCACACTGTAAGGTAAACCAGTAGTGCCCAAATGCCTTCTGTAGGCTCAGGCCAGTCTATTAGAAAATTTTCATCAACTTTTGGAAAAATGAGAAACATATGGAAAGTAGCGAGGTTTTCAGTTAAATCTCCTCACTTTGCCTTTTGGCCTTATTGCTTTGATTTTTAAGTCAATTCTTTTCTCTTTTTAAAATTTTACAGCTTTATTAAATATCCTTTCTTTCAGAACTGATAAGGCAAGTAGGGAACAGATTTTTTATTTATGTTTTACTGGCAAAATCAAACTTGGGGTCAGTCACTCAGGCTACCCCTGCACTGTTGTTTCAAAATTCTACTGAATAGCAAAACTTACTGTGAACCATTAATATCAACTTCCATAGCAATGACATGCATTCGGCTGATGTTGATTCTGATTGTCATTGATTGGTTTAATTGATATGGATATACTGAATTAGGGAGAACAGCAGACTCAGATTCGTGTTCTATGACTTGTGTTTTGTGTAACTTTGCATACTTCTGGTAGGCTTTTGAATTCTAGAAAAGGTAGTACTCCAACATGTATTCCCATTACTGAAGCTCTCCTTTCAAAATTTACCACTTTTCCCCTTTTCCCCCCTGAAGTCTAGATATATCCACTTTAAGACAAAAGGGGGCGGGGAGAATCTTAGAATGAGTAGTCTCAAGTGTTCCATTTCTCAGCTTTTTGCGTAGACCTCTCCAAAACTACTAAGAGCTTAGAGAAAAGATATTTCTCCCAGTCTTCCTTTCTTTATCTCAAAAAATGCCTTGTTAGCAGCAACAAGTCATCTATCCAATTCTACCATCCTCCTTAATAATTAGGCAGTTTAATATAGCATAATGAAAAGATCAGCAGGCTGGCAGTCTAGATTTATGAATGTGCCAAGAGATATTGTGAATGATATTGAGATAATGTTTTAATAAGCAACCACATTTTATAGTGTAAATCGCTCCTCAGCTGAGAGGTATCCTACCTTAGTGACTAGTAATACCACTACTTCCTTTCTGACAACTGATGGCCTCCTTGTGCTCACTCTCTTTCTTATCCTGTAAAGCAAGTCTTTCTTCTCCACCCTTTTCTTGGCTTTCTGCAGTTTCCCCAAATATACCTCCTCTGTCTCCATTTCAGGGCTCTCTTCTCTCCTGGATTCAGTTGTTACCATTCTGCTCTTCCTCCAGAACAGCATCACTGGGCAATGTGCCGCTGCTCTCCACCGTCCCCCTGCCTTTCCACTTCATGCTCCTTAGCCACTATTTTCCCTTCATTTACATCCCAGCTGCCATTTTTCTTTCATTCACATCCCACAATTTTTTTTCACATCCCACAATCCTTTTCTTTTTACTGAAAAATAATTGATATACAATATTCTACTAGTTTCAGATGTACATCACAGTAATTCAGTATTTTTATATATTGTGAAATGTTTCCCATGAGGTCTAGTTACCATCTGTCACAAAACAGTTATTAAATATATTAACTGTATTCCCTATGCTGTACATTACATCCTCATGACTTGTTCATTTAATACTGGAAGTTTGTACCTTTTAATCCTCATTACCCATTTCACTCATTCCAAATCTTCCCTCACCTGGTAACTAACAGTTTGTTTCCAGTATCTAAGAGTCTGTTAAATGTGTTACTAAACACACCTCTAGTCTCCTTTTCTTGCTGTGCCTCCTCTCTTTGAAAAAGCTCAGCTTGAGACTTTCACTGATGAGCCACCAAGGACTGAATCTATTGTTTCAGGTGCTATATTCCAACTGCTGCAGAAACTAAGAAGATATTTGACACCACACTTTCTCTGAAATGATGGTAGTTCGTGTTGTTGTTGTTTGTTTGTTTTGTATGGGTTTTTTTTAAATTTTTGTTTTTGTTTTTGTTTTGTTTTGTTCATCACAACTGTTTTTAAGCTCCATAGTCTTTGTAGCAATAGTTTCTCTGATGTCTTCCATGCCTTTTTCAAGCCCAGCGATTAATTTTATGGCTATTGTTCTAAATTCTTTTTCAGTTACGTTGCTTATATCTTGTTTTGAGCAGTCCTTTAGCTGTCATTTCTTCCTGGAATTTCTTTAGAGGAGAGTTATTCCATTTCATCATTTTGGCTAGTCTTTTGGTAGTTTTAAAAGCTTGTTATGCACTGCACCTGCAAGTACTGCTGTATTAAAGAAGGCTCTTTGTCCAGGGCCTGTCCATTCAGGAAGTGTTCTTTGAATGGTGTCTCTTGGACTCTCTTGTTGAGACTTTGGTTATTTTATTTCCCTAATCGTAGTGGTATTTGGGAATCTCCACCATGTGTACTTTGGCTTGTTTCTTGAGGTAGCCACTATAAGGTTTTCTCAACAGATTCTGTCTCCTTTTCCTTTTCCTTCCCAACTCCTGCAATTCTATAAGGGTTCCTATGGCTTCAGGTCTTCTCCATTTGAGAAATAAGGGCGAGTGAAATGTACGGAGCTCCCTACTTCTCCGCCATCTTGCCCCCTCCCTCTGTTTTGTTTTGTTAATAGGCATTGGCTGTGTGCTTCATTGAAAACATAAAGATTTAGAGCTTCAGCCTGCTGAGTGCTCATGCAAGTTTCTCTTTTCTCCATAAAGATTCTCTCTGGCAAATTTCTTCATCTAAAGCAGATTCCAAACCAAGCAAAATTATGTATTTATTTAAACAAGATGCATATGTAATTATGGTAGTCCATTTATTTATGACCTCATTTATTATTATATTTTCTCTTCATTGGGGAGCTCTCACCATAATGAGACCAATGATCTTACCTTTTACCCCAACCCCACCCATGTCAGAAAATTTCACTCCTTCTCAGAACTTTCAGGCACTAGATGCTTGGGCACCAGAGACATATCTAGAGGTTTTAGAGGTTTTGAAAAAGTACACCAAAGAATGCTATGTCCCAGCCGTTGGTCCAGATTTCTTTCTCAGCTATGATGTTATTGGTGAGATGATTATGCCCATAAATATTTGTGTGGTGGTATTTGTGTTGCACTACCTGGGAGAAAATAGGATATGATGTAATCTTATTGACATTTTAGATAATTAATTTTTCAGTTTCTTAAGAATCACCTAAGACAATGCTGGGGCGCCTGGGTGGCTTAGTCGGTTAAGCGTCCGACTTTTGCTTAGGTCATGATCTCGCGGTTCGTGAGTTTGAGCCCCGCATCGGGCTCTGTGCTGACTGCCAGCTCAGAGCCTGGAGACTGTTTCAGAGTCTGTCACTCCCTCTCTCTCTGACCTTCCCCTGCTCACGCTGTCTCTCTCTCTCTCTCCTAGAAATAAAACATTAAAAAAAAAAAAAAGAATCATCTAAGACAATGCAGTAAAAGTGACCCTGTTTTTCAAGTAGAAAAAGTAGCACATCATAAGCCTGGTAAACCATACAATTGTTGTAAGGACCAAATATGATGTAAATAAACATATCTGGCAAATTTTAAACATTAACAACAATAAAAGCTAAATAAAAAAGGACAGTAGAATTGAATTTGCATCTAAAGTTCAGTCAAATAAAAGTGTGCTATGCTAAAGCAGTAGCAATTAATCTATACGTATTTTTTACTTCACAAAATGTAAGACAATAAGATTTCTCTTCCCCTCAATACTTATGAAACACTCAGTTTATCAGAGTTTATTTCAAACCTACATCCAAAAAGATTTAAAGAGCTAGTTAGCAAAACTTGAAAGCCAATTATGACACCAAAAAGATTCAGGAGAGATGTGCGAGAATCGTAGTGTGAGGTCTCTACTACTTTGCATCATATTTAGCTCTATCTTTTAAGATAAAGTGAATAGATACCGAGGATCTACAAATATTAGAAAATGATTGTTCTTGCCTTCCAAGAGCATAAACCAATGAGGAAATAATCATGTAAAGAAAGTAAAATTATACCATAAACTCGAGGGCAGAGGTTAGAGTTTGTTTCTGGGAAAAGGCAAGGATACATTTTCCTATAAACTCTGAGGAGACAATGATTGGTAAGCTACAGACAGATTCTAAGGGTTAAAAAAGAAACTGGGGATAATGTGCTCCAGAAGACTTTTCTTCTTACTAATGTAGTAAATGAGGTTATCTGCTATTGTTTCAGGGTCAGTAGAAAAAGTTTGCAATATCCACTGGTGAGGGGAACACAATAAGAAATAGATTTTTTTAATTATACCTATCACTAACAGTAGTCTATCAATAAATTAAGAATAAAGACAGCTGACTTTTCTTTCAAAATATTGCAAGAACATCCTCTAATGATCTTCCTTCAGGTCAGAAAATATTTGGTAGGCCAAGAAATTTCTTCTACTAATTCTGTGTAGACAGTTTTGTTTATTAAATATACATTAGAGGAAATGATTTTTCTCTCTTTGGAGTCTAGACTTATGGCACTATAGACTGATTCCTTTAAATATATGGAAACTAGCTATGTTTATTTTATGAGTTAGAAAGTCTCATAACTCTCAAGGCCCATATCCAATTTGTATCTCTAAAATGTTTTTTTATAAACCAAAATAATCATATAATCTTTTTTTTTTTCTGCAAACCATAGGCTATTTATCCAAACCAAACAAAGATATTTGAACATATTGATTTTAGTGTGGTTTAAAAATACATGGCTGGACTATGCACATGAGACATACTTTTGATACCATACTGCATGTTAACCCTTGAAGCTCAACTGCTTTTTTCATACCTGCTTTTGAGAGTATTCTTACTAACATTAAAATACCATTTTCCCCTAGAGTACAAAAGTGGAGAATCTGGAGGTTATGCATGGCCTGGAAGGAGGTGCTGTTGTTCAGAGACCAGGACTCAAATTAGATCTTAGATTTGATCTATAGAACACAAAAAAATTGCAATGAATGGGAGAAGTATTCATACTCCATTCAGATCATTTTAATTGCATTATAATTGTTTGGGTAGATTTTTTTTTTTAGCTTATAGACTAGTCAATTAAGGACAAAAATTCGAATCAGCCTAAATGTCTGTCAATTTTTTAAAGTGGTTAAATTAACAGAACATCATATCCATGCAACCATTAAAAATGTGGAAAGTTTCTATATACCAAAATGGAAATAATCACAAAGTATATATTTTTAAAAAAGCAAGTTGCAGAAAAAGACATAGAGTAAAATCTTGTTTTTATTTATTTATTTTTTTAGTGTTTATTTATTATTGAGAGACAGAGAGAGACAGAGCATGAGCAGGGGAGGGGCAGAGAGAGGAAGACACAGAATCTGAAGCAGGCTTCAGGCTCTGAGCTGTCAGCCCCAAGCCTGACATGGGGCTTAAACTCACAAACCACGAGATCATGATCTGAGCCAAAGTCAGACAGACACTTAACTGGCTGAGCCACCCAGGAGCCCCTAAAATCTTGTTTTTATAAACCAACAAAAGTTGAGTGTATGTGTATGTACTTAAACAAGATACAAAAATATTTTGGAGAGTAATAAGAAACAAACTTCAGTGTGGGGTTACTCCTGAAAACATAATGGAAAGGGATCAAGAAACATTCACTTGTTATCATACAGATATTGTATTTATTATATAGATTTATTATTTGTTATATAAATAACTACATTGTTTGAATTAACTATATGAGTTAGATTTGTAATTAAACAAAACACATTTTTAATAATATATTTATTAAAGACAAGAATAATCTTCTATTTTTATACGTGGTTGATTTCCATATAAAAGTGGTAAATATTTTCTTATAATCATTGACTAAAGCATAATTTTCTTCTCTGTTTTGTACATTGTATAATGTATTATTCCTTCCACTTTTGCTTTTGATTTTGTAACAACTTCCAACTTTCTACTTAGAAGGATTTAATAAATAGTATGGGAGCCTGGGTGGCTCAGTCAGTTAAGCATTTGAATCTTGATTTCAGCTCAGGTCATTATCTCACAGTAGTTCCTGAGATGGAGTGCTGGAGCCTGCTTGGGATTCTCTCTCCCTCTTTGACTGCCTTTCCCCTGTGCTTGTACGTGCTCTCTCTCTCTTTCTCTCAAAATAAATAAAGTTTTAAAAAAAGATTTAATAGTAGATAATCTGGTTGGAAAGTATCCAGGTCTTGTAACTCAAAAAGTCTTACTGATGAGAAGCAAAAGCAGCATATGATAGTTTGGTAGAAATGCAAAATATGCTTCACCTCAGACCTACCGAATCAGGACCTTTGTTTTAACAAAATTCCCAGGGGACATTCTTATCAAAGATTAAGAAGCACTGCTCCAGAGCACTAATCTTTACATATGATTTTATAACAAATATCTTATTTTATTCAGATCATATGTTTAAAGACAGCCTGAAAAGGCAAGGGCAGAGGAAATCAATAGAGATTAAAAGGCCTAAAGCCTTTGATTTTTCTCCATATTGCCTTTCTATAGTTCATGGCAGCAGTCTTTTCTTTTATTTGAAATCATCTCAGAACAGATATGAACACAGAAGATTAAAATTCTGAGTATATAACTCTATGGGGCACTGAATGGCTCAGTTGGTGAATCATCCAAATTCAGCTCAAGTCATTATCTCAAGGTTTGTGAGTTTGAGCCTGCATCAGGCTCTGTGCTGACAGCTCATAGCCTGGAGCCTGATTCCTAGATTCTGTGTCTCTCTTTCACTCTGCCCCTCCTTTACTCATACCCTTGTCTTTCTGTCTCAAAAATAAAGCAAACATTTTAGAAATTAAAAAAAAAATCTGAGTATAAAACCATTCCTCATCTGATAGAAAATGGCACATCTATGGTTTTAGACATTTGAACTGAAAATGGCTATTAAAACATATGTATACTTTATACACAAAATATATTTTTTGTATAAACATTTTTATTTATTCCCATTTGAATGAAAGATCAGAAAGTAAAAGTCAAGATGAAGTGAAATGTGGTCAGAGTAAAATATGTGATAATGAGGCTGTCAAATGGGAAAAAAATGCATATACCGGAAGTGTTTTTTGAGTGTATGAAATATTAGGAATAAAACAAAGAAAAACAAGGACTCCTGGCAATAGAGATTTGCACTGTCACTTCATTCATTTGCTCTTGTTCTATTAATTTATGTCTAACTGTGTTTAAAAAATGTAAAATAACATTGTCAAATGGTAGACAGTAAAAGCTTTTGAAATAAATTAATGAATAAATGGAAACTTCTTTTGAGTATGGAAATTTCCACTTCCTGTAATACTGCAATGCATAAAGCCTGAAAACCCCTCTCCACGTAGCAAAGAGAAATGCTGGGCAAATACTTTTAAATTCAATGCTGTAGTAGCAAAATAGAAGTGAAATCCCCAGGATGCTAAGGCAACGAGATCATTAAAAACCAGAGTGGTCAGCACAAGAACAGACATCAAATAGCCTTGGGAAATTGTTGCTACAGATGACCTTGAGTCTTGGGGTTTGATGTTCATAGGATAAGTGACAACCGGTGCAAGATGAGGACTTGGAACTGAGATCTCACCCAAAGTCAGGACCTTCCAAAGACTCCACTTTCAGAAAGATCAGCTTAAAAAATATGTGCACCAGCAGAAGGAGGAAATTATGAAGTTAATATCTGCACATCTGGGCACCGCATGGAAAAATTAGTCTCCCCTAAAGATTTGTATCATGGGACAAGAGTCACATGTTATTGCTGTTTAATTTCAACCACCTATGTTTTCTGAGAGACTAAAAATTAGAATAAGGTGTTTGGGGGCTAATGATACCTAGAGTTTCTGGCCAAAGCAAATTGAACTCCTCTCTTCATAAATTATTTCTCAGTACAGACTACACAAAATTTCCATGAATAAAGCCCTCTGATGACACAAGAGTCAGCAAGCAAAGAAGCAGATGCATCAGAAAATATAACTATTATATACAGATGACAGAAAAAGCATGTTTGATGAGAGATATAAATTTTTTAAAAATATGGAAAATAAGTTACAATGAAAAAAGGAATGGGTAAGAAAAAGAACCAAGTAAAACACCTAAAAATGAAAAATATAATTATTGAAATTTAAAATGCACTGAACGAATATTAGATTAGCCACAGACTAATCCATAGTAAAGGAGAGCATTAGTGGGCTGGAAGAGATTATTTAGAATGTATACCCAAAATATAAAATGAGAGAAAATATGAACCAGGGATTAGAAGTCACAAATCTAGTAAGTATTACAGAGGATGAGAAAATCGAGAATGGGGAAAAGACAATGTTTTTAGAAATAATGCCTGAGAAATTTCTAGAATTGTTGAAAGACATATTTCTTTGACTCTAGATTTTCAAAGAGGATATAAATTAAAATAAATCCATAATCATGTGTAACCATAGAATTTAAAATTACAGAAAGTTTTAAAAGTGAAAATTCGTATTGTTACAAAGGAACAATTCTAAAAGAGCCTACTTTTTTCAATGGAAGAGTATCTGTAGACAGTTAATAGAGCTGCAGCCCATTATTCTATACTCAGCTAAAATACCACTCAGGATTGAAGACAAAATAAATTCAGATAATCAAACCCTGAGCTTTCATTAACAGCTTCCTGCATTACTTCCTGTTCACAAGGTAATAAAAGCTATAAATTTTCAGAAGAAGAAACATGAACTTAGAAGAAAGAAGTAAATTGCAAGAAGCGTAGCAAAGAAGAAGCATAGTAAAGAAGACAATATGTAAACAATAAAGATTATATAAAATAATAATGTCTAATCGGGGGACAATAAATACCAGGTTTAATTAAATTACGGAACAACTATAACACAGAAGATGAAAGGTGGTAACCGTGCCAAATATTCTAAGATGTTTGTATTGTTCTACAGAAGAGTAGAGATTCTGATCATCTTTAAACTGCTTAAACTTTGGGACGCTTGGGTGACTCAGTCAGTTAAGTGTCCCAACTTCGGCTCAGGTCATGATCTCATGGTTCGTGGATTCGAGCCCGGCGTCGGGCTCTGTGCTGACAGCTCAGAGCCTGGATCCTGTTTCGGATTCTGTGTCTCCCTCTCTCTTTGACCCCTGCTCACTTTCTCTTCTCTTTCTCTTTCTGTCTCTGTCTCTCTCAGAAATAAATAAAACATTTTTAAAAATTTAATAAAAAAAATAAACTGCTTAAACTTCAAACCGTTTCAAATATTTCATATTAAGATGTTAAGCTAAATCAGTTAAACAATAGAAGAATGTATAATAGTCAAATTAGTAGATGGGTATAATCAGAATAAAGAAAACTTGAAGCATTCAGAAAGCATAAGGAAGAAAAGGAGAAATAAGATGCAAACAAAAAGAAAATTTAGAAAATAATTATAGGGATGCTTGAGTAGCTCAGTCGGTGGTCAAGTGTCTGACTTCCACTCAGGTCATGATCTCAGGGTTGCTGGGTTTGAGTCCAGCATCCAGCTCTGCACTGACAGTTGGGAGCCTGGAGCCTGCTTTGAATTCTGTCTCCCTCTCTCTCTGCCCCTCCCCTGCTTGTGTGCTCTCTCTCTCTCTCTCTCAAAAATAAATAAAAAAATAATGATAATAGAAAAGAATTTACTCAATATGATAAGAAAATAATCCTTAATTCTGGAGATAGAAATTGTTTGAAGATACAAATTAAAACCGAGAACTATGCCCAACCACCTACTCCTAACTCCATATACAGAGTTTGGGGTACAAGGTGGAACATTACCTAACATTTTATTGAGTCTTGTCTTAGAGTTGCTTGATTGCAGCAATATTTACTGACTCTCAATAATTTAAAGAAAATCACATTTTATTAGAATAATATGGAATAACTCACAGATTAAAAAAAATGTAAGAGTTAAAATCTCTACTATCAGGAAAAACAGAAATCAGAGTGAGAACAAATGGAGAGTCTCCATTCTTATTCTCTGAGGCTTCAAATTAGCAGCCTGATAGGTATAGGGGGTGGGTAATTTGATTAATGGATGCACTAACAAACAATTGGGCAAAACAGGAGGGATAAGCAGGGCTTCCCAAAGAAAATTAAAGGCACCATGATAAAGGATGAAACCCTAAACTGGAAAAAATAAATAGCAAAGGTAATTTGATTCTTTCTTCTGGATCTTTGTTCAGGTATAGCAGGAATTTTTATATGATATTTGACTCAAGGGGAATATGCATCTCTAGAATTGTTATTAATTTTTTCTCTTTCTCCATAAGCATTTAGACCAGTGATCACAAATCAAATGACTGCTAGCATCAAATGACCCAAAGAAACAAGTATGCACTATTGGAATATGATGATAAATAGGAACTCACTTTCAGTGTCAGAAATAAAATACCAAATAGTGATAGTAAAGGAAAATTAGAAATGCCTGGACTCACCCAAGGAAGCGGTGGTTACTAAGCTCTAGCTGATTGTTGGAGGCAGATCTTTTCAAGGAAAATCAAGAGTCAGGAATTTATGCAAAATAGCCAAATGTTTCTCTTGATATCAAATTGTAACTGATATTGGCAACTGATGCTTTTTAAAATACTGTGGGTATTTTACCAGACAGGTCAATTAGACACAAGTACAGACCTATTCTGTTATTGGCCATCTATGGATCATGGCTTGTGTCTCAGTGACTTGTGGACTGCATTATCTGTACATGTTAATGGGAGAAAACTGTGAAAGTCTGTACTTCTGATTTCCTCCTCCCATCTTCTGGGGTATTATCGGTTATACATTTTAGTATACACATGCACACACACACACACACATATAATGTATATTACATATGTATAATGTATACATTATATATGTATATATGTATATATTCAATATACATTACAAAATAACACTACTATGTATGTCTGTAGATAGTTAATATCTTCTACAGAGCTCAAATATAGAAACTAGTATCTGTTATTTGTACCTTTAGTTTTATATAATTTCTTTTTTTCTTGATAGACATTTTTTAAGACAGTTTCAGGTTCTCAGCAAAATCAAGCAGGAAGTACAGAGTTCCTGTATATCCTTGCACCCCACCCTCCACAGCCTTCTTTATCATCCATGTCCCCCAGGACAGTGGTACATTTATTACAACTGCTGAACCTACGGTGACCTGATTTTCACCCAAAGTCCATAGTTGACATTCCGGTTCACTCTAATGGGTTAGGGGTTGGACAAATGCCTAAAGACAAATACCTACCATTTTAGTTTCACACAGAATGGTTTCACTTTCCTAGAAATCCTCTGTGCTCCATCTACTAAGTCCTCCTTTCCCTTTACCCCTGGCAACCATTGATCTTTTTACTAATAAATAGTGGAAATGTAAATTTGTGCGGCCACTGTGGAAAATAGCATGAAGTTTCCTCAAAAAATTAAAAACGAATCTACCATATGATCCAGCAATCCCACTTCTGGGTATTTATCCAAAGAAAACAAAAATACTAATTTGAAGAGATAACTGCACTCCCATGCTTATTGCAGTGTTCTTTACAGTAGCCAAGATATGGAAGCAACCCAAGTGTCTATCAATAGAAGGATAGATAAAGAAGATGAATATTATATATATGTATATGTATATAACGGAATGTTACTCAGACATAACAAAAGATTAAAAAAAGCTTGCCATTTGTGAAAATGTGGATGGATCTAGAGGGTATTATGCTAAGTGAAATAAGTCAGACAAAGAAAGACAAATACCATATTATTTCACTTATTTGTGAAATCTAGAAAACAAAACAAAACAAAAAAAACAGATTCAGACATAGGAACTAAATTGTTGGTTGGGGGAAGGGAATTACAAGGTAAATAAAGGGGATTAAGAGGTACAAATTCCAGTTTTAAAATAAGTTATGGGATGACATGGGGCTGTAATATACAGTATAGGAAATATAGCAGGTAATATTGTGGTAACTTCTTATGATGACAAATGGAAATGAGACATTGTAATACATAAAAATATCAAATCACTATGGTATATACTAGAAACTAGTAGAATACTGTATGTCAATTATACGTCAACAAATAAAAAAGAAGGGAGGGTTCATTCCACTTTAGTGGATCACTAGGAATTTCAAGCTTCATTACTTTACAAAAGTATAAATAGGTGTGTGAAGACTCCTCCACTGACACAATGAAAGTTTCTGGGCTTTTTCATCCTTAGTATTTCTATCTTGTACCATTTCTTATGGCTTTGCTTTTCTCACAACACAAAGATTCGCTCAGTACTCTAGGTAGATTTTTATTCTAAGGCAATAGCCATCTAAAATTTTATGTTAAGTAACCAGGTAGCTGGGGCTCTGACCTGAGGTGGATTTTTGGAAAGAAAAAAGGTGGCCCACTACGGGCATGAGGAAAAGGAGGCCAATTAGAAAGCCCAAGGAAAGAAAGGAAAGCAAAGGCAGAGAATGAATGATCAGGTGCAAAGAAAGTGAGCAAAAGGCACCATGTCTGACATAGTAAAAGTAAACAGCTTGGGATAAGTAAACAGGAAGACACTCCTTCAGGAGTGACAGAGAAAAGTAACATTATGGGAAATGTATGGCCTGATCTTTGTTCAAGGAGAAAAGTTATTAATGAAAGTTCAGTGAAACAACTGAAAGTACATCCAACAATCAAGGATTATTTTACCAGGGGCACCTGGGAGGCTCAGTGGGTTAAGCCACCAACTCTTGATTTCATTCAGTCATGATCTCACCATCTATGGGCTCAAGTTCCAAGTCAGTCCCTGCACTGACAGCACAGATCCTGCTTGGGATCCCCTTTCTCCCTCTCTTTCTTGCTCCTCCCCCACTCTCATGCTCTCATGCTGTCATGCTCTCTGTCTCTCTGTCTCTCTCTCTCTCAAATGAATAAAGATTTTTTAAGAAGAATTATTTCACCAAATATACGTCCCATATCCTCACTGAAAAGACATTATTTGGATTTTTGTTCTTTTCTACTAAAGTTTTAATTTTATTAAAGCGGAGGGAGACTTAGGATTTAATATAATCCTTATTTATATTCTTTCACAAGGAACCTGGTAGTAATTACTAACATATATTTGTAGAGAATGTTCTTCAAACTTATATATATAGGTAGCTTTTAACAACTTTTCAGCTCTTTTTTGACTTTTTTTTACTTGGGTGTAGTTGGCACTCAACATTACATTAGATTCAGGTATACCAAAGAGTGATTCAACTTCTTTATACGTTATATTATGCTCACCACAAATGTTTCAGCTCTTTTTTTTTTAATGTTTATTTTTGGAAAAGAGAGGGCACGAGTGGGAGAAGGGCAGAGAGAGGGAGAGAGAGAATCACAAGCAGGCCCCGTACTGTCAATGCAGAGCCCTACTTGGGGCTCAAGCCCGCAAATCGTGAGATCGTGACCTGAGCCAAAATCGAGTCAGATGCTTAACCGACTGAGCTCCCCCCAGGTGCCCCTCAGCTCTTTTTAAAAACTCTTTGTTTCTTCTTGGAAAGTGGCCATCCTTGGACCCTTGGATTCAGACATGGAAAAGCATCATTTTGAAAATTTTATGTGATGGTTTAACTTTAATGAGCAAATGAAATTTCAAGAAAAGGAAAATAATTTTAACTCAAAACTATTTGCTTTCAAAACAAGTACAAATGGAATTAAGCTTGAAATACATAAACAATGTAACATTTACACTGAGAAATAGAAGCCCATCATGGAACTGCTGCATAAAAAGTATTAGGGGTGAGGAGCAACTCAATTTCATACTGTGCAATTTAAATTGTACTGAAAGTAATTAAAATAATGTAATTGAAACTGCTTCTGCACCATGGTTCACTTAGGCCATTTCATTGTGGCGCTAGAAAATTCTAAAATTACTTTGAAGCCAAACAGAGGCCTGAAATAGTGAACCGAAGATGCAAGTGAACTCAGGTGGTCCAAGGGACTAGGACACAAGGCCACCAGCACCCGATGCAGAGTGCTAGTGGGAAGAGACACACACAGTACTGGAAGAGCCCTGTGTATGTAGGAAATGGCAGGTTAGTACCCTCAGTTCCCAAAGAAAAGGAAAAATGATAACTGAATGCCAAGCCTGTCTCATTGGTGCCAGGAATTTGGGGCAACTCTTTTCTTCTGACAGTCAAGCCTAAAAGTATTCAAATGTCACTTAAAGAAGGATCCTTTGGAATTAAAGCCAACATAAACAGTGGCTGATAGCATTAATATTATTAAATTGGAAAACAACAGTGGGGATTCCAATTGAGCTTAAGTTGTATTCACCCTAAGATTGAGAAATGTCTAGGAAAGACTAGTGAAATTGGACCACCTGGGTTCTATTTGTATAAATAATTTAATATGCTTCTGGGGTAGAACTCACCTAGGAAAACGGTGTCAAGATGTATAATAATGCTTTGCTTTTAATACAGTCAAATATCTGGCCACCAGATTATCTGCTGGCCCAGCTCTATAGGTGCCCAGCTGAACACGAGTAAACAGAGACTACATTAAAGGAGACACTGGAACTGAACAGAAGTAATCCTCCCAAATGGACATCAACTGCAAAGGAACAGAAAAGGATGAAAATACCTAATTGCTTCCATTGATAAAAGTTGGCAGATAATGGCAGCTGTGGTAATGACAAGGGTCCGCAGGGGCAGAGTTTGCAGATTCATAGCTGGATGAACTCCCATCACCTTGCATAGTTATAGCTGCTTTGCTGTAGTCATTGGAAGCACGAGCTCCCTCATAACAAAAATTGCTTCCAAAAGTGAGAAGAGTAGAGGAAGAAAATATCAGATATCACTAGACAGAATAAAATCCTACCACAGACCATACTCAAGGCACGTTTTATGAAATTATAAAACAATTTAGAGGTATATTTAACAAGGATATGAGGAACTTCGTGCAATTTGAAGAGAGGAAAAACAAAAGAATTTTTTCTGTAACTGTACTGTGTGACCTTCAAATTAATGCGGCCTGGAAAAACTGTTTACATTTAGAATTTACAAGAGCCTTCCTGGTATTTGTAGACATTTTAAGGCAAGCAAGATCAGAGTCAGAAATCACTTACAAATCATACTCCCACAACTGCATTGGAAACTGATTTTGACTTTTTTTTTTAAAAAATCCAATCATCCCAAATTTTTGAAGCAGGTAATGGTAGTTACACATATTGCCATAGGTCATTTTAAGTCAGAACTGCACCAGAATCTTTGCAGTCTGGGAATATTAATTATTCCATGAACAATGCATCTAGAAATAGGTAAATTTAGTTTTACTGGCTCTGCTCTATTCTTTTGTTCCACATTGACTGTGAGCATTTTTGTCATTGTGCCTTTTATTAACTCAATATTTTGATTATAACATATAATCATGGGAGGAATTTTGGTGAATAACTTTATCTAGAATATGATCTCAATATTCAGAAAGTTCTTTTAAGTAGAATCTTTAAAATATTAGTCATTAGAAAATAAAATTCATGAAGACTCTTACAAGGAAAACATTGCTTTGTATAGGGAAGTTGTCCTTTAAAAATATGGACATTTTCGGTAGAGGCTTATCAATCTACTTCTTCAAAAGCACACACAGAGGGCCACATGGATGTCTCAGTCAGTTGAACATCCCACTTGGGCTCAAGTCATGATCTTGCAGTTCGTGAGTTTGAGCCCCACATGGGGCTCGCTGCTCTCAGCCTGTCAGCAAAGCCCACTTAAGATCCTCTGCCCCCTCTCTCTGCCCCTCTCCCAATTGTGCTCAGAAATGAATATTAAGAAAATTAAAAATAAAAGTAAAAAACGCACATGGAGATCATGGAGAGGGTTCAGAAGAATCAAAGGGATGTTTAAAGAATTGGAAAACAATAGCTATATAAAAAGGCTGAGAAAATTGGGATTTTATTTTGAAAAAGGGACAGCTCAAAGGGGAATTATTTTTTTCAAAATAAGAAGGGCTGTTGTGAACAGGATGATGATAGCAGGTTGTTTTTCATCTCCATTTAGAGCAAGATAAGAGAAAGAGGTTGGAGGGTGAGGGTAGAGGAGTTAGGCGAGCTGTTAGAAAGGATTTCATGTTAATAGGGAAGACAACCCTGCAATACATTACAGACATTGTCAGACACATCCTTATGTGTGATTGAGGTAAATAATAATTTTAAATTTAAAAAATTTTTATTTTATTATTTTTGTTTTTTTATGTTTTATTTATTTTTGAGAGAGAGAGAGAGACAGCAAGCAGGGGAGGGTCAGAGAGAGAGAGAGGGAGACACAGAATCTGAAGACAGGCTCCAGGCTCTGAGCTAGCTGTCAGCACAGAGCTGGACACTGAGCTCAAACCCACAAATTGCAAGATCATGACTTGAGCCAATGTCGGATGCTTAACCAACTGAGCTACCCAGGTGCCCCGATTTTTTTTTTAATTTTTTAATATTTATTTTTTGAGAGAAAGAGACACAGCATAAGTGGGTGAGGGGCAGAAAAAGAGGGAGACACACAATCTAAAATAGACTCCAGGCTCTTAGCCATCAGCACAGAGCCTGATTTGGGGCTTGAACCCACGAAACACGAGATCATGACTTCAGCGAAGTCAGACACTTAACCGAGCCACCCAGACGTCCCAATTAAAAATTTTTAAATTCAAAGAGTTGTCCAGGGCTTTCTCAAGATCTTTATGTTTGTCTTCAAAGAGGGAAAACAAAAACCAGTATTTCTACTTCATCATCCCTTTGTCTTAATAATATGTCATTATTACCAAGTTGTTATTAACTGGTTCATTTTCACATTAATTTGTTTCAGTGAGTTAACTTCGGTTTTATTTCTTAGTTCCTAGGTGTGCTTGGTTGATAGAGGAAGTAGGAGGTAAATAATGTTAGCACCTTAACACATTTTGTGCAGCAGGGGCTTTGCTGGCAATATCATCTTCTGTTATTGGTCATATAGATAAGCAGAGCTGCTCTTGTTACCTGGGAGTGAGACAAGACTAAGGAGCAGAAGATGGGGCAGAACTTGTTGATTTCACTCCCATACCTGCCCTTAATACCTGCCCTTCCAATAACCCCCAAGACAACCTGAAGGAACCCATATGGCTTTTTGAGCATAGTTTAAAAATCACTGACCCAGATGAAAGTGACATATTAACACTCTCGTGGTGTTTTATAGCTCATAAAATGATTTAAAGTATATTATCTGTGCCCTTCCTGCCTCAGCATTCAGGTTCTATTTCAGCAAATCATTTAAAAGCATCTGGTAATAACTTTTTAAAGGTGATCATCAGTCATTATATTAGTTATAATAAGGAAAGAACAAAAGAGTTTAATTTAGAATGGATTTTGTTCTTTACAAAAATTGTCAGGGACTTTTTTATTTCCATCATTTTATGAAGCATGTGAGATAAAAAGAGTATATATTGATTTAAAGTACAATAGAAAGTTCTACTCTAATAGAGTTTGATATTGGACGAGGGCCAACCTCTCCATCAGTACATAGTAGGGCCACAATACTTCTCAGGGCACATGAAAATGTTTTATACTTTTAAAAATCAGGATTTATAAAAATGAGCTAGGTCAAATAAATTGTTTACTACATAATATTAACAGGTTGTTTTGACTACTTCCTATGTATCCCATTGCTAAGGGAGGGATTCCTGACCTAGGATTCTGGCAATGGCCAAAAATGTGACACTTGACTGTGTACAGGTGAGACAGAGAGCAGGCTATCGGTCACCTAGATTCCCAGCCTGGGAGAGGACCACCCAGCCCCACGCGGGGCCCCTGGTGGCTTCACTCAGAACACAGTGAACAGCTGGGGGTGTTGGGGAGGCACTAATGCTAAGAGACTGAGGTGCCTCCTGGTTCCCACAGGAGAATGTAATTGGCTAATTTGAATAATTCCACAGGCTGGCTAGGAACTGAAATCCATTACCCAGGGATAAGTAGGAACTATGCTTGGTCTCTTTGATAAAGAGGATTGTTTGGTCAGCAGATTGTGTCCATGAGAGCAGAGTAAGGAGAAGAATTTATGGTGAAGCCATTCAAGGCCCTCTGCTTTCACAAACTGTCAAGATAGCACATTACATTGAACTTTTTGGATCTTATACCACATATATTTGCTTTTTACCAATATAGTCATAAAATACAATTTTTAATTTTTTTAAATGAAGAGAATCACAAAAGTAAAAGTGCTTAGGGCTCATGAAAGTCATCTGTGGTCCTCTTGGAGACTGATAAACATAGAACTAGTACGCCCTCTGTTTCAGAACTAAACAAGTCCCTTAATTAAATTCAACATCGTTCATAATCTTGCTCTGTTCTTAATGTCTAAATTTAAAAATGATGGAGTCCAGGAGTGCCTGCGTGGCTCTGTTGGTTGAGCGTCCCACTTTAGCTTAGGTCATGATCTCATGGTGTGTGAGTTCGAGCCCTACATTGGGCTCTGTGCTGACAGCCCAGAGCCTGAAGCCTGCTTCAGATTCTGTGTCTTCCTCCCTGTCTGCCCCTTCCCCACTCATGTTCTGTATCTCTCTCTCTCCTTCAAAAAGAAATAACAATTAATTTTTTTTAAATGATGGAGTCCAAACATCAAAAGTTAGTACAAGAGACACATAGAAGTGCTTAGAGTCCGATTATGTGATTGATGTAATTTTCCTTCATGAAAAGATAGTGTATGTAACCTTGAGCATGTTTCTCAATCTCTCTGAATTACAAGCTCCTTAGATTTAAAGAGATATTATGGAAACTAAATCAATGAAGTAGAGAAAACACTTCTCACAGTGTCTAGCAGGTGTTAGTTGGATATAAATTATCATTGCAATCAAGGCTGCCTAACTTTATTGTTTCTGAATATTCTTTATAGATTTTGCCCGGCATTAGTAGGCACTGAAAATGCATTAAGTGAACAGATGGGTAGGTAAATACATGAATTTACATATACAGCAAGAGTCTTTGTCTTTACTACATTTTTATTACCTAGATTGTTGCCTCCACTCTTCCTTGCTTAGCTAAGTTCTGCCCTTCTGTAGAAGTCCAACTTTCAGTAAATGATTTTATTTTTATTTTTGAGAGAGAAAGAGAGAGAGCATGAACAGGGGAGGAGCTGAAAGAGAGGGAAATCGAGGGAGGGAGAGAGAAAGAAAGAATCCTATGCAGGCTCCATGGAGCCTGATATGGAGCTCCATCCCACCACTGTGAGATCACGGTTTGAGCCGAAATCAAGAGTCAGATGCTCAACCAACTGAACCACCCAGGATCCCCTCAGCAAATGATTTTTTTAATCACCTAGCTCCTTTTGATATCTTCTCTGGACTTCTGGACAGTTTATCCCCTAAGGTACTCATTTTAAACTGAATCTACAATGCCTTGGTTATTAATTCTTTAGATTATTTCCTAAACTGTAGAATTATAAATGTTAAGAGATAAGATATACCTTGTTATTTTCTTCGGCCTAGCATCATTTCCTACTCACAGTAGGAACTTAGTCAAAGATAAATACAATAAAACCTTGGTTTGCAAGCATAATTTGTTTCAAACACATGCTTGTAATACAAAGCACTTCTACATCAAAGTGAATTTCCCCATAAGAAATAATGGAAACTTAGATGATTCATTCCAGAAGCCAAAAATATTCATATAAAGATGATCACAATACTGTAATATAACACAAAGTAAAAAGAAAATACAAAATATAAGAAAATAAACAAATTAACTTGCACTTACCTTTGAAAATCTTCATGGCTAATGTGAAGGAGACGAGAGAAGAGGGTTATTGTATAGGATGACTCTCACTATCACTATGGGAATCACTGCTATCTATTAGCTCAATAGAATCTTTTTCTTTTCAAGCAAATTTAACAAGGAGCCTATCCAATGACACTTGCTTTCGCCTCCTTTTGAGGGTTTCACAGAAACGTGACATTGCATTGATGATCACCCACAATCCTGCAGAGAGAGGGAGAGATGGAGAGAAGAACCATTGGCTCAGTTGTGATCATGTGACATTCAGCATCACATACAACCCATATTGCAAGATATCGCTGGTTTATCAAGTTAAAATGTATTAGAAATGTTTGTTTATCTTGTGGAACACTCACAGAACAAGTGACTTTCAATCCAAGGCTTTACTGTACTAGTCTTTTCCCTCCTCATTCTTGCTCCTCCTGCTTGCTTTAGCTGATAGCATTCTCATCCTTCCATCAGAACTTCAGACTTTCCAAAGATAAATACAGAACCCTGGGTATCCTGGAGTGAATGTTATTTCTATCTGTTTGAAGGAAATTCTATTATTAGAGAAGAAGAATTAGAAGTGGAGGAGGAAGTTCACCTGCCCAGAACACTGGATCCACTACATCCTCCCTGATGATCCAGGCTTTCATACCACCTCAATGTTTCCTCAAACTCTTTCATTCTCTCACACTGCCCCTTGATTGTGGATGCTGTTCTGTTTTTGAAATGTCTCCCATACGTGCTCCAGGTCCATGTTCTCACTACCATTAAGTAAAGCCTCCATCAATTCTTGTCTATGTTAATGAAATAGTCTTTGAATGAGTCTCTCTGTCTCCAGCTCACATCTGCTTCAATTTATCGTATCTCTTACAACCTGGATTATCTTCATAAAGCAGTTTCTTTTTTACTCAAAAAGGTAATCTCATGATCTAAATTTTCAAAGGGGTTATTCAATATCCAATTATTTACATTATAAAGTCCATGTCCAAATCTTTTTGCCTAGAACTGTAGATCTCCTGCAATATTTCATGAACTATTTTTCCATTTTTATCGTGTATCCTATCATATCCTTTGATCAGTGTGCAAGCTGGATTACAACTCTCTAAAAATCAAACAATACTCCCTATTTCTCTCACCACATTCAAGCTCTCTCTATTCAAAATGTCTGTCTGTGAACCAGCATCATAAGTTATATCCCATCCTCCTATATTCATTTCAGTGGTCAAATCTGTTAAGGTTCCTTGTATCCCCTTCCAGGAAGTCTATATTTCTTATTCTCTATGCTCTCTAACTTCTAAAGATTTTGTCCACTCTTTATTCTAATATTTCCACAATTTATCTTAGAGTAATGTGTATTTGTTTGTGTGTGTGAGAAAGATTTTCTGCTATATGGTGAAATTCTCTTTGACAAAAATTAATGTCTGATTATCCTTCCATTTCTAATAGTACTCAGAACTATGCCTTGCACAAAGTCAGAAGACATTGACTGCTATTGAATTCAATTTTTTCTGAACTGAAAGAGGAAAGCCTCTAGGGCCTTAGTGTCAGAAATAAAATATTCCAATTAGATATGTTCACCTAAAATGGAACAGAAAGCCAATAAGTGTTCTATGTATTATCTCACTAATTATCTTAATGTCTGCTTTCAAATTTGAGTGCAGACATTATCTACTCTCATATAAGAAATTTGGTGGTTATTAGAAGAAAAAGCAATAAGTAATGAACTGATTTTTCCTTACAACATTTTCAAATATGTCCTACACAAATAAAGAGTTCCATGGATATAGCAGTTTTTAAAATACGAAGTTAAAGTTGAACTAATCTCTTTGCCACAGAATTTCAATATATTTTTAATGAATTGTCAATATCAAACAGAGAGAAACAGTATCGAAAATTCCCTAAGCATAATCTTGCACAGAAATCTTTTCTTTGAGAACATATTGCATATTGATGGACTATCTGGGAAACCAATCTTTATTAGTGTTAATCTATTTCATCATGAGTTTAAATCTATTGTAGAGACTCTATCATTTTGTGAGAGATAGGGCACTTAAATGCCAACATACTAAAGTATATAAAGATATCAAAATATCTCTCGGAAAACTTAAGGATCCAGGCAAAACAGTATTTACTAACGTAAGCCAGGCGAAAAATTCTGTATAATATCAAAGAGGCTGTATGGGTCAAAGTCATTAAATTCTTGAATAAAATAGCATACTATGCTTTTTCAACACAAAGCAGCAACTAAACAATTTTCATAAATCCATCGTTCTTCTGTATGACTTTTGATTTCATGGAACCTAGCATTTAAGGGATTGAGAAAATGTTGAACAAACTGAAACCACTTAATTGTTAAGTATTTAACTTTTACCCAATAAAAATCCTTTGCTTTACACAGACATCAAGTCTATTTATAAATATCTGTGTTGGTGGCATTTTCATAATATTTTCGTTTTTGTGAATCGGCTCTATCCTAAAGTCAGTCCCATGGTAAACAGGAGATTCTTGGGAAAGAATCAGAGATTTAAAAGATAGCTAATCATTGCTATTCCAAATAATGAGAAAAAGACTAAAATTGTTTGATTTGGTGATAGTAATGACTTAAACATTAAATATTGTCTTACTATCATTTTGTTATAAGTGTGATGGGTACTGTCATAAATGTGTGATATATCATGCACACTGGGAGAACGTTACAGTAGTCTAGAATACTGGAAAAGGTTCTGTTTATTGGAGAAACTAGCACATTGGCCATGGTTGTTATTTATTATTATCTCAATTCTCAAATTCATCTTTAAAAGTATTCATTTATTTTGTTTGTTGCCTAGGCATAATAAAGACAGCAAAATAATTAATTGAGACGAAAACCAACTTATGTAATAAAAATGATATGTAGTGACACTTTTTAGGGTATCTTCCTTGCCCATGAGCCATCATTAGCAGGATTCAGAGATGAGTCATGTTACTAACTAAGTTGATTCAATCATAAGATGTGATCTAAGCTGAGAGCCAGTCCTACCTTTTTCCATCAGTACAAGAACAAGAAACTGAAAGATAGAAGTTAAGTATACATGTGTGACTAAATACCAAGTAAGCCGTGGAATTAGCCTCTGTGTGTGTTCGCTTCGGCAGCACATATACTAAAATTGGAATTAGCCTCTGTGTGTGACTGAAGTATAACATGTATTTTAGCAACTGAGGGAAGCCATATTATTCTAGGGAAAGCTATTCTGCAGGAAAAAGAGAACATTGAGATGAGGCAAAATAAATTCTCAACAAGAAATGGGAAAAAGAGAGAGAGAGAAAGAAAAGATGGAGAGAGAATACTTTTAAAGGTCCTGATAATGTCAAATTTCTTTCACTTGTTACTTCAGCCCACCTACATTTCAGCCTTTGTGTGTTTTGAACCACTCATGTATTTGATTTTTTTTAAGTTACCCTGCTTGCTTAGGTTAGTTCAAGTGAGTATGTGTTATTTACCATAGCAAAGTTTTAAATGATCCATTCATGAAATTAACTTCAGCATAATTGTTAATATAGCAAGCTATTGCTAGTGCAGTCCAGTCAAAGACCAACAGGAATACACCCTCTTGGGTTCAACTGCACATCACAGCAAGGGAGAATACTCCCCAGGGAACAGTGGACCAGTAGAGTGTGTTAGAACAGACTAATTATAGGATTTAGACTTATGATTTGGAGAGAGGCTTTAGGGAAGTATGGTATTGCTCTGGATTGGCTGCTGTCAGGAAGTGTGAGTAATTCTGTGATTGAGTATCTTAATATATCTTATCTAGAGGAAGAGAAGACTGAGTGAGGCTAAAAATATAACTTGTAGAGAAGCAGCAGTCAGTCATTTTAACCAGTTCTGGTCATTCTTGTGGTGTGGACAATGTACATGTGCTTTACATGTTCAGATATGATTACCGAGTGATCAGGTTTTCATTTTGATCTGTCATGATTGCAGAGTGGCCTCGTCTGAGGTTGATATTCTATGTTCAACTAGAGAACACCAAGACCCAGCTGATGATGTCAGGTGCTGTTTTTATTTTTCTCATTAAAGAAAGAGAGATCAGACCTAATCATCAATCCATCCTCATTAAAGGATTAGTGACACTATCTACCCCAGGTCACCCTGTCTCATCTTGTGTTGTCCCCCAGACTACGTTCGAAGGTGATCTTCTCCATAGCCCATGCTTATCTTGTTCTGTCCCATCAGAACAAAAATGAGCATTTTTCTGTATCAAAGAATGTAATTCTAGTAACAAAAATGTCAGTCTCCAAATTGTGCTCAAGTTCAAACATCAAATGCAGTATCTTCATCCACTATATTTCTAAATCTCTAAAGCTTGTTCCTCTTTGCACATCTTTTTGAGATGTGGAAATATCATATAGTTGCTATGAGACAAGCCGGTCACACTCACCAGCTCAATCTTACTACTGACTCATTTCCCTCTCTGTTCAGTGCAGCATCTAGCAGAACTTCATTGTAGGAAAAAAAGGGGCTTTGTATCCCCCAATTTTTGTCAGGAAAAAAGTGCCTTCCAATTTGAAAGCTTCCAGGATTCAGAAACTACCAGTGAAAGCTTCTCTAACAGAACAGCCATAATTATGATTCCATCATCTCTTCTGTGCAACTCTACCAAGTATCAGCCTTGCTGTAGTAGTTTAAGGCTGTCATATTTAATTGCCTAATACACTTTTATTCTCTTATTTTATTTTACTTTTATGAAGATGACTTAAGCACAATTTGAAAGTCTAAAGGAAAACTAGAGAGCAAGGATGACTTGCCTGACACTGAAGTAGGCAAAGTACTCAGAACTGAACTAGCACTATGACAGAAAACACATTGCTGAAGATGCTAGTATTGCTGTTATGGCAGGAGTTCTGAAGTAGGGCTAACTAAATTAAAACACTGTCTCCTACTTATAAGCTGTATGACTGATGGGGTTACTTAGCTGCTCTGTGCCACAGTTGCTTTATCTATAAAATAGAAGGAAGAAGAGTCTTTGTCTCATAGGGGTACCATGAAGGCCCAAAGAGAAAATGTACATAAAGAATTCACCAGAGTTCCTGAGGCATAATGAGTCCTCACTAACATGCACAAAAACAAATACACACACACACACACACACGTTTTTCTCGCATAAAACAAGCTGCTTAATAGAGAATTTCATAACTTTTAATGAAAATATTTATAGGGGCACCTGGGTGGCTCAGTCGGTTTAGCCTCTGACTTCGGCTTAGGTCATGATCTCACTGTTTGTGGGTTTGAGCCCCGCGTCGGGCTCTCTGCTGACAGCTATCTCGGAACCTGGAGTCTGTTTCAGATTCTGTGTCTCCCTCTCTCTCTGACCCTCCCCTGTTCACACTGTCTCTCTCTCTCTCAGAAATAATTAAAAATAAAAAAAGAAAATATTTATAAAAACAATAAACATGAACTCATTTTATAGAGCAAATATTCAGTAATAGTCCCAAATTTCCTTCGATTCACAAACCCAGATATTTTCTCATTTATTCTTTTTCCCCAAATTCTTAATCTCTGCTAAAATCTAGTAATACAAACATAAAAGCACACGTCTTTGATATTAGGCTGTCATTTTACACAAGAACAGGCTTGGTATTCGTACATAGGTTTCCACTGCTGCTTAAACACTTGGAATTGCAGATTCTAAAGAAAAGTAATATCATGGCCTGCCTGCGGTCATTCAAGAAGTAGACATATTTTTGACAAATTCCACATTTTCTGCTCTACTATGAAAACATGTCTTTTGTGATTAAGACTGAATGTATGCTTCTTTAGGTCCTAGGAACAGTGAAAAAGTAGACTTGTCTACAAGTAGGGGCTATAATCACTCAGTCAGTATTTTTTCTTCCAGAAAGTTGCTTCCACAGCAAGGGGAAAAAGTTACCAAAATAAATCATCCAGATAAAATATTGAAATACATTAAATTCTAAAAAAGAGCAATACCAGATATTGCACTTTCGAAAACATATTACTGGTTCTATGTTTATATTGTTTTTTTAAAACTTCTCTTTTGTTATTCAAAATACAATGAGTTTTGGTTTAGCAGAAATAAGAAACAATAGCAGATATGTGCAAAATAAGATAAAGATTCAAAAAGGAAGAATGTACCTAATTATGACTATGATATGGTTTGAAATACTTTATGAAAGGAATACTATGAATTTTTTTTGCTTCTTTTCCTTTTAAAAAGAAAGTTATGGTCTATATGTATATATGTAGATAGTCCAATGGGGGAAAATACAAGTATTGTAGATACTATTACCTACTATATCAGTTATTAAAATAAAAATTATCTTTTTATCAATTATGTTTGGTGATATACATTGAAAATTCCCTGTACTTACATTTAAGTAGAAAAAGTTGAATTGTAATGTCTGAATAGTACCTTAACACATTTTTCAAAGCTTGAGAATAACTAGTGACATCTTTTCTGATGATGTTGAGTCTCTTGTAGTTAGTATTTATTAAATATTTGCCATGTTTCAGGGATTGTAGTGAGTACTTTACATACATAATGTAATTTTTATCCAAGGATAAGCCCTGTTAAATGCATTTCAGAGCCACCATTTCACAGTTGAGGTACTTAATCTCAGTGAGCCAAAAGATTTGCCCGAGATCACATGAGCAGTAGTAGTTATGTGGTAGGTCTGTTGAAACCCAAAACCTCTGCTCTTAATCACTATGTTATAATACCTCCTCTAGGCAGTCTTATGTTGAATACTCAGTATATGCTAAGTCCTCCACTATCTCATTTACTCTGTAAAACTACTATTTAGGGGTACATATCTACCCAAGATGGGAAAACAGAACTCAAGGTTGGTCACATATTAGTAAGTTAAGCATGTCAACTGCAACACCAGAATCTAAATTTAGACTTGTCTAAATCCAAAGCCATTCTCATAATCTGCAAGTCATACTGTCAAATGATCATAACTGACTGGAGTAATGTTTTATTCTATGTATATTCTCATTCAGACCAGCATTGCCCTAGTTAAATGGTAATATATTTTGGAAGCACTAGGTAATTATTATTATCAGTATTATATATTTTTCCATTTCACCTGAGAAGGAATCTTGCAAGCACTTAGAGGTTTTTTGAAAAAATGTCAAGGGTGTTGAACTATATTTTCTGAAACAGACTTGAATATTTGAACTTAGGCTTAATAAATGCAGTTAGAAAATGTAATAGGAAAATTCAAAGTGGAGGAAATAAGATTACAAATTTCTGACCGCAGTGCAAATACTTTATCACATTGCTAGATCAAGTGAGAAAGTGACTCAGGAAAATACCATCATCTTGAACAGCCTGCATTTTTAATGGAATTAATGGTTAAGAGTGGAAATGCAATCAAAATTCTTTAAAAGAGAAATTAGGAAAATATTAACTTGATAGAATCCTTTATTTTGAATGCTGCTAACCCTTTATTTCTCAACTTACATAATCACAAGCACTGCGACCAACCTGCCTATTATTTTAAATTTGCAAGACAAAAATATCTCTATCCACAAGCTGTATCCCATAAGCATGCTAAAGATAAATTTTGTGACAATAGGAAAAATGCTGAATTAGGAGAAATGTCACCCCTGTATACCTTTTTCAAGGATATGGCTTCCTTGTCCACAAAAGAGATATGAGGACAAATATCAGCAACAGTGTGTACCAGCAAGGGACAGCAAGGTATCGGGGCAGCCTGATCCTGGTCAACAAGAATGTACCACAGAGCATGACTGATGCTGAAAAGTAAGAGCATTTAGAAGGAGAGCAACACTCAAGATCTAATCACTAGGAGGACATCAGAAGAGTATATGAAGACCATTTAAGTTCTGAACTGAAGCCTTAAGTCTCCAGAGAAGAAAGGTGCAAGAATATAAACTTAATGGAATGCTAATATATTTAGAGTTGCTCTCACTGTGTTGCTTTCCATTTATGTAGTTATAGGTGCTCCCACTAAGCTGTTATTTTAACTTCACAGAACACAATGCCTCTGCTTAAAATTTTATTTAATGAGCATACTTTATTGGTGAGATTTTCCTGTAAATGTTACAGATATCACACCTAGGAATAGATCAGATCCTCTCTCCTCCACTCCCAATTTCAAATCACCAAAATGGGACTCAAGCTGCCACAGATTACAAATTCAAGGGGCTGACCTCTGAACTAATCAAAAGGGGCCAGGGGTCTAGGTCCATTGTACAAATTATCAGAAGCTATTTCCAATGTCATCTGGATGAAGATTCAATTCTCTCTCTCTCTCTGTCACACACACACACACACACACACACACACACACACACACATCTAAGAAAAAACATAATGAATGTCCTTCACTCATGCTCAGAGCAAGGTTTCATTCAACTATTTCCCAAAAATACAGTTTGAGAAGTAAAATGTGTCACTTAAGGAGAACTCAGAACTTACCTTCCTTTCATTTGAGCTGTCACTACAACCAGAAAGAAGCTCCGTGTTACCTGCAGTACCCTTCCTGCAGGCATGACCTAGCCAAACGCCTTTCTTCTTGCTGGTGCTGGGTGCCCCTATGTGCTGCCCTGATGCTTCCCAATTGAGGGCTTAGGATGCTTCTGAATACCTATAGGTTAACCCAAATGGAAGGGGAATGTAACACTCCAGGAAGTATGCCTTTGTTGATAAATCCTTGCCCCTTCCACCCTCCCAGTGGACTGTCCCCAAGACACAAGGATATGACTTCTCATAAAATGATCCTACAATTTCATATAGTCAGACTCACATAATGGCAGTCAGCTCCATTGCACATTCTAACATTGACTCCCTGTAGACCTACTTAGCTCTCTTTGCCATTCACTTCTGCTCCCTGGGATTGCACTCCCTGATCAAGTATAAACCATACACCTTTACCTCATGCTCCATTTAATCTGGGGAAATCAGACTAAGTCAGAAATGAATAAGGTTCTTATTTCATTGATTCATTCACCAAGCAAACAATACAAGCTGAGGAAAATGAAAGCTTTCATATCTTTCATATATTGCCTCAAAAACATTTATTGTGTGACTATTACATGTCAAGTACTGTACTTGGGGCAGTGGATACAGTGATGAATAAGAAGACTACCTCAGCCCTGAAGAAGCTCACAGTCCCTTTGGAGATGTAAAAATCAGGTCAATAAGTAAATAATTAGAAGTTGTGTTCACTGCTAAGAAGGAAACCAAACAGCACTCCGAGAAAGGAAATAGCTGCAGGAGGCTCTCTAAGATAGGGCTGCATTGGGGATGTTTAACAGACAGAATTCATTGTTGCAAGTAACAGAAGTTAACTCTAGCTGGTCATGAGAAAATATTGAAAGTATATGAGGTAGCTTACAACATTATCGGGAAGGATGGAGAGCCAGGCTCTGGGACAAAACATTCTAAGACAAAACCCAAGCCCATACAAGAAAACTGGGCTGATGAAGAAACAGCTGGTGATGTTTCTGCTGACCAGCCATGACCAGGGTAAACCATATCCCCTGCTCACCAATGTCATTTTGGTGTGAAGAACTTGACTTTCTAACTGCTGGAATACTGCTACCACTTCCACTATTGTCACTAAAACCCAGACATCTCTATTGACTTCGGTGACAGCAAAAAGTAAAGCACTTTTCAAAGCTTTCGAGGATTTATTGACAGTATGTCTGATTGGTGAATCCTCATCATATATCTGCTTCCTAATGCAAGGAAGCCAGGGATTTTGAGTTATGTTTGCGTTGGGCAGGTGAAACCCATGGTGTGGGGATTCCCACAAAGGCAGAAAGGCAGACATAATAGGAAAGATACATTAGTGGACTATACAAAGGCCTTGGGGAAGTTTTGGCCTCAAGTTGCTAAAGAACTAAAAGAAGGTTTATATTCAGAACTAGACCAAAATATAATAGGGCTATGTTGAAGAGAGCCATATCTGGATTACATAGGACAAAAGTGGCACAAGATGAAGTTGGAAAGATGGACAAGGCCACATTATTGACATTAACACATTTGTCCTTTGACTAACATCCCTGTTTAGCTACCCTTTATTTTGACTGTTTTCAGTGGTGAAATAATTTGGAGTCCACATAAACCACAACTATGAACTTGGAAACTCATTTTCTCTGCATTGTAAATTCAGGGACCCAATAAATATTCATGTGGAATGAATGGATGGTACAAAAGATGAATTTTCACATAAAGGTTTCGGTCTTAAAGTTGGAACACTTTAATAAGACCTGAACATTTTCATTTGGATGCTAATATTCTGAAAATTGTTAGTATATGACTGATAATCATGTTCTCCAACTATTTATGATATTTTGAAAAACAGAGCTACAAAATATTTTGCTGCATTCTCTTTCTAGGTAAATTGTAACCATATACATACTTTTCTAAATCACAATATAAATCCAAAAATAATTATATATGGATGTGATAAATTTGTTACAGAATTTCTGCATACATTCATTTTTCTATCACTAAGAATTAGATTTTAAACAATCCTATTAGAAACCCAAACTTTGGCAATATTGAAGGACAAATAGTATGTCATGTTAAAGCTTTGAAGGTATCAATACATATTGTGTGAAAAATGTAATATCATAAAGCTATATCACACAATAGGTATTAATACCTCCAATCTTCTATTCTTTCTGAAATGATGCATGGTATAGAAGCATGTAAATCTTTTACATTGAGGAGAAATCCATGGGTTCATTTTTCATAACAAAGAATAAACTCAGTTTGAGATATCTGGCTACCTGCTATGCATTTTCAGAGTTTGTAGCCAGAGATTACTTACTATAATAACTAATGGTAACTATTTACTAAGCAATATCGTACACCATCGTGGTCACATGAGATATCACATTTACCTCTCACTCACATCAGTACCGTGATTCTTATTCCCATTTTACACATAAAAGAACTATGGTTCACTGAGATTTATGAACTTGCCAAATGTTGCCAACCTAAAATCACAAAGCAGTGTCATACAGCTATATGAAATACGTGAGGACAGGGATTCTACCCAGGTCCTTGATCAATGAGTCTGGGGCTCCTTTTACTTTTCCACACCATCACTGGTTTATGAACATTCTTCAATAAACATTTCTACTAATTTAAAAATGTATGTATAAATAACTCTTCCAGTGGCCACTTTATCTTATATCTAGTCATAGCAACAAGTCAACTCTGATTCATATTTTCACAAATCTAGATAGAGGCATCTTTTTCCCATTTTTCTTCACATCTGTTGGGAAAATAGCTACACAGAGGAAAAAGATTCTCACTCATGTACTCTCCTAGGTGGAAAGAGCAGTCAGGATGTAAAGATATCTCTAAGGCAGAGTTACTTCATAACTCTCCTTGAGAAATTGCCAGAAGGCAGAGCACATGTCCAGATACAGAGATAGCACACATTGTCACACATTGTCAGACATCGCATGCTGTCATTTGATATGTTTTATTGTATCATTGATTCTAATATATTTTATGGTGTTTCTTTTTCAAAGTGATGAGAAAAGGGGCACCTGGGTGACTCAGTCGGTTGAGCGTCCAACTTCAGCTCAGGTTATGATCTCACGGTTCGTGGGTTCAAGCCCCGCATCGGGCTCTGTGCTGACACCTCAGAGCCTGGAGCCTGTCTTCGGATTCTGTCTCTCTCTCTGACCCACCCCTGTTCATGCTGTCTCTATTTCTCTCTCAAAAATAAATAAAACATTAAAAAAAATTTTTTTAAAGTGATGAGAAAGGCATAATCCCAAGAGCATAGTCCCTACTATGTGAAGATTCTTCAAATAGAGGCAAAGACAATATTAAGATGAAAGCCTAGTATTTACTGAGCAATAACTTTGCCAGCAGGTTCACCTAAGGCATCACCTTTATTCTTCACATTGGATTATGTGCAAAAGGCCCTTCTTCCACAGGAAGGTACAGGGGGAGAAAAATCCACAGAGAGAATATATACCTAGATGGAATAGTCCTATTTGTTGAATGGATGTAGTAAGTCCAGCTAAAAACTTGTTAGCTAATGATGGCCTTGTTTCCATAGGTCTTTGCATTTCTCTAGAAACTAATCCTCAACTATCTGTGTCATGACTTCATTCTGGAAGCCTCAGAAGGTATATCATGTGCATTCACAGATAAATTTTTTTGCAGCTCTAAAATGGCAGGGAAGTTTTTGTTGTTGTCGTTGTTGTTGCTTTTTCTGTGCTGAAACCACAAAGGTGTTCTGTGGCAAAAAAAAAAAAAACAACACTGAATGCAATCTGGTTTCATCAGGTAGTGATATTAGGCTTAGAACACAGTATAACAATTGAGAAGTGAGTAAATGGTTTCATTTCTGAATTAGAAGGATCTGCATTTTCTTATCTTCTACTCTTGGCTTCTTACATTTGTATTAGCTTTTCCTGATTGATATATAAAGCTATTATCAACACATTACTTTCGGATGTCATCAGAAGAAGCTATTCTAAGCTGATTCTTAATTTTACAGATCTGCAAATCTTATTTAGTTAGTTTACCCAGCGGACAGACTCAGGCCAACAAAATTAACAAATACTGATTTCTAAATCAGATGCCAACTTATTAATTTATAGGAAGAATATTTATTGCCTAGGGACATAAATATTCATGTTAGTACTGTACCATGACTGGGAATTTTCAGTCATTTTGATTTATGATTATGCATTTATCAATATCTCTATTTTCTCCATAATATGAGTGTTCAGGAAAGTTGGCTCTCCTACTTTATTAGGAAGAAGAGGTATGATACAAAATATGCAGACCAAAAGCATTTAAGTCATATGCAATAGAAAAGTGCCAAACTTTATTTGATGTTTAGTCTACAGATAACAACTTTTTAGATGCTTCCATCTTCCAAAATGATGGACACGGACTAGAAAAAATTTCATAGAGAGACATAAATCATTTTCCTCATCTGTGGTCTTCCAGCAATTATATTACAGAATCAATTTAGCTGCTCAGGCAATTGAACTACATCTGTCATTCAAAAGTCCTCAAATGGGAAGTGGATGTAACTTCTTCCTGACTAGCATTCAAAATGAATTATTAATATTATTTTACTAAACTCAGGTCACACTTGGAATAAGTGGGGGAACAATGAAAGAACAATAAGAAAAGAAAGGGCAGAGTGGGTTTTTTGGTGATTTTTAAGTCTCAACCTACCTTTGTATCCTGAAGCCTTCTTTACTTCCAATTAAGTATTTCATCAATTATTCCATCATGCAATTATAACTGTTGTCTCCTCACAGATTTGATGCCACTATTAACATCTTTGAGGGGGAAATATGAAAGTATAGCATATCATGTCTTACACTCACCTCACAATATTATGCCTTAGTCTCCACCAAAACATTAATAATCGATAGCAAACGTGGGTATCATTCAAAATAGAAGAGCTCTACTGTAATCTTTTAAAGTTGGTTTTATACATAATTTCTATAGTTTAGTTCCTCATTATCTTTTACTTGGGATTATGTTTATGGTACTTTTTATTCTGCAGTTATTTGTTAGCTGAATACTAAGGAAATGACAGATATAAGATGGAATAGTTAGATCAGGCTTTCTAACTTGCACATAGGTATCAGAGTCTTGAATACAACAGAGACTTGTATATAATTAATGAAAAAATATACTCAATATGCAAATAGTTTCTAAGATAAAATCAAATGACTTGTACAATTATCCTATAATAGCTATTTATATAAGCAGTTCTTTTCACCATTTAATATTGCTTTTAATGACAGATCTTGTCCTCTCTCCCCCACCAGTACTCTTCTAAAAATGGTTTCCAACATAGACATAATGATTTCTCTTTCTAGTTTAAGAAATATACCTGCTATTTTTGATTTAGCTGAATATCTCTAAGATCTGAAGCAGCATGCTGAGCACACAGAGAATTATATTATGTCTTAAAGTAAGATTGATATGTCATTAAATGAACAAATTCTTTCATAAATCGTCCCTGAAAATGAAAGGATCAGCTCTTTTATGTAGGAGACTGGAGACTTCACACTAGTAATTTTGTTTGGTCTTCTTATGTCTACACACTAGTGTTCAAGAATAGATAATGAGCTAAAGGTTTCGAAAGAAAGCTCGAACTAGCTATCAGCTCTATCACAGCTCTTCTTGATTCTTTTATTATATTCTTTACAAATAAATTATGTCTTAAAATAAATTAAGAAAACCACTGTCTATAGAAAAATATGATCACCAAAATAATCATGAATATTAACTTGTTTTTAAAGAAGATCGCTAGTTCAGTTTAACCATCGCTTTTCTTTTCAACTTTCTCCCAACTCATGGTTATTGAAAAGTAATTGATATTAATGTTTATGTAAGCATGTGTCTATGTCTATTTATATGTGTTATATTCTGAAGCTCTATGGCCCTGTTTTCCTTGCTCTTGCTGCTACACATTTCATTTACTCTCTCCTAGATCATACTGGCCCAAGGGTTTAAGTGCATGTCAAGTCCCAGAAAAGAGTGCATCATCGCAGGGTTGGGGATTTTTTTTGGATTTTTCTTTTTTGATTTGTATTTTTTATTTATTTCTGTACTTTTTTAATTTTTTAAATTAATTAATTAATTAATTTAAAAACGTGTATCCCAGTTAGTTAGCCTATATGCAACAATGATTTCAGGAGCAGATTTCTTAATGCCCCTTACCTATTTAGCCCATCTCCCCTCCCACAATCCTACTAGCAACCCATGTTTGTTCTCTATATTTAAGAGTCTATTTTGTTTTGTCCCCCTCCATGTTCTTGTACAATTTTTGCTTCACTTCCCAGATGTTCGTCTGTTTTGTATCTTAAATTCCACATATGAGTGAAATCATATATTTGTCTTTCTCCAAATGACTAATTCACTTTGCATAATGCCCTTTAGTTTCATCCACATAATTGCAAATGGCAAGATTTCATTCTTTTGGATTACTGAGTAATATTCCATTGTCTTTATATACCACATCTTTGTCCATTTATCTATCAATGGACATTTTTGCTTTTTCCGTGCTTTGGCTATTGTTGATAGCATTGCTATATACATTGGGGTACATGTCTCCCTTCAAAACAGCACACCTGTATCCCTTGGATAAATATCTAGTAGTGGAACTGCTAGGTTGTAGGGTGGTTCTACTTTTAGTTTTTTGAGGACCCTCCAAACTGTTTTCCAGAATGGCTGCATCAGTTTGCATTTCCATCAGCAAGATCTCCATCAGGAGATCCTTTTTCTCAGCATCCTAACCAACATCTGTTGTTGCCTGTGTTGTTATGTTAGCCATTCTGATGGCTGTGAGGTGGTATCTTATTGTGATTTTAATTGGTATTTCTCTGATGATGAGTGAGGTTGAGTATTTTTTTTTCATGTGTCAGTTGGCCATCTGGATGTCTTCTTTGGGGGAGTGTCTATTTATGTCTTTTGTCCATTTCTTCACTGGATTATTTGTTTTTTGGGTGTTGAGTTTGATAAGTTCTTTACAGATTTTGGATACCAACCCTTTATCTGATATGTCGTTTGCAAATATCTTTTCCCATTCTGTCAGTTGCCTTTTAGTTTTGCTGATTGTTTCCTTCACTGTGCAAAAGAGTTTTATTTTGATGAAATCCCAATAGTTCATTTTTGCTTTTGTTTCCCTTGCCTCTGGAGACGTGTTGAGTAAGAAGTTGCAGCAGCCAAGGTCAAAGATATTTTTGCCTGCTTTCTCCTCAAGGATTTTTATGGCTTCCTGTCTTACATTTAGGTCTTTCCTCCATTTTGAGTTTATTTTTGTGTATGGTGTAAGAAAGTGGCCCAGGTTCATTTTTCTGCATGTTGCTATCCAGTTTTCCCAGCACCACTTGCTGAAGAGACTGTCTTTTTTCCACTGGATATTCTTTCCTGCTTTGTCTAAGATAAGTTGGCCATATGTTTGTGGGTCCATTTCTGGGTTCTCTATTCTGTTCCATTGATCTGAGTGTCTGTTCTTGTGCCAGTACCATACTGTCTTGATGATTACAGCTTTGTAATACAGCTTGAAGTCTAGGATTGCATGCCTCCAGCTTTGGTTTTCTTTTTCAAGTTGCTTTGGCTATTTAAGGTCTTTTCTGGTTCCATACAAACTTTAGGATTGTTTGTTCTAGCTCTTTGAAGAATGCTGGTGTTATTTTTATATGGATTGCACTGAATATGTAGATTGCTTTGGGTAGTATTGACATTTTAATAATATTTGTTCTCCCTATCCAGGAGCATGAAATATTTTTCTTTTTTTGTGTGTGTGTCTTATCCAATTTCTTTCATAAGCTTTCTACAGTTTTCGCTGTATAGTTTTCGGTGTATAGTTTTCATCTCTTTGGTTAGATTTATTTTTAGGTATTTTATGTTTTTTCATGCAATTGTAAATGGGGTCAATTCCTTAGTTTCTCTTTTGTTGCTTTATTGTTGGTGTATAAGAACACAGCCAATTTGTGTGCATTGATTTTATATTCTGCCACTTTGCTGAATTCCTGAATCAGCTCTAGTAGTTTTTTGGTGGAATCTTTTGGGTTTTCAATGTAAAGTATCACGTCGTCTGCAAAGAGTGAAAGTTTTACCTCCTTCTGGATGATCTGGATGCCTTTTATTTCTTTGTGTTGTCTGATTGCTGAGGCTAAGACTTCCATTAATATGTTGAATAACAGTGGCAAGAGTGGACATCCCTGTCTTGTTCTTGACGTTAGGAGGAAAGCTTTCAGTTTTTTCCCATTTTCGATGATATTAGTGTTGGGTCTTTCATATATGGTTTTTATGAGTTTGAAGTATGATTCTCCCTATCCCTACTTTCTTGAGGGTTTTTATCAAGAAAGGATGCTGTATTTTGTCAAATGCATTCTCTGCACCTATTGAGAGGATCATGTGGTTCTTGTCTTTTCTTTTATTGATGTGATAAATCACATTGTTTATTTTCTGGATATTGAACCAACCCTGAATCCCAGGTATAAATCCCACTTGGTCATGGTGAATAATTTTTTTGATGTATTGTTGGATCCAGTTGGCTAATATCTTGTTGAGGATTTTTGCATCCATGTTCATCAGGGAAATTGGTCTATAGTTCTCCTTTTTAGTGGTGTCTTTGTCTGGTTTTAGAATCAAGGTAATGCTGCCTTCATAGAAAGAATTTGGAAGTTTTCCTTCCATTTCTATTTTTTGGAACAGCTTCAAGGGAATAGGTGTTAACTCTTCCTTAAGTATTTGGTAGAATTCTCCCGAAAACCATCTGGCCCTGGACTCCTGTTTTATGGGAGATTTTTGATTACTAATTCGATTTCTTTACTGGTTATCAGTCTGTTCAAAATTTCTATTTCTTCCTGTTTCAGTTTTGGTAGTTTATATGTTCCTAGGAATTTGTCCATTTCTTCCAGATTGCTCATTTTATTGGCATATAATTGCTCATAATATTCTCTTATTATTGTTTTTATTTCTGCTGTGTTGGTTGTGATCACTCCTCTTTCATTCTTGATTTTATTTATTTGGGCCCTTTCCTTTTTCTTTTTGATCAAACTGACTAATAGTTTATCAATTTTGTTAATTCTTTCAAAGAACCAGCTCCTAGTTTCATTGATCTGTTCTACTGGTTTTTTTGTTTTTGTTTTTTGTTTTTTGTTTTTTTTTGGCTTCAATAGCATTGATTTCTGCTCTAATCTTTATTACAATAGCATTGATTTCTGCTCTGATCTTTATTACTTCCTATCTTCTGCTGGTTTGGGGTTTTATTTGCTGTTCTTTTTCCAGCTCTTTAAGGTGTAAGGTTGGGTTGTGTATCTGAGACCTTTCTTCCTTCTTTAGGAAGGCCTGGATTGCTATATACTTCCCTCTTATGACTCTCTTTGCTGCATCCCAGGGGTTTTGGGCTGTGGTGTTATCATTTTCATTGGCTTCCATGTACTTTTTAATTTCCTCTTTAACTTCTTGGTTAACCCCTTCATTGTTTAGAAGGATATTCTTTAATCTCCAAGTTTTTTTACCTTTCCAAATTTTTTCTTGTGGTTGATTTTGAGTTTCATAGCGTTGTGGTCTAAAAATATGCATGGCATGATCCCGATCTTTTTATACTTGTTGAGGGCTGATTTGTGTCCCAGTATGTGATCTATTCTGGAGAACGTTCCATGTGCACTGGAAAAGAACGCATATTCCACTGCTTTAGGATGAAATGTTCTGAATATATCCCAAACCCTTACTTTTTTTATTATTATTTTTTTATCTTTGAGAGACAGAGAGAGACAGAGTGAGCAAGGGAGGGTCAGAAAGAGGGAGATACAGAATCTAAAGCAGGCTCCAGGCTTTGAGCTAACTGTCAGCACAGAGCCTGACACAGGGCTCAAACCCACAAACCGCGAGGTGATGATCTGAGCTGAAGTCGGAGGATTAACCAGCTGAACCACCCAGGCGCCCCCCAAACCCTTACTTTTGAGGGACTGTGGCTTTGACCTGTTCTGCCTTTCTGCAGAAGTCTCACCAAGCAATGGCTTGGTGCCAGCCATACCGAGGAACGTTCATGGGACTGTGCAGCTGCCAATGCCCAGAGACTATGGCTGGGTGCCAGCCCGCTCCAGAAAAAGTTCATGTGATCATGTAGCAGCAGCATTTCAGGGATTATGTAAAATTACAACATACATCTGGCACCAGGCTTCACCCTTAACAACCTTCTTCCAGCACCAGGGAATAAAATTGTTCTCTGGGGTCCACTGGGGCCTTTGCCTGTGGAGGGGCCTCACCGCCTCTAACAAATGTCCTCCCTGCAGGGGAACTGCCTTCCCTTGTGTGACCCAAGAATGCCTGGATTTCGCTCTGCTCCTGGGGACTCACCCTTTCACCAGAGCACTGCCAGGTATCTAGCTGCAGAGTTTCAGCTCTGCACTTCCCCTTGTTTATAGAGTCTTAATGGAATTTAAACCTTTCCTTTCTCCTTTCTTCCTTTTTAGTTCAGTCCCTGTGGCTGTTTCCACTTTCTCTCCAGCTGCTTTGTGAGGGGAGGTGCTTTTCTTGTATTCTTTCCCCAACTCTGTTTTCTCTCCACAAGCAAAAACAGCTCCCTCCCCTCCATGGCTTCTCTCTTCCCCATTTCACTTCTCCATGCCATGTACCTGCTGAGTTCTGTGGTTCAGATTGTGCAGATTGTTGTGGTAATCCTCAAATCAGTTTTCTAGGTGTGCAGCGTGGTTTAGTGTTGATCTGGCTGTATATCATGGATGTGAGACACAAAAAAAGCCTTCCATGCTGTTCTGCCATCTTGGCTTCTCCATCACAGAAGTTTTTTTTACTGTGTGCTAAATCAAATCTTTAATTTATCCAAACGTTGCAAAGGCCAATGCAATTGTATGGCCAACAATCACTTCCTGAACTTCACAACCCTCAACCTTAGGCTCAAAGAGTTGGGTTTTTATGGATTGATTGTCTTCATTCTCATGCTGTGTAAGGCTTTGTAACTAATTCTCAGACCTGGCATTCCCAGAAGAAGATGGATCCCACAGTCTGAGCAGTTTTCCTGGGTGGGATTAATCTCTAAGGAAATAGTGTTAAGGAATCTCTTTACACACATAGATATTTGAATTTGAGGCATTGGGCTTTAGGAATAGGCTACCCTCTCAATTGTTCTGTCTAGCTCCCCATCTCATTCCTACCACCTGAGATAAAATGAATTAAAATTTAACTAGTTCCTGTCATAGACACTTATTTTCTGTATAAGTTATAAAATTTGTTTAACTTTCTTAAGAGTTTACCTTTTCTGTAACTAATCTGGGATGATCTGCTCATTAAGAATGAGAAGCATTACATGGGGCACCTGGGTGGCACCTGACTTGGTTTTGGTTCAGGTCATGATCTCATTGTTTATGAATTTAAGCCCCATTTCAGGATCTGCACTGAGCATGGAGTTGCTTAAGACTCTCTCTCTCTTTCTCCTCCTCCTCTGTCTCTCTCCCCCACTTGCACTCTCTAAAAATAAAATTAAAAAAAACCCAATGACTTCTAAGTTTAGGTCAACATATAAATAGTGTGGGAGTTTAATTTTATCCTATATTGAGAGCCTTTTTGAGGATCAACATATTACAGATTCTTTGGCTCTACTTCTTTAATAAATGGCATTATAGGACTAGGACAATGAAAGTACAAGATAACCCTGGACAAACTTGTGGTGCCAAGAAGTAAGTAAAAAAAAAATTTAATGATAGAGACATCCCTAGGACACAGGAATCAACTCATATAGGCTTCCAAATACCAAACCTAGGAAAATCTGAGGAACAAAATAAAATAATGATAGCAATAGATTATAACCTATAGAATAAACCAAGTATACATGAGTTTATAATTAAATAATTGATATGAATAAATAAGTAGAAAACGTAATATATAGATATAAATAAATAAAATGATATAAGTAAATAATTAAAAAGATAAAAAATTTAATAAAAAGACATATGTAAGAAATCATTTAAAAATAAATTAAAATGATATAATTAATTAAAAATATTTAACAAAAATAAATATATTCATGTAATAAATCATTTAAAAATAAATAAAAATAATGATATAAATAAATAATTATATAAATAATAAATACATTTGGTATATATTTAAATATAAATGGTATACATAAGTATAAATATAAATAATATAAACATAAATAAATAAATATTTGGTTTAAATAAATAATTGAACAATATAGATGAGTAAAAGGGAAAACTCTTCCTTACCATAAAATTCCAATCAACCTATTTAGAAGAAAGGATGAAAGTTAAAAAATCATTATTTAGCAAAGACCTTACTAATAATTTTTTTAGGCAATACTCATCAATAGGTGCTAAAATTAATGGGTAAAAGTATGATGAGACACATTTTTTATACAATCTCCAAGTATATCCCTTCAGGATAATTATTCATTACAAAGAGAAAAAGAGTGACTGTAACTCTCCAATGACAGCCACCACCTTATCCAAGTGATCAAAATTCACATCACCACCAATGAGAAAATTCACACCATATGTCTCCTGAAATGTGCTGAGGGCACAAAGGCAATTCTGTGCATTTTTGCCAAACCTAAACCTAATCAGGAGAAAAATTCAGACAATCTCACACTGAAGGCCATTCTACAAAATAACTGGCCATCTTCAAAGGTGTCAAGATTGTGGATGACAAAGTTGAGAAACTGGTCCAGATTAAAGGAGACTAATGTGACATGGCAACTAAATGCAATACATAGCTCTAGATCAATGTCTGGATCAGATACAGGACATTAGTAAGACAACTGGCCAGATTTGAATATGACATGTAAATAAGTTAATAGCATTTCATCAATACTGATTTCTTGGGTTTGAGAATTATATTGTGGTTATATAAGATGAGAACATGTGGAAAATCTATGTGATGAGTATAGGAGAAGAGTATATGAGAATTCTCTGGGTTTTGCAAATCTGAAACTATTTAAAAGTAAAAAATTGGAAAAATGTTTGAAAACACAAATTTCTGACCCCCAACATGTTTTCAATTTCCTGACTGTTTTTCAGGAGCCAATTCATGAAAACCGTATCATAGGTGACTATGGTACATGCAAGAATCTCAGCGACCATTAACTATCTTTAACTCTCACCTAGACTATTATAATGCACTCCTAACAATGGCCAGTCCACTATCTATACAATATCCAGAATGAGCTTTCCAAAACCTAAATATGATAATGTCACCTGCTTCCCATGACCTTGAGTTTCCCTAAGGGTCCAAATCCCATCTGCCCCCCAAGAAGAGTCTTTAAAATATTTCCCCTTCCCATGGTTTGCCTCCTTCTCTTTTTTGCCTTATTAATTCTATTTATTTTTTAGACACCAGTCAAAGACTTCCCTGACTTGGTTAAATACCTATGTCATAGACACCATAACATACAGTATGTCCTTTTTAACATCTATCAGAATTAATTTTACATGTTTGTATGGTTATTTGATTAATGTTTGCCATTTTCACTGCACTGTAACTTTATGAGAGCTTAACCAATATTTATCTCAAACATTTAGCCCAAAGTATAATAAATATTTGTTGAATGAAAGAAATAAATAAGCCACATATGAAAGTATCTCTACATGACTCTTCCAAAAAATTGAAATATGTTTTTTATAAATTGATACTTAAAAGTAAAAAGTATAACTTTTTTTTTTACTTTTAACTTTGTGAAATAAAAGTATAATTTGAAGATATTACCTTATTTGGCTCTTCTTGCTATAAACACATTTTCTGTGTCTAACATAGACTTGTAGAGTTACATAACATAAGATTTTCCTGAAATAAGTAAGGCAGAATATTGGAAGCTTATACTTAACATCTTCACTCTCTTCCAAGAAAATGTCAGTGGATTACCTCAAAATAGATAGTCTTATATAGAAAAATATAAGTAGAAATAGAATGTCAGAAATGAAAATATAAGTGTATCAATAGAATGATCAGCTTGATGTACTAGAATTCCCATTGGCTTAGAGCTTCCAGGCAACAGAGGCAAAGGGGGAAATCTATTCACACAAAGAAGGAATCAAATCATTTATTTAGACAGATCTATATTTACTTATTCTTGGAACTATGGAGTTCTATTTCATATGAAAAAATGGTAAAGTAATGACTCTAGGTGCACTTGGGAGACTTTCTCCAGTCTGATCCAGCAAAGCTTGATTTGAATCCTATTTTTTGTTAACTTATAAAGTTTGTAAAGTTGAGAAAATCACTTCTGTGTGAACCTGTTTTCTCAATTAAAATAGAAAAGTTAGAAAGAACTTTCTATAGAAGGTTCTATAAAGATTCAAAGACATTATGCGTGCACACTCAGTACATACAGTCCATGTGTGTCTAAGCAAACTCCTCTCTGTGTCTCTTTCCTTTAAAAACTTTCATTTCTAAAAAAATCTGCTAAAGAAATATACATCATGACAGAGAAAGGGGGTTTTAAAAAACTATTGTGAAAAAAATGGCATTTATAGTTAAGATTATGTTTTGTTTCAAGCTTTACATTCAGGATTTAAATTCAGAAGGACCACATGACCACCTGTTTAGTTTGTTACTGAGTATTCATGGCTTCTCTCTATTATCAGATGAGACATTGGTTGGGATTCTGACTGTTCTGCTTTCTGGATAGGAAAGGCTGAAAGGAGACATAGGTAAGGAGGAGTAGATTATAGAAATCTGTGATGTCTGGGCCAGGAGAGAAGAAACCTTGGGTCTCTACTCTTTTAATTTAACCTTTTCTGCTGACAAGTGTAAAAGATATTCAACCTAAGTAGACCACATCAGCCTCAAAGTTTCTATTCAAAAGAGATAAAGATAATGGATGAGAGTGAATACGAGGATTTATATGAGTAGTCTAGACTGAATTGTGTTCATCTAAATTCATATGTTGAAGTCCTAACTCTCAATGTAACTATATTTAGAAATAGGCTCTTTAGAAGGTAATTAAGTTTAAATGAGGTCAATAAGAATGGGCCCTTAATCCTATGGTATTAGCATCCTTGTAAGAAGAGACACCAACAAAGAAACAGGCTCAAATAGAGAAAACAAACTGTGGTTGCCAGGGGAAAGGTGGGTAGGAGAATGGATAAAACAGATTTTAAAAGAAGAAGAGATACTAAGGAGCTCACTCTTGCTCCCTCACTGTCATGTAAAGACACAGCCAGAAAGTGGTCATCTGCAAGGCAGGAAGGACCCTCATCAGAGACCAACGCTGCTAGACTTTGGTCTTGGGTTCTGGCCTCCAGAACTGGGAGCCACCAGTCTGGGATATTTTGTTATGCCTGCCCTCTCTGACAAATGCAATGAGGAAAATATTTGACTTAAGTTTCATCCCAAAAGTTCACTGAATGCAGTTTGAGAAAAAAAATGGTAGTGCTAAAATAAATAATAAAATAATTTAGCCTAATAAAATGAGGAATTCAGTGGAGGTGCCTGGGTGGCTCAGTTGGTTTAGACTCTGGATTTCATTTCAGGTCATGATCTCATGGTAGTTGAGTTAGAGCTCTGTGTCTGGCTCCGTGCTGGAAGTGCAACCTACATTGGAATTCTCTCCCTTCCTCTCTCTCTGTCCCTGTCCCATTTGTACACTCTGTTTCTTTATCTCTCAAATAAATAAAAATAAAAGTTAAAAAGAAGAAATCAATGAATGCACAGTGCATAACTCACCAGTTAACATGTTTATTATCAAAAGGCCTAACCACTGTACCGGTTGCTCTGAAATATTACAACCACCCTATATCTTGGTTTAGGGGCATGTGTTCTTGTTTTGGCTAGATGTAAGACAGTGAAAGTAAATTCTTCCTTGTCTAATTAAAGATGTAGTTAATTTATTCCCCTTTTGCAACACAAATAACAAAGTTCTGATTAATCAGCTCTAGAACAAAAGTAGCCCCTCTTTTACACTTAATTAAAAATCAAATTTCTCTGGAGGGTTGATTACGGTGGGGAGTCAGCATATGCCACTGCTAAATATGTGTTGCTTGCAGGACAATGTTAGAGAAAGACCTTGGGGACTTGTGCATCAGTATAAACAAGAATGTTCTCAAACATTCAATTAGGTGTTTCCACATTTTTATTCTCAACAGGGAATGGGTGTAGTGAGAGGCCAAGAATGTTTAAATTATTGAGTCCTAAAGCTCCAGTCACAGTCATTATCCAGAGAATAGTTACTCAGGTAATTCCCCAATAATAGAAAAACCAGGTGAGTTATTTTATACATAAAGATAGCATAACCACCATGCAAAGTCCAATTAATGGTCCAATTAAAATCAGGTAGCATCCTGATTTTATAAAAATATAAGAATCTGGGACACCTGGGCGGAGCAGTCAGTTAAGCGTCTGACTTCAGCTCAGGTCATGATCTCACAGTTCGTGAGTTCGAGCCCTACAGCAGGCTGTGTGCTGACAGCTCAGAGCTGGGAGCCTGCTTCAGATTCTGTGTCTCCCTCTTTCTCTTAGCCTCCCCTGCTCCCACTCTCTGTCTCTCAAAAATAAGTCAACAGTTAAAAAAATAAAAGTATAAGAATCAAAACACTTCAAAATTACCTTGACATGCCTTCATCTAACTGAATCTAGCTATTCCATCAGGTGCATGTGTTAACCTGTCACTTTCCATTTCTGAAGAGGAGAGACAAGCTCAGGTGAGGGACCACTGAAGATTTCATCTCTAAGGCAGAGATCAAAATCTCTAACTGATACAGGAAGCAGGCAGGTAACATAAAGGGGAAAACAAGCTTGATACCAAAAATTGGGAAAAATGGAGACTGTGATACACTGGAGAGTGTCGATCCTCTGGTTGGTAATGGGTCAAGACGTCGAGAACTTTCCAGTGTCAGGCTGTAGCCACCATGCATGTGAGAAGGACCCAATGTATTCTGATTTTTCAAAAGAAAATGGAAATCCATATTTTTAATAGAAAATATTCTGACTTTAACATGTTTACTGTAATGACTGTAAAATGATGTTTAGGTTTTAAAAAGGATGTCTACCCACATTATTCAGCCAGTGTGCCACTTCTCCTATAGCTATATCAGGCAGCTTTTGCAAAGGAAGATTCTTTTTAAAAATAGGGTGTGGGGGAACCCCTTATTTGTGATCTCTGATCAAAGGACTAAAATTGAGCAATTAAAACAAATCTTCCTTTGCAAAAGCTGCCTGATATAGTAGAAAGAATACTCAATTGAGACAGTGGCATTGCCCATGATAACCTACTACGTCCTCGACATATGATTGTGAACTTTAGGGCCTCCATTTAAACACTTGGCAGATTGGACAACTTGTGTCTAAGGTTGGTTTCAACTTCAACATTTATAGCATTTCAGCAAGATAAGGAAGAGTAGTTAAAGGTCACATCATCTAGCTCCTCACCCAATGATTGAAGTATGTTTACAGGGCAGGCTTTATGGTCATGTATTTGAAATTTGAAAAAATGTTAATCCTAATTGCCACATTTGTAAACATGGGTTAATATATCTGAGTTTATAAAAATATCAAGGAATAAGGTATCTAATAATTTGAGCTAAGTAGTTGACTTGCCTATATCTATTTAAAATAAATACAATAAAGAATTAACTTCATAAAATATGCAGACTGTTGGAACCACAATTTGTCACTTTATTAGAATTAGTTTTGTCCTGGAAAATTATTTAAAAGTCATGTATAACTTCAATAAATATTGCTGAGTTCCAAGCATTAATATACAAAATTTCTTATCCCTCAAATTCACGAGAATGCACTAAAACAGCAATAATCTGAATTCTCATTTTATAGGAAAGTCCCTTTTTAATATTTTTGTGATGACAGCTTGCTTCCTAAAAGTTAGAGCAATTACCAAGGTCATTGGATATCTCAGTGAAGCCAACTCCTACAGATGTTGTGATATAGGTTTTCTTTTTATAGTCAAAGGCATAATGATCATTCCACTAAACAACAACAACAATAATGCTTTATACTTACAAAGCATTTTTTGGTTTGCAAAGTGCTTTCATGCATTAAGTTGAATCCTCACTACTGTATCAGGGGATATTTATGGCAATAATTATTATGTTCATAAGGCAGACAAAAAAATTTAGGCTCAGAGAGCCTTTGGTCATCTAGATAGTGCTGTCTTAGCACTATCTAGTGAAACTTTGTGCAATAATCAAAATGCTTTATGATCTGAACTATCCAGTATGGTAGCTGCTAAGAATACATGGGTTTTGGGCACTTGAAATCTGGCTAGTAAGAATTAAGAACTAATTTTTAATTTACTTAGTTTTAATTAATTTATATTTAAATTGTCATATGTGGCTAATAGTTGCTCTATTGGACAGTGAAGATCTATATATTACATATTCATTCTTTAATTCATCTATCTTTTTTTTCACTTGAATTACCTTTCATATCTCTCCTTTACTTACCATTCTAATTTATAATAAGCAATTCCAATCACTGAACATATGAACACTGCAACAGTCTGCAAGGTGATATCTGTTACTCATGCCCATTCCCAACTCACTGTAAACGTCTTCAAGAACGAAACCATATGTAGAAAACAGAGATCTTTCTCCAAAGAAGACATAGAGATGGCTAACAGACATGTGAAAAGATGCTCAACATCATGAATTCTCAGGGAAATGCAAATCAAAACCACAATGAGACATCACCTCACACCTGTCAGAATCGCTAGAAACAACAAAGCAAGAAACAAGTGTTGATGAGGATGTGGAGAGAAAGGGACTCTCATGCATTGATGGTGGGAAAGCAAACTGGTACAGCCATTGTGGAAAATAGTATGGAGATTCCTGAAAAAAATTAAAGATAGAATTATCATATGATCAAGTAATTCAACTACTGAGCATTTACTCAAACAATACAAAAGCACTAATTAATTTATAAATAATTATATATTGTTTATAATAATAATATATAAAATTATATATAATATATGTGAAATATATATTTTATAATTATAAATATTTATAAAAATAATTTATAAACATATATAATGGAATATTGTTCCACCACAAAGAAGAATGAAATCTTTCATTTGCAACAGCAGAGATAGATCTAGAAGGTATTATGCTAAGTGAAACAAGTCAATCAGAGAAAGACAAATACCATATGATTTCACTCATATGTGGAATATAAGAAACAAAACAAATGAACAAAGCAAGAAGATACATACATATAGACACAAACTCTTCAATATATGGGAAAAACTGGTGATTACCAGAGGGATGGGGATGGTGGCTAGGGAAAATGATAAAATAGGTAAAGGGAATTAAGAGTACCTTACCATGATGAGCACTGAGTAATGTATAGAACTGTTGAATCACTATATTATATGAAACTAATACAACACTGTATGTTAACTAAAATGGAATTAAACATTTTAAAAAAGAAGCCATACTTCTTTTTTTTAATGTTTATTTATTGTTGAGAGACAGAGAGAGACAGAGCATGAACATGGGAGGGACAGAGGGGGAGACACAGAATCCAAAGCAGGCTCCAAGCTCTGAGCTGTCAGCACAGCTTGGGGCTCTAACTCACAGACCAGGAGATCATGACCTGAGCTGAAGTCAGACGCTTAACCTACTGAGCCACCCAGGTGCCCCAAGAAGCCGTACTTCTAACAACTATCTTTGCCCACAACAATGCTGCATAACAGTATATCAGCAGGTTTAAAATGTAAGCATTTATTTAGCTCTCAAGTCTACAGACCATCTGAGGATTTGGTTGACCTAAACTGAATAGAGATGGGTGGTTTTACCGGTCAGATGGGCTCATTCATGAGTTTAAAGCCAGCCAGGAGTTGCTTGATCTTGGCTTGGCTCAGCTGGTGATGGCTCTGTTCTACTTGTATTTCATCTCCCTCTTGGGACCAGTGAGTTTGCAATAGCATGTTGTTCCAGTGGTGACAGCAAGGGTGAGATAGAGCAAACAGAAGCATCAAAGATCCCTTGATTCCTACCTAGGCTTAGAACTGGCATACAATCACTTCAACCTTATTCTATTAGTCTAAAGAAATCATATACCCCAGGGCACCTGGGTGGCTCAGTTGGTTGAGCATCCACCTTCGGCTCAAGTCATGAACTCAATGGCTTGTGGGTTTGAGCCCTGCATCGGACTCTGTACTGACAGCTCAGTACAGAGCTTGCTCTCTGTCTCTGTCTCTGTCTCTCAAAAATAAATAAAACATTTTAAAAAATTAAAAGAAAAAAAGAAATCATATACCCAAACACACAATCACAAAACAGAGAAATAAACACTGCCTACAATGTGAAGGGACTGTGAGAGTCCCTAATAAAGGGGACATATTCAAAGAGGGGTGAAAATGTCATTACCACAATACTTGTTTATGTATATGTATTCCTTGCACTCCTTATCCCTCATTGTACAAAAACAATATCAGAATAAAAACATTTCAAAATGAAAAGAGCATCACCTGATGATACCCAGTTAGTATTCCCAAAGCCATAGTGGTATCATGAATGCTCATTTGTTTCATGATTATAGTATAGTAAGGGGTTGGGGAACAGACAAGAAGAGCTCCGAATTCATTAATCCATCCTCACATATTACAGTAGCATCTTTGTCATTCTGCCACTTGAAAAATTGGTCTCTTTTATAAAGCTAGTTCTAATTCAAAATAAACTTATTTCTTAAGAACTTGAAATCACCTTTTCTTTGAATGTAAAGAGTGCTCAAATTAATCGCATCCCCGTAGTGATATTGTTTTCTTCTTTTTCTAAATTATTATTAAACAGCAATATCATATATCATTTAGAGATCAATTTCTTTGGGGAATCTTTTTAAACTTTTAAAAACTTAGAATAATAAAATATATGAATAGGTCTATGTTTACCCTATTAACAAAGTTAAAATCTCGTTCTGTTCTTTTTTCTCTAGGGGTTATGCATCCTTCAGGCTAGAATTTTCAAGCTCAAATTCTTTCTTGAATATTTTCTCTTTTAACTAGTGTTCTTAGGAGTCTTACTGAACCATTTGTTTATATATTTTCTATCACATTTTGTCACATCTACTTGAGTGTGAAGGAAAACTTTATGACAGATCTATCAACAAACAGCTTTTAGCATAAATCTGAGGCATATTTTAAAATTAGTTGCCTATTTAACCATAAATGAAACATGTTTGTATATGTTAAAAATAATTAACATCCTTGGGGCACCTGGGTGGCTCAGTCGTTGAATGTCCATCAGCTCAGGTCATGATCTTGCGGATCATGAGTTCAAGCTCTGGGTGTGGCTCTGTGCTGGATCCTGCTTCAAATTCTGTGTCTCTCTCTCTGCCCCTCTCCCACTTGCACTCTCTCTCTCTCTCAGAAATAAATAAACATTTAAAAATTAAATAATAATTAACATCCTTGAAAAGAATCTTATGACATTTTAGTGAAAATTTAAAAGGGTGATTTTTGTCACCACACAGAAATAAGAAAAAAGGATGAGAAAATTCTAACACAGAGTTTCCAATAAAAGGCATTAGAAATGTTTTTTTTTGTTAAGACTATTTTCTCATTAATTGTGTTTCAGTAGAAAACTTGTTTAATTCTTGCTGGAAATGTTGGAAAATTGTATTTGCCTGAGTTCTATAAAATAAGTGCAAAACTGTTATTCTTTGGTTTAGTAATTAGGGTCCCCTTTTGCACATTCATTATTGTTGTAGAAAGAATGAAATGATAAATAAAATTATCTTGAAAGAATATTGATAAAAGTATCTTTGGAAATGTTGACTTTTAAAATAAATTATTGAAAAATATTATATTTGTCTTCTTCATCATTCTCTCAAAGGCAAAGCAAAAATAATTGAATTTGTTAACAACCTGGGTTCTTTCCACTGAAATTTTGTCCAAACACAGTTGAATGGAAACTAGTTATTGTAACCTGAATGAACTAAAATGAATGACAATAATAGTTTCTTTTATAACTTATTTCAGAAGAGTCCCATAGAACATAATTAGCTTGTAGTTTCAACAACATATGAAGTATATGAGGGTTTCAGGCACACATGATTCAGACAGAATTGGACATGTCTGGAAAAAATATGATTAGGGTCTAGCACAGTTCCATTTGGTGAGTCTTTGGGGGAAAATAATGAAGTCTGGATGAATTAGGAGTAGTTGAATGGTTTGAATCATGGATTAGAGTTGAACTCCCATGGGGAATGTGTGTGTGTGTGTGTGTGTGTGTGTGTGTGTGTATTCACATACATACATGTATATCACAGTTTAAACTAGGACTTAGTGCCCATTTGATTTAAAAAGTAGCTTTCTTTTTTAATCTTCTCTGGTTTTATAAATAACATTTCATTTGTATGATTTAACTAATGTGGAAAGCACTGAGATGTGATAGAAATTAAAAAATAGTAATTCTTACTGAGATGTACTGGCCCCATCACTGATTGTACTTTAAACTCCTTGAAGTTCTGTCTCCCTATCCATAATCTACTTTTAAGAGGATTACAGGTAACACATATTAGTTACCTTAGACAATTGCTAAATAAATATTGATTGCTTTTGCCATTTTTTCAAGAGATAAGTTTATTCTGTATTATTGTTTTTGATATAAAAAATAACTCAAATTCTGGCCTCTGAAATAAGGTATAGAATTGGATATTCTGAAAATTCAGCCAGTGGTATCAATGTATTTTATGGCAGAGTTGGTGAAATAGGAAGTGATTCATGAAAAAATTGAGCACAAAAGTATCATAAGGTCTTACATAGTGAGAAGTTGAGAGTACCAATAGCATGAAATCACTTAAAAGCAGACTAAACAAAACGCTAGAAATACTTCTGCTATGTCACATAAGGAAGATACTGGCTTTTGGAAAATTATACCCCATGTATAAAGCCAATATGTTTCTTATAAATGATACTGGAAATTGACTTTGATGAGGTACCTTCTTTGAGCAGCCATAAATTACTGTGTTCAAAACCACTACAACAATTAATTGTTTAAGACAGGCATTCAATATAGGTACCAGAGAAAATATATCACACATGATATTTTTAATTAGAGTTTTTCCAAGTTAAAAGTAAATGTGCTCTAATTATAGAAAACACAAAAAAAGTACTAAAAATTTTAAGAAGAAAAAAGTATGTTCCATCAGGCAAATCGATCACTATTAAGACAGTGGCTTTTATAAATTTGTTATATTTTTCTAACTAATCTTTTATTAAATATTATTAAAATATAGTTAATCTCTGTGTACATTTTCCCCTTCTTTTCCTTCCTTTGTTCTCTCTTTTTTGTCTTCCTTTCTTCTTTCTCTTCTTTTCCTCCACTTCTTTTTCCTTCTTTTCCAATTTCCAATTTCTTTTTCTTTCAATGATTGGCAATTGAGAATTTTATCAATTGAAAATATTGTCGTGTACCTTTACAAGCAGATAACACACCTGTCTCAGATCTACATGAAATCACATTTAATAGCCAATTCCAGGTACCAAAGTGTAATTAGAAAGAAAATCTAACCTTTTTTTCAATAGCATTAAAACCGTAAAATACTTAAGAACAAACTTAACAAAAGAAATGAAAAATTTGTACAATCACAACCATAAGACTTTGACAAAAATATGGAACACTTTTACTGTATTAAGGATAACATACAAGAGTACTGTTTAATATCTTCTAATAATCCATGGTCACTATCTAATACCACCTATGGTAAAGGGAGAAAACCAGAATTTGTGGTATGCTTATCATGTGACAAAATTTCAGAATCACTATGGAGCTACTTAAAATCTCCATAGATTTTACTGACATAGATTTTGCTAGAGAGATAACAAAAGTAACCTTTATTAAGCACTCATGTGTCAGGACCAGGGCTATGTGTGTGTGTATATATATATAATTTAGGATATATATAAATAAATAGATATAGATATAGATAGTAATTAGCATATACATATGCTAATTTACTCCTGACATAAACCCATTCATGTACTCATATTATAGTTGAGAAAACTGGGGTAGAGGAGATTTATTTACTGGCTGGGATCAAACAACTAACAAGGGAAAGAGTATAATTTGAACTGAGGTTATATGAATCCAGAGTTTTATATCTTAGATCTTTTACTGTACCACCTCCAAAACAACATTCTATAAGAACATTTCCAATCACAATTTTACTTTTACTTTAAAATCTGGAATATTGAAAAGCAGAAAATTAAGAAATATATTACCTGGCTAATGTTGGACACCATTTATTGCCATTTGTACAGGTTTTTCTTTAAGATTCAAGTATCTTACTTAGAACCTGACTCTTTGTGGGTAGAGTCTTATATCTGTCATTTTCAGTATCACACTGAATTTTCCATGATTGGAATGTGTTTTCTATTTCTACAGCTTTGTTGAAGTTGCTCTCATCATGGGCTAGATTTTCCATAAATCCTTTTATACATTTTAGTCCTCATTTGAATACTTTATGACATGAATACTTTATGACATTTTTATAATTTCTTCTCCTTTAAAAACAACAACAACAGAAATGACAGAGGCACTTGGGTGGCTTAGTCACTTAAGCACCTGACTCTGAACTTTGGCTTGGGTGATGATCTCACAGTTCATGGGTTTGAGCCTCAAGTCCGGCTCTGGGCTGACAATGTGGAGCCTGCTTAGGATTCTCCCTCTCCCTCCTCTCTCTGCTCCTTTCTCACTCTTTACCTCTTTATCTCAAAAAAAAATTATAAAAAACATTGCCTTTCTTTTCATGATGCTCTTCTTTTCTTGATTTTCATTCCTGCTTTCTGATTCTTCCTTAATTTCCTTGTTTATGTGCTCTTTATCTGCCCACACCTCCAGTGTAAGAGTTCACAACAATTGCACTCTTCTTTACATTCCAAGTATTATCTCCAAATAAATTTTCCCTAACTAAAAATTGTAGCATTAATTTGTATGCTAATGTCTGCAAAATATTCATAGAAAGTTCTACCTCTCCCCTGAGCTTGTTAAGTAAACTACCTACCACCTCCTGGAACAACCTGAAGGAATTTTATACTCAACTGTGTCTAAAAATAACTCCTTAGTTGATCTCAAGAAAACCTTCTGTATTCTTTATCCCAGAGTCTAACATGACCATCTACTCAATGACTCAAGCTTGCAATGTAGCAGTTGTTCTCAAGATTTCCTTTGTTTTCAAGTCCACAGCCAACGAACCAAAACAGTCTACATGGTAGAATGCTACCCATTACCTTCTAACTGGTCTCACGGAATATTTGTCACCACTAAAATCCATTCTCTAAACTGCCTTTAAAGCAAATCTTTCTGAAACAAAACTAGTCAAACTCTTCCTCTGTTGAAAGCAGTCATTGACTTCCTTTACCTGTAAGATTTAGAATAAATTTTAGAACATTGCCGAGCCAGTGTTTGACTACCTTTCTAGTTTCATGATCTTCAAATGAATGCCGCAAGACACCAATTTACTTGTAATTACACGTGTTTTTACACTTGCTGCCTGTTCTGCTCAGGATGTATCTATATGTGAAATACCTATTAATACAAAAGTAGATATTACCCCTTTCTCTGCGAGTTTGCATTTAGCTTTAGTACTTTTAGGTTTGATGTTTTGATATTAACACACTATCTGGACCAGTGATTGTGGTTATTAGTTCATATTTTCCTTTCACTTCATAAAGCAGCAGTACATAGCACAATGTATACCACATGGTGATGTTCAACAAATATTTTTTTAAAACCCATTGAAATTTCATCAATTTCTGCAAATATGAAGCAGAAGAAGATGTTTCTTTATGGTGTTATAATATCTGGTTGTCAGTCAAATCAATGAAAGTTATAATTCAAACTAATTAAAGGCCATGATGAATCGAAGCAATCAGTTCCTACCAAGTATGTTTAACTATTCAATTGGTTTGTCATGGTAAAAACATATCATTTGAGTTGGAAAAAAAATCCGTGATTTCAGAAGAGAAAACTCATATCATCTTGATTGTTTGACATTTTCTGGTTACTCTGCTACAATTTAAATAGACCTTCAATGTCATGGTTTATTATACTGTCCGTTTTTTTGCAGCAAAGAAACATGGAACACAACTGGAGTACCTTATCATCTAATGTTTCAAGGCAATTATTTAAGACTTGTAGCTGTCATTGTAATACTGAACTTTCTCTGTTTACCCAGAAGAAGCACACTGACATTCATCACCATACTGCAAGGTAATGTTAGCTTGAAAGTGTCATTTTTAAACTTTTAAATGTGTAATGTTTAATTTACCTTGGTTTGCTTTAGAAATATTTTATACTTAATCCCTTATCTTCAACTTAGACAACTAATTGCTTTTGAAAAATTACACTAGTCAGTTTCATATTTCACTATATGGTAAATGCCGATAAGTAACTCTCATTTATCAGTGATGCTCAGCTCTACATTAATAATTTTCAAGACATAATACTCTGGGTAACAATTGTCTTTGGTGATACTCAATTCAGGTATAGAAGGTAAGCTCTATAAGGAACCAGATTAAAAGTTCAATAATGGAGAATTCTATTAGGATGAAAATAAGAAAATGATATATCTGAGTATATCACATAAAAAATGCCATTACTCTCCGGGACATCTGGGTGGCTCAGTCAGTTAAGCTTCTGACCTCAGCTCAGGTCATGATCTTGCAGTTCGTGGGTTTGAGCCCCAGGTCCAGCTCCATGCTGACGGCTCAGAGCCTGGAGCCTGCTTCAGATTCCGTGTTTTCCCTTCTGTCTGCCCCTTGCCTGTTCGCTCTTGGTCTCCCTCCCTCTCAAAAATAAATAAACATTTTTAACGTTTTAAATAAATAAATAAAAACTGCCATTACTCTTTACGTGGAATAAATATTTCACATGTAAAGAAAATTATGGTTACCTTGCAGTGCCTGGTAAGTTCAGTCAGTAGGGCGAGTGACTCTTGATCCCAGAATCATGAGTTCAAGCCCACATTGGGCGTGGAACCAACTTTAAAAAAAACAATAGTTACCTTTATTTGAATGACCAAAATGAATCAGTCTTATTTTTTTAAAATTTTTATTAATGTTTTTATTTATTTCTGAGAGAGAGACAGCATGAACAGGGGAGAGTCAGAGAAAGAGGGAGACACAGAATCTGAAACAGGCTCCAGGCTCTGAGCTGTCAGTACAGAGCCCAACGTGGTCTTGAACCCACAAACCATGAGATCAGGACCTGAGCCGAAGTCGGTCGTTTAAACGACTGAGCCACCCAGGCGCCCCACCAGTCTTATTTCTTAATAGTTACTTATTGGTTATATTGTTATTCTTTGTGAACGAATACTGTATTTTCAACATTTTTTTAAATGCAGTTATAATTCTCTGCACAGATTTTTAACCAATATAAAAAAATGAAACGGATGTGAGGCTGAAGAATCAGACCTATACAGAGAATAAAATGGTGGTTACCAGAGGGAAGAGTGGTAAGGAGACAGGCAAAATGAGTGAATGGGATTGGGAGATACAGGCTTTCAGTTATGGAATGAATAAGTCACAAGAATAAAAGATGCAGCATGGAGATGTAGTCAATGGTATTATGATATGTTGTATGGTGATAGATGGTAGCTACATTGTGGTGAGCAGAGTAATGTATAGAGATGTTCAATCACTATTGTATATATCCTGAAACCAGTGTAACACTGTGTGTCAACTATACTCAAATTTAAACATTTTTTAAATAAAAGAAATGAGGCTGATCCCAAAGAAAACAATATATGAAGAGATTATTTAGAAACCTTGTCTAATAGTGTGTTAAGTGCAATTTTAAACTACATAGAGCTGGTCCACTTTCCTCTTGTTAAGGCTTCACTCCTCTCATCCATGAGCATTATAGTAGTCTTTAATTTCCTAATACTAGATTCCTGAAGCCAGCTCAGAATTAGATATTACTATAGTAGAGATTTAATAGGTAAACTTTAGCAAACATCTCATTTTAAAAAATCTTTAATGGCTTAAAGAACAAAACCAAAACCCCTTATTACTAACATAAGGAACTTCAAATATATCTACAGTTTACCTTTCAAAACTAATCTCTATCCCCGCCCCTCCCTAATAAGAATACTTTGGCTCCCAAATATCACAATGAGGGAAAACCCAATAAATGTTATCTTCCTCCATGCCAGGTTCTGAATAAATTGGTAAAAAGACTTACCTTTTAGTAAGAAGATTAGGAAATCAAACTGTCATGTTTCTTGCTAGAAGAGGCCACATTGAGGAATGGGATGTTAAGCCTATTTCCCAAGTGGATTTGCCAATCTTAAATCTGAATCTTAAATCTGAAAGACTTACTCATTTATTCATGATGATCGAAACTGTGACAGTCCTATATGGTACACATGTGATATTCCATGCTCTTTTTAGGCAAACTGGCTCTAAGAGAAAGATGATCTCCAAAGTGCTGAAAATACTTCCAGGTTCATATAGGGAAAATGTAGGACAAAGGTTTGTGAGTATGTGCAGCTGGGCAATAAAAGTCAGGTGAATTGTTGCCTTGGGGATAATTACATGGGGTCTTGCTAGCTCAGGGCATTCCCTATTGCTTGAGTGGGTAGTTCTGGTTTCCATCATGGTATGCTCTGCCCACAGGGTCTTCTGCCTGTGTTGACAGATAAGCTGAAAAGAAGAATGTAATCAATTAGAAAGAACAGATTAAGGTAAAATGGGGGTAGTTGAAGTCCTTAAAAGTCCAAGTTCAAAGCTGGTGGTTCAGAACTCCAACCAGCCCACACTGGCTGTTCATTAACCTGTCAAAAAGTAACTTCCATTTAGCATGACTGAGAAACTTTAGAGCCTACACATAGTACTATGGAGATGTAGTAAGTAAAGGAGAAGAGGCACATAGAGAAAATCCCTCTTCATTGACTCAACAGCAGAAAAAACATACATTGTCTTTGAATGATATACTAACCTAGATAATAATAGAGTAATATTTTGTTATGTTAGATTTTATTAAATACTTAGAAGTACATACTCTAATTTGTAAACACTGAATAGTTGTAATGCTGATAACATATATTTAAAAATTAATATTTGCTTATCTTTTTTTGTTCAATATGTATTGAAAATGTATTGGGTATATTTTGGGTCCTAGATCCAATTCCAATGTATGCAGGGGGAATTTTCCCTCCACACTACCAACCAAGCAATGCTCCAGATACCAGCAGGGTGTCCAACAATCCAACTCAGTTCTGACACTGTCTACCTGGAGATTCCAGTCACCCTATAAGATTATTTACCCCTCCCATTACAGATGCCATGGCAAGCCCAAGTTATCACCTGTTCTTCTGATTGATGGTCTATAGACGGGAGATTCCAATGACCCCATGTTGGATTCAGTTAGTTTGTTAAAAGTTCCTGATAGAACTCAGAGAAACATTTTACTTAGTGGATTAACAGTTTGTTATAAAAATATATGGTAAAAAAATATGGATGAACATAGGACAAGGTATGTGGGAAGGAGGTTCATAGCTTCCTTGTCCTCTTTGAACTTGCCACTTTTCCTAAATCACATATTTACCAATCCAGAAGCTCTCTGAACTGTCTTCTTTGGGTTTTTATGGAGGTTTCATTATATAGGCATGATTGATTAAATCATTGGCCATGGGCAATTAAGTCAACCTGGAGTTTGGGGGTCAGGGTGAAAGTTCCAAACCTCTATTCAAGGTTGGTTCCTCTGGTGACCAGCCCCCATCCTTAGTTTGTTTTTTTTTTTCCCCAAATGTCACCTCATTAACATAAATCCTATTGTGATGAGGAAGAGCTTGCTATAAATAATAAGATATCCATTTCACTTTTATGATCTTGAAGTTCCCCTCGCTCCCCAACTGAAGGCAAGAGGCTAAATATTATAACAAAAGATGCTTCCATTGCTGTTATTGATAAGCAAATTCCAAGATTTGAGAATCTATGAGCCAGGAACTATGAATAAAGAAGAAACACATATTTCTTGAAAGTGCTACTAGCAAAGCAAGTATTATGGCAACATGCCTGGGGGCTATAAATCACAGTAATAGTGTGTAATTTTCTATTTTAAGAAAATCCCACTTTTTTTTGAGAGAGAGAGCATGATAAGCAGGGGAGGGTGAGAGAGAAAATCCCAAGAGATTGGGTTCTAACAGCACAGAGCCTGAAGTGAGGCAGACCCCAATATGGGGCTTGATTTCAGAAACCATGAGATTATGACCTGAGTCAAAACCAAGAGTCTGATGCTTAGCCAACTAACCACGTAGGTGCCCCCAAATCCCACTCTTCTAACTGTAATGGCACCTCAGAAAGAGATTATGATTTATCCTTTATATTGCCAGACTTTATGGGATATGCAAAACATTAGTAACATTTGATATAATTTCAAAAATAGCTGTAGTTGCCTGGGAATGGAATCTCAAAACTATGTGTTGTTTACTTCATCCTCAGGTTATTTTTTCCTGAAAAAAACAAAAAAAAATAAAAGCAACTTTTGATTGGTCATTTCAATTATACACTAGTTAAGGCTCTTTTCATAAATGAAAACACTTGAGACAATTTTATTCTAACATTGTGTAGTGCTTTGTAATTGGTAGCCAGATCTGATTATCAGTTGATCATTTGCCTTATGTAATACACGCTTCTTTAATGCATATGGTTTGAATTCTCCATGTCTACCTATTAGCGCATGTTCTTGCAGAATTAAATAGAGTCTGTTTAAAGAGCTGCTCATGGTAGATGGAGCATAGAGATGGGGAAAGTGCTATAAGGAAGTACAGATCCCCCCTTCACTTTGCACTTCAGGAGAGACTGTGCCAACCAAGGGCCTTGATCTTGGCATAGCATGGCTTAATCTGAACTTCCTATGGCCCTCACATGCTGTAGTGAGAGAGAATGCATAACCCAGACTTTAAGAACAACTGTATGTTTAATCTAAAGTTTATGAGAATACCAAAGAACTAAACCAGATATCAGCAGATTGAGTAAGGTTTCCCTAGAAAAAAGGAATATACTGATAGTTTCTCAGGATATCAACTTACAGTTGACAAACATTGTAAATTGTATATCATTTCTATTACTCTGGACATTCAGTGAAGTAAAGTTGAAAGTTAGAGCTTGTTCTTTGCATTTACATGTAGAATTATAAATCCATCTCACTTAGGCTTCCAATTAGAAGCAAAAAAAAAAAAAAAAAAAAGGAGAGCTGGATCCCTTTAATAAGGATAGAGTGTAGCGACAAGAACAGTCATCGGTAAAGGACAGCTGTGCCTGGAGAGTGGTGATACCACCACAGTCAACATCAGCAAAGCCAGCATTGTGGCAGCATGTCTGGAGGCTGAGGCAGAATAATGTGGGAGACTTATTTCTGAGCACTCATGTGACAGCTATCTCTGGAGCTCTTAGAAATAGCTAGAGGACATATTAAGAGATGTTAATTTCTGTCATTCAAGCACATAAAGATGATGCCTTAGAAATTTGGATATTTGGAGTTATTTATTATAATGTGTGGTAGTCATAAGCTGGTCAGGCCAGAGAACATTTGGGTTACATAAACCTCATTTGTTATGCAACACAAGCTATATGAACTTCTTTTTCATTTTTATAACCCAACACAGAGAGATGAAAATTCTATTCTAGCTATTTTCTCCCTAAGGGGGTCTCTCTGTTTTGGAAGAGGTTTTTGAAACTGCTCTTTAACAAGAATATCTCTTCTCTAAAAAGAGTTATTTTGTACCTTAAATAAATTTGTTTAATATGTGTATAGCCAATTCTTGTTTTATGAACAGAATCTCTGCTGATGGGTGAGCTGGTCAATTTGATAAAACTAATCAATTCAAGGGACAAAATAAAATAAGAAATTTTTGGTCAATTCAGTCAGAAAATAAATTGATGTTTCTTCTTAAAAAGTCAGTAGATACTAAGATAGCTGGATTTTATCAACCAGGGTACTCTGATTTTGCAAAAACAAGATATCTTGATTTCATGGTTTATTAATTCACCGGCTGGTGTACTCACTCAAAGATCACAAAGCTCTTTGTTGAGTGGGGTGTAGGGAGGGTAAAGAGGAGTAATCACAATAAAAATATAAGAAATTGATAATGTATTGATTAGAAAGCTTTTGTGGTGGAAGAGACGGCTATATGAAAATATGGTACATGGTATAGCTGAGATTCTATTACTAAGGTGTCTTGGACATGATTGTCATGTATTCTTAGTATTCTTTCAGTTAAAGTAAGGTGTTTTTCCAACACACAAATAAAAAGGTAGCCGTGAAATTTTGTTAGTCCAGACTCAAATATGTGCAATCTTTTTTTTTCTCCAATCTGCTCAGAGATGTGGCCTGAGTCAAGTTCATCATTAAAAAAGAATCAAAGTAACATAGGATTTGAAGCCATGTTTTCCTTTACCCTAGAGAAAATATGTTCAACATATTTTCAGTAGAAAACATATTGTTCAACATATTGTTCAAACAGAGCAATAGAAGGAGGTTTTTAATGATGTCAGACATCTCAACAATGTTCATTAATATGCTCAGTTGAAAAGAAATAAAGTAAGTAAGTTATAATGGGGAAGGAAGGAAGGAAGGAAGCAAAGAAGGAAGGAAGGAAGCAAGGAAAGAAGGAAGAAAGAGAGGAGGGAGGAAGGGAGGGAGGGAGGGAGGAAGAAAAGAGAGAAGAGAAAATCTTTTTCCTTTTTTACCTCCTTACCTCCTTTCCCTCCCCTCTGCCCCCAGATAGTTCTGTTGTTCTTCCTTGTATATTCCTAATTTTGGCTGAAAGCAACTTGTCTCCCAAATCTAAAACATAAGTCACTCAAAATTTCTTTGTCTTCTGGATTACACACACTCTGCATTACTCTCCCTTTCCCCATGCCCAACTACTCACTACGTGTAGTGAGTTCTACCTACTAAGCATCCATGATCCACCTTTTCCTTGCCAACAGATCTAGTTCAAGTCCCTGTCACCTAATTCCTGAACTGCAGTGACCGCCTTTTATGAGCCTTTTAGTTTTCATCTTTCTGGTTCAGTCTTCACTACCAAAAAAAAAAAAGTATGTTTTAGGCAAAATACGGAGTATCTTTGTCACTATAGGAAATAAACACTTTATCAACATCTAATGACCTCAGAGTAAAATGATTAGCATAGGCTTTTTAATTTATTGGGGTGCCTGGGTGGCTCAGTTGGTTAAGCATCCAACCTCTACTCAGGGCATAATCTTACTGTTAATGAGTTCAAGCCCTGCGTCTGGCTCCATACTGACAGCTTAGAGCCTAGAGCTTGTTTCAGATTCTGTGTCTCCCTCTCTCTTGGCCCCTCTCCTGCTCATGTTCTCTCTCTCTCTCAAAAATAAATAAACATTAAAAAATTTTAATTTCTGGCCCCCTGCCTACTTCTACAGACTCATCTTTTACCAATTTTCCTTCTAAGCTTAAATCCACAACTCTAATCTCCTAACATTTCAGAAACATGCTGTCATTTCATGTTCCTGTGAAGAGACTTCTCCTTCCACTAGATTGTTCTTACACCTCTTATCCACCCCCAAACCCTCCACTTATCTTTTAAATCCCAGATCATTAGTTTTACTTTCTGTAGTGTCTAATTTCCATATATTCATCCCTGTTAGAGTCAAACAACAATAAAGGATAAAATCTGGGTTGGGCCTTTTTGTAATTGTATGATCTTGGTTGGGTATGTCACTTTGCATCTCTTTACCTCATTTTCTCCCCCTGAAAAATGGGACACTTGCTGTGAGGCTCAGAGGTTATGAATACCTGACAAAGAGTAAATGCTCAGTAAACTTTAGTTATAACATACATGTGCAGAATGATGTAGGTGTTATTAGGCAGTAAGTTATCATTTGTCTGTCTTCACCGCTGGAATATGAGAGTTTTGAAGAAAGAGACTTCATGCTATACTAAATTTCTGAATCTCCAAAACCTAATACTGTGCCCTCATTTAGTAGTTTTTCAATACCTATGTGTTGAATAAATGTATATGATGATGAATATTCACTACTGTAATAGAGATATTAGTGTGTGGGACATAAAAAGAACTCAGCTGTTCCCTCATGACAAGAGAATCCTTTATGAACGGCCTTTGGCTGATCTCCAATTGCAATAACAGCACATTTGTAAGTCAATATTCTCGGATACCACAAAATAACTTTGTGAAGGTCAGAGGGTTGGGATTAATGTAGACAGAATATTTATAAGTCTGTGATCAAATACACAAAGGTAAGGAAGTTTCCATTTTTGTACCGCCTGTATCTTCTCTCTTCAGATCACCTCTCTCCATATATGTATATCAGGATGTCTCCAAGACAAATTATACCATCATCCATTTCTAATTATAGTGATCATAAAAATAGACACATTAACCAGGACTTTTATCTTTCATAGTGATCTGGATACTATGGACTTCTGGTTACCTGCTTCTATTGTCAGTCTGGATGAGCTACTGCTGAATATATTCTAGTTTCAAGCTCTTACAGATTATTATTCTTGGTGGCTTTTTATGTACACTTGCATTAGAGAATTGCTTTTTAGATTACAGAGCTATTGGTTATTACATTAGGTGAACAAAAAACAATAGAAACATTAATCGGGCACCAATTATGTGCCAGTCACTGTGCTAGGCAATTTACACATGCTGTCTTGTTTAGTTTTTATAATGCAGATAGTTATTTTATCCCCCATCTACATAAGAGGATACCGAGACCAATAGAGATTAAGCAGTTTGTCACAGAAGGTATAATTAATAAAGTAAACTAATTAATTCATAAAACTGATCATGTTGTCTCTTAAAATGAAGTCATTTTGCTCTTTTTAACCTTAAAAACTAAGCATGCATCCAAGAAATGTTAAGTAATTAAGCATAAGTACAATATATAGCCTTTGGGTTAGAGTGGAGCCAGGTAAGAAGCTGGGTGATTGGTGAAGGTGGTCTAATCACTAAATACAGTAAAAATATATCCCTGTTTCAGTGGAAAGCCAAGTACAGAATCCAACAGAATTATGTTCAGTGCTGTTACATTTTTTAAATGAAAAAATTTGTAGAACACATGAAAATGGAGAAAAAATGTATAATTTGACCCAAAAGTAATTTGTGCCCTTGGATTTTGTTTGTTTGTTTGTATGTCTTGTTATTTTGCTAAATTCTCTCCTCTCCAGCCCCTCAGTGGCACCCAAGCCACACTTTGGCAATGAAGTGAACATGAAAAGAATTGATTCATTCTATGCTAAATGTGAAAAAGAAATCTTTGTTATCAACCCAATGACTGTCAAGTTCAGAGCTGGCTCCTTGGCAGAAAAACTAGAGAGCTATGTTATTTTATATTGTCTGGTGCCTCTAAAATGGAGTGGTGTCGAGCTAATTTAATAAGAGACTGCAAATAATAAATATTTTATGTGGAATAACAAGAGTTGATCAGAACAATATTATACTCCACAGTAATGACTAAAGATCCCTTTAGCTTTTGGATTATTACCTAGTATGTGAGACATGTATCAAACACTAAAGAATATTGATTAGACAGAAATGAAGCTGGTCATTGAGCTGAGGATTATGAAAATGTCTCTCATTTCTTACAGAGCACACTAGGTAGAGTTTAGAATCTAACGACCCGCGATTGCTTACATATAATTGCATCTTTCATGTTTTCTGGGAAGGAGAATACAAATCTAGAGTTTATATCCTTTGTGGAAATATTTTGGGAACATTCTGCTGTTTTCCTCTAAGAACAAAAGTAGCATAAGTAAATCTTGCAATTCTGGGAGACAGAATACTTGATCTGACTCCAGTGAAATTGCTAATGCAGGAAAATATTTCTCCACTCATTTTAATCCTGACACCAGAAGTACATTCATCATTGTATGGTCCTCAAAATGGAATGGGTTTGATTTCCCAAGACCAAGTCAGGACCTAAATTTCTGTATGTGTTTAATAATATTTGGCCATGCCATCTTATACATTGTTTAATGTGCAAACACCAAATAAGATTTTTGCACAATGCTACGACCTTTTTTTTAGGGTATGTAAAGCCCACCCAAGAAGTGGAATTGGAGAACTACAGTGGAGAGTACAGGAATCTCTTCTTCACTCCTTCCCTGCTTTGGCACCACACTTCTCAAAGTCTCAGTATCCCTCCAGAATTAAAGTTCTTGCCAAGAGTCTCTCCTTTATAGTTCCAAATTTTACAGAGCCTCTTATCACCATTTCTTCCTCTGATACTTTCATGTTTGGTGGTGGTGTGGGGGAGGGGTAATGGCTTCTTACTATTGCTAGTCTCAAGGTGTCTCAATATCCCTTACTGATTCCATTAGCCATGCCCATATTTCTGGAAGGTATCCCTTTGTTAAAATGTCCTTGCCTGGTCAATCTGAGTGGAATTCTGTCTTCTGCTAGATCTCTGACTGTTACAGAGAGGTTGTATATAATAGGAGTTAAGCAAATATATATTCATTAAATGTTTCCATGCCTACTTTTAAAGCTTAGAAGGAAGGAAGGAAGAAAGGAAGGAAGGAAGGAGGAAGGAAGGAAGGAGGAAGGAAGGAAGGAAGGAAGGAAGGAAGGAAGGAAGGAAGGAAGGAAGGTAGAAGGAAGGAGGGAGGGAGGGAGGAAAGGAGACAAACTCATAAAACTTAACCTAGTGATTTCCCACAAAAGACATTTCAATTAACAGTGAGGTACTCAAGTCAACATTTTAAAAAATAGTGAAGTTAGTCTTAGATTAAACTCCACAGATTAATGAGGAGGAGGAGGAGGAAGAAGAAGAAGAAGAAGAAGAAGAAGAAGAAGAAGAAGACGAAGAAGAAGAAAGAGGAGGAGGAGAAGAAGGAGGAGGAGGGAGAGGAGGGGGAAGAGAGGGAGGAAGGGGAGGTGGAGGAGAAGGAGAAGAATAAGAAGTAGGAGAAGCAGGAGAAGGAACAGCAAGTTTTGTTTTAGTTTAGTTTTGTTTCGATTTGGCTAAAATGCTGCTAGCTTAGTATGGTACCACTAGTTACCTTAGTTATCTCAGAAATTCTAATTAATGATTCTATGCAACTGAATGATAACCATGTGGTAGCTAATGATTTACATTTAATAAGCACAATAAAGCAAAAAAAGCCAAAATAAAAATTTATGGTCCATTAGAGGAAAATCAATAAAAAGAAGCTCTTGGGATTGAAAGTTGGCACTAACTGGTTTAATACTATAACATCAGTACCAGAGACTCTGCCTAGCTCTGAGACCTCTCCCTAAAGCCTGCCGCTCCCCTCAGGCACATTCTGCAGTGTGAGGTGGCCACATTCCTAAGGACGTTTAGTCCCCAGAAGCCCCAAGAAATAGTCTTCCATTTAGACTGTGCACATGGCTTCTTCAGTTCCATGAATTAGAGAGGTCCATGGGATGACAGAGTTGGACCAGAGGTTCGTGCTTATCAACCCTAAATTTGAGAATCAGCTCATAGGCCAGCCCCAAGCCTGACTGTAGGGTGACCCAATGCATCTAATGCTCCATTCTGTTTCTCCTACACTAACAGTTTATCACCTGGAAGTGGACGTGAGTGAATCTTCTGGGAAACACATCGTTTTAAACTTTAGTTGTGGGACCGGTTCATCTCCTTAACAATTCTCCTTTAATGCAACTAGCCTTTAATGGATGAGTACTGTGCATCAGTTAGTAGTTTCTAGAGGGTTAGAGATAGATTTGAGTCACAGTCCCATATAGGGGCCAATAAATGTTGTTGCTTATACTGATAAAAGATATAGTCTCTGAAAAATCCTATGTTAGTTTGATCATTTTTTCCAAGGCTGCTTTCCCTGATGGTCATATCTTAGATGTCTTAGGCACAACTAGTGATTTCTACCTTGAGATCATACCCGATGCCAGAAAGAATTTTAATAATAGGCCCAGGGTAAGAGGCTTCAACTTTATATTATCAACATTTATTTCTTTTTCATTTTTTTAAAATTTTTATTCCATTTTTATTTGAGTGGGGGGAGAGGTGCAGAAGGAGAGAGAGAGAATCCCAAGGAGTCTCCACACTCAGCATGGAGCCTGATGTGGACTCAATCCCACGACCCTAGGAGTCAAATGCTTAACCAAATGAGCCACCTAGGCACCCCAACATCTATTCTTTTTTAAAAAAATTTTTAAATGTTTATTTATTTTTGAGAGAGAGAAAGAAAGAGTGTGAGTAGGGGGAGGAGCAAAGAGACAGGGAGACACAGAATGGGGAGCAAGCTCCAGGTTCTGAGCTGTCAGCACAGAGTCCAACGCAGGGCTCAAACCCATAAGCTGTGAGATCATGACCTAAGCCAAAGTTGGACACTTAACCACTGATCTACCCAGGCACCCCATCTATTTCTTTTTCTACCTGTATATATATATATATATATATATATATATATATATATACACATATATACATATATATATACACATATAAATATATATATACACATATATAAATATATATATACATATATACACACATATAAATATATATATACACATATAAAAAAATATATATACATATATACACACGTATAAATATATATATACACATATATAAATATATATATATACACACATATAAATATATATATATACACATATAAAAATATATATATAGTGGTATAAACATATACATTAACATACAACAAAAATTCACTTTAGTATAGCATTCTTAAATATTTTACTTATTCTTTATGTCTTTTCCTTGGGGAAAAGGACTTCTTTTTCTGTTTTTTAAAATATTTTTTAACATTTATTTATTTTTCAGAGGGACAGAGTATGAGCAGAGGAGAGGCAGGGAGAAAGAGAGACACAAAATCTGAAGCAGGCTGCAGGCTCCGGGCTGTCAGCACAGAGTCCAACATGGGGCTTGAACTCACAAACCGTGAGATCATGGTCTGAGCCAAAGTCGGATGCTTAACCAACTGAGCCACCCAAGTGCCCCCTTTTCTGTTTTTTGTTTTTTTAAACTACACATGTTTCTAGTGTTACATGTATCTGAGAGAAATAGTTACCCGATTTTAAAATTGAGTAGGCTATCTGAAAATATTAATTTATAAGAAGACATCAAGTGAAAAAGCCTGGGACTTAGCGTAGGAAGACGCAGGTCCCAGAGCTGGCTTGTCTACTACCTCCCTAAGTGGGGTCTTAGCAGTTCTATCTGTCAGGATCTCAGTTTCTCATCTGTAGAGCAAGGAGACTGAGATCTTTTGTCTGACCACTCACCCCACCTCCAAGTTACTATTTGCATCCTCGGCATCCACTCCTCCTATTGACAGCACTTCTCAGATTTATAATTTTCACAACTTGCAATTACTGTATCATGCAGACTAATATACCTGCTCAGAGTTGAACATCACATCCCCTTGCAGCACACAGCCAGATCCTACAGGTAAGTTCAAAGATTCTTTGTATTTGAAAAGATTACTTGATGTGGAATAATGAGGACTGGGCCTGGCATTCCTCTGCTGCTTGTAAATCGCATGACTGTGGACGAATAACTGAAGCAGCATTTTAAACTTAATTCCTCATTCATGGAATGTAGATGATATCTACCTATCTACCTTATGGAAGTGCTGTGTGTCTCTTAAAAGATAGCTCTAGCAAAGCATACAGAATATATGAAACTCACTAAGTGCTCTTGAACTTTAATATTTAGATTGACCTTCAGGAGAATTCATCCATAGAAAAATTCAGCTTTCATGCTTTTTAAAGGTCAATGTGAAAAATGCAAGAGAAAGTACTGCTTTCTTAAGAAAACTGCAGAAGTTATTAGTAATGGGGACAATGATCCAAAATATTAAAAATATTTACCGAAATACCTGAAGAACTAATTAACCAGTTAACATGTCTCCATGTTAAGAGAGGATGAAATCTTGGGGCACCTGAGTGGCTCAGTTGGTTAAGCATCCCACTGTGGCTCAGGTCATGATCTCGAGGTTGGTAAGTTTGAGCCCACATCAGGCTCTGTGCTGACAGCTCAGAGCCTGGCGCCTGCTTCAGATTCTGTGTCTTCCTCTCTTTCTAACCTTCCCTGCTCATGCTCTGTCTCTCTATGTCTCAAAGATAAACACTAAAAAAGAAATGTTTTTTACAAAAGGATGAAATCTTTGCCAAAGATTAAAATGATAACTACAGGAAAAATATGACCTTAAAACAAGGCTAAAGCCATGAAACTGTATTAATGGTCCATAGCTGACAGCTGAATTCTGGCTATTGATGTGGTCCCAAAGTAACCACAACCTGAGAAATCAGAAATGAGCTAGCATCCATTCCTCCAATCCAGCAATAACAGCTGCTGAAAACAACAATGGCAAATGTAAGAATAGCAGCCAATGCATTGATGGCTCACTATACAGAACTATATTTCCATAGGTTATCTCATTTAATCTCCTCAGCAACCCTACAGAGTTAGGGTCTGCTAATATTTGCATTTTAAAGATAAAGAAACAGGTTTGGAAACATGAATAACTTGTGCAAACCCAAGTCATTAAAGTTTGGAGCTAGAATAAGACCTTAGGAAATGAACCTCCAAAGTTACCACTAAGAAAAGAGAACACAATACTTGAATGACTGAACGACTGAACACCGCCCTTCTGGATAGAAGCCTGAGGATGCATCCTGCTTCATTCTGCCTGCCAGTCTGAGAAGCCATCTATTGAAGCGACTCCATTGTTCAACATTCAAGCGTTAATTACCAAATAACAAATGCCTAATCAAATAAAACTGCTATTAGTTGGTGTCCTGCTGCAAAGACACATATGGACGAGCAGTATGCATCAGGAAACTTTTACTCATGTCAAACGAAATCAGTATTGAGAACTGGCCACAAGACTTGACTTAAGGAGCAGAGCTTGGTCAGTCCAGCACTAGCTCCACCCCCTGACGTCATAGGCACCAAGTAAGCTATCTGTACTGATCTCTATATTCCCATTGGGATCTCAACTTATTATTATAATCACGTAATTAGATGAGTAACAATTGCTCTCTCATTCCATCTTGGGGCGCTATTTAAAATCATAAGGGCATTATTTACAACTGTTGTTTTTTCACTCTTTCTTCTAGTGAAGTTTTTTACCCAGTTTTCAAAGGTGTTGTTAATGCTTTCATTTTAGATACCTTTCATGGCACTTACTTCATATTTTAATGGTCTCTTTAGGTTAAGAATCAATCCAGAAAATATGATCTGAAATAAATAAGCTTTACACACTTAGCCAATAATTTTATGCACATGTGCCAAACATGGTCTAAAATTTTCAAGCCTGTGTGCTCAACTTATTGTCTGAATATGTAAAATATAACTGAATGTTTTCTTTGGTAGATGATTCAGGATTTTATGGGATTCTAAGATAGTTGCTATAAACAAAAAACAGAAGCAATATTACTTTATTTATTTTTTTAGTTTCATTAATAGAGAATCAAAGTGATGAAATGACCTCACCAAGGTCACAGAGCTAATTAAAGATTAACAGGGCTAGACATAGGTCTGATATGAATTCTGTAATAGCTTTGCTGTTGAAAGTGTAGTTTGAGGACCGACAGCATCAGCATCACCTGGGACCTTGTTAGGAATGCAGATTCTCAGGCTGCACCCAGTTACACTGAATCAAAATCTGCATTTTACAAGATCCTTAGGTGATGTGCACCACGTTCAAGTTTGAAGAGCACCGCTCTATAGCACCCTGCTAATCTTCTTAATTATCTACCTACAAAACACTATGGCCCTTGGCAGATGGATTAGTCTAGAACTTAATAAAGAAATTTAGGAAAGCTGAGGTTTGTAAATTTTTTAAACTTATTTTGGGATAATTTTAAGTACATCTTTTTATTACTAGGCACTTTTCTTTAGAAATAACTCATGACTACGTTTCAAGTTGTTATCTCTGTGTGCATGTATTTAATACATATATATTAAAAGAGGTATATATCTCCGACTTTTACTAGACTGCGTTTTTTTTTCATCCCTAGAAACCCTTCAGAGAGCAGTGTATCTGCATTACCCATCAAACCTCAACTTTTACAGCCTTCTGTCATCTATCAGAAGCACACTTTCGCCACCTGCTGGCCCTGTCGTAGAAAAGTTAGCAAGGTGTTAAACTCCGTTTCCTTTTCTCCTACAAGTATCATTTCATTATAATTTTACTGTTTGGCACTCATATTTCCCCCCAATCTCTGATATCTTTCTAATTCTATGAACACTCCATGCGACACTAAAATTTTAGTCTATTGTTTCTTTAGAGAGTAGCTAAATTTGAGCTCACTATAGTCATTACTAAAAAGATTTTAAAACCAGTTTCAGTATATAATAAGCAATTTATGTTACTAGCCTCTCTGCATAGATGTATAACTACCAGGATAAGTGTCCCAAATTATGATTCAAAAAGTAAATTAACTTACCAGGTGCAGCTTAGTGATCAGTGCAGAAGGCCTCCTACCTCTGCTCCATGAACAAGTATTTGAGATTCATTAGATAGATAAGAAACTTCTCTCTTCTCCACTATTCTTCCTCTGTGCATGTTTCTATGAAAAAAAAATGTTCTCTTCCCTTTATCTTTTATCTTCATCAAAACAGTTAATATTGCCTGCCATTCATGAATATCTTTCTGTCTTATTAAAGCAATTTTTTAAACCTTAGTTTATTTCTCTCCTCAGCTGTGATTAATTTAGACCCAGAAAAATCTTTGTTCTCTCCCTCACATTATTAAAAAACTGGCCTCAAAAAAGGCAACTGTTTAGACAGTTGTGGGAACATTTTTTGTTGTTTTTTTTTTATTTTTTTTTTTTTTTTTTATTTTTGAGAGAGAGATAGAGACAGCTGTGAGCAACGGAGGGTCAGAGAGAGAGGGAGATACAGAATCCGAAGCAGGATCCAGGCTCTGAGCTAGCTGTCAGCACAGAACCCGAGACGGGGCTCAAACCCACGAAGCTGAGATCATGACCTGAGCCAAAGTCGGACGCTCAACCAACTGAGCCACGCAGGTACTCCAATTGTGGAAACATTTTAAAGCTGGCTCCAAATTATTAATTAAAATTTATAACCAATGGAAACAAACCTTGAGAATCTCAAAATTCCCTTCAAAAAGCCTCAAAACTTCCAAAGGTATGTTTATCAAAGATAATTTTGATTCCTGTTTGTTTTTATGTTTATCTATTTATTTTGAGAGCGAGAGAGAGAGAGAGAGAGAATGAGCAGGGGCGGAGCAGAGAGAGAGAGAGGAAGAGAGAACGAATCCCAAGCAGACTCTGTGCTGTCAGTGCAAAACTGACGTGGGGCTAAAGCCCACAAACTGCAAGATCATGACTGGAGCTGAAATCAAGTCTGGATACTCAACCAACTGAACCATGCAGGCGCCCCCTCCCTGTTGTTTTTGTTGTTACTGATAACGATGATTGATTGTGACATCTTTAAGAGAGATCCCTCTAAGGAAACATAATTGCCTACCTCAAATATTTCAGTACGGAGTGTTGTGTGATAGCCTACTCAAAAGGAATACAAAATATCCTTATGTCAGAGTTACACTGAAAAAAACAACAACGCTGTATTTTACTTTTAAACATCTTAAGCTTCTATGGAGAGAGAATGTTACTTCAAGATTAGTGAAATTTTAAGGGATGAAGTGAAAGAAGAAAGTCAATTCCCTGAAGATGTATGTGCCTTCAAGTCTTTAAGTGCCAATTCAGTGTGTTAAGTAAAAAAAACCTAAACATAAAATCCTCAAAAGAAATAAGAGCAAAGGGAAGTTGAAGTTTAAGAGCAGCTCAGATAAGAATTTGCATGAAATCACTTCAACTTTACTATTCCTGTTGGGTTTGGTTACAATAATAATAATTTTTAAAAGGTATGCATGCTGGGTTTATTTGTTTTGAGGAAATTCGATTTGATTGTTATGCAAAGAAGAGGAGGAAGGAGGAGGAGAGGAAAAAGAAGAGAAAGAGAGAGGAAGGGAAGAAAGAAGAAAGGGAGGGAGGGAGGGAGGAAAATAATTATATCAGGTAGAATTAAAGCAGAAAGGATGACTTTACTCAAGATTACCGCAGTACGGTTAATGAGCTTTAAAGTATAGGATTGTTTTTCTGTATTCATGAGATGTGAATATGAAGTAAATAACCCAGATTTCCTTACCAGTTCAAACACTGACTGTGCAAGTAATTCACAAAGAGAAATTCTTAACCTACGACAACATGATTAAAATAAGTGACTAGTCTCACAAGAGGAGGGCTCTGAAGGACGACACTCATTTGAACATGTTAGTTATTGCAAGCTGGTTTAAGAAGTCTGTTCACGTAATATTATAGGTGACTCTATTCTTTGTCATTGGTTACTTCTCATTTTATTTTAAACTGCAGAGACACCATTTTCTTTCTCTATTAAAAAAATCCACTTTGAAATTATGTTAGTTAGCTATTACGATAAAATTATTGCTCTAAAATCACTGCCATACAATCATCACAAACAATCATGACACTTCAATGTCATACAACAAAAATTGTTTATTTCTCATGCTTTTGCAGGCTCCACTGACCTATGTTGGTCTTGGCTAGAGGGACACAAAAAGTTTCCACTTCCTTCTTTTGGGATTAGCAAACAATTAGCAAACAGGCATGGGCAAAACCTCAGAAGGCTGGTGAAGCACCAAAGCAGGGAGAAACATTCAAGATCTCTTGAGGACTAGGCATGCCATTAACTTCTTCCTATAGTTGGCCAAAGAACGTCACATCAATGAAGCCAGTGTCAGAGTGAAAGCATTCCAAACTTTGATGGCAGGGGTGCTGGAGTGGTTCAGCGGGTTAAATATCCAACTCTTGATTTGGGCTCAGGTTATGATCTCACGCTTTGTGAGATAGAGCCCTGCCTCAGGGAGGGCTTCAGAGAGAGAATCTTAAGCTCAAAGAAGCTCACAGGGCTTAAGAGAGAGAATCTCTATGCTCAGCTCAGAGAGCCTGCTTAAGATTCTCTCTCCCTCTCTCTCTCTGCCTCTTCCTCACGGTGTGCATGCTCTCTCTCTTTCTCTGTCTCTCTGCCTCTCTCTCTCAAAAAGAAATATATCAAAGAGTACAGATACAGGGAAGAGGGAAGAATTGGGGACATTAAGGCAATCTACCACAGGTTTATTCATTAAATATTCATTGAAAATTTGCTATGTCCGTAGAATAATGTGGAAGGAGACTTGTCTTTTCTCACAAAGAATGCACAGTGTAAGAGAAATCTGAGCAAGTTTAAAGGCTACAGCAAATATTTCCAATGGGCATTTAGAAACAGACACCATTTAATTCAGTAAAAAACGGAGGAGAAGCATTCCCGGACAAGGAAACTATATTATAAAAGGAGAATGCCTGTGAGAAAATAGAGAGAGACATATTCAGAAAGGTTCAATCTGAATGAAGTAATGAGTACATGAAAAGGAATAATTTGAAATGTTGAGAGAAAACATTGATTCAGTGTCCTTTTTTATTACGTCATTGTCCTCACCCTGCTTCTCAAATATTTGTGGTCCCTAGAAGTTAGCCTTCTTTCATCCTTGCTTCTCTATTGCTCCACTTGGTTAGCCCAATGTCAGCATCCAAATTTAAGCAAATGACTCACAAAGTTGAACCTCCAGTTATAGCCACTCTTCTTATATGCAGAGCCTCTATTTTCAACAGTTCCTAAATATCCTTAACAGTATATTCTAGAAATATTTCAAAGATGATGTATGTAATGGACTCTTACCTACTCCAACATGTTTTGTTTTATATTCCTTATCTCAGAAATCAGCACTGATTCGGGAAGACCAGGTCCGGGAACCCAAGGAGGTCCTGGAGGACTAGCCAAGAGGGTTCTTGGCTTCCTGTAGGATGGAAATCAAGCTGGAGCCAGTAGGAAGTGACCGCAGAGTTTACTGAAGATGTATAGAGACAGATGGAGCATCTAGGAGACTCAGATAGGAAAAGCATGAGTCTCATCTTTGTTCAGAGTCTGTGGGGGGGAGGGGTTTACTAAGGATGGTGGTCTGGTGTACGTGTCCCCTCAGGCATCTAAAAACTGGTCAGAACAAAGATGAGAGCATAAGTGTTAGTTTTGGAGCCAGGGAGGCCTTGGTGTAAAGATATCGACTCCGGTGGTCTGGAATACACATATGATGGCTTTGTCTGGTCCTTCTCACCTCATCCTTCCTTAGATGTTATCTATTCTAGAGAAATAATTAATTCCTTGTCCCTTATAAGGAGAACATATGCTATTTACATATGTAAAGTGGGATGTGGGTGCAAGTCTTAGCAAGAATAGAAGCAAGAAAAGTATCAAAAAGCAGCTTTTTATGAGTCCTATGTCAGCACCACCACGTCCTTTAGCTGAAAACTGAGCAGGCTGCCCAACCTTATCCCTCTTCCTAATTTGGTTATATCTAACCATTTACATCACATTGATTCTGTCTCATAAAGATTCCACAAATTTACCATCCCTCTTTCTACTTCTACATCATTACCTTAGCTAAGGCCACCTGCATGTCTTATCCATGATATTACAATACTCTCTATACTTACCTCCCATCTCCAATCTTCCCAATGCCAGAAAGACCTATAAAAATTGGATTATTTGGGGGCGCCTGGGTGGCTTAGTCAGTTAAGCGTCCGACTTTCGCTTAGGTCATGATCTCGTGGTTTGTGGGTTCAAGCCCCGCTTCGGGCTCTGTGCTGACAGCCAGCTTAGAGCCTGGAGCCTATTTCAGAGTCTGTGTCTCCCTCTCTCTCTGACTGTCCCCTGCTCATGCTGTCTCTCTTTCTCTCTCCTAGAAATAAAAATATTTTTAAAAAATTGGATTATTTGATTATATGGTTCCTCTCTTCAAAAAAACTTTAAGGTATTCTCTTATTGTCAGGATTCTTTTATTTGGACATTTATTCTTTCTGCAACCACATCCTGAATCTCAGGCATCAGGACCTGTTCTAGGCAATAGAGACACAGCTAGATCTCTGCTCTCATGGAGCTGACATTGTAGAATGACAAGAATAGTAAGACACATGAAGAAAAAATATGTGACATATTCAAACAGAATAACAAGTGCTACAAAGAATGCAATGAAGGGCAGTGGATAATGGACAAAGAGTAACCAGGTGTGAAGTGCCTACTTTAGAGTCCAATTAGGAACATGATACTTCTAAGAAAAGATGGTGACTGGGAACAGTCAGTTTGTAATTAAAGATATATTGACATCCAACATACATTTCGAAGTTTTGAGGTGAAACTGACAGATCTGAATTATAGTTGGGTATGAGAAATGAAAGAAAGAAGAATCAGTAATGGTTTCTGTGCATTTGGATGGAACAACTGGCTAAATGGTGGTGCCATTGACCAAGATAAGTCAAGCCTAATAAAGAGCAGTTGAGAATGGAAGAGCAAAATTTCCAGATTTGCCATGTTAGTTTGAGATGCCAAAAATAACTGCTCCATAGTACAGAAATTAAATTAATTTTAAATTAATTGATAAATTAACTGAGAATTCATTATACTTTAAATAAATTAAATAGTAGATAAATTTTAATGGGGACTTAAAAGTGTATATCATTGATATATGCTTACCTGTTTTGCACTTCCATGAGGATAACCATGCTAGTCATTAAAACCTTTCCTTTTGGATGATGACAGAGGATGATGTAATTGGTGAGAGGTAAGATGGGAATCGCTGGTTTGGCCTATTATTAATGAAATGGCCTTCACATTTTGACTGCAAATGTAGAGTTTTGGAATTGAAGAAATAGTCTTGAGAGCTATTATAATAGTGTACCTACAACCAAGCATGAGAAATCAGATTCTACCAATTACAGTATAGATAATCATCTTTTCACTAATTCAAGCAATCATTCAACAGTTATTCATTAAGTATCTCCTATGCCCCAAGGTCTATTTAGTTCTATAAAAAACTAGCCTATTAGTCTCACCATACAAAGCTAGAAGGGTGGAGGTCCTGCAGAGGAAGGAAGAAACACTAAATTTGCCTTTTCTCTACTAGAAATTGGAAAAACGGATGATAGAATTGATCAGACCCCAATGTCCTTCTCTTCTCACCCCTTTATTCCACATTTCAGGCTGTACCTTGAATAAACTGTGTTTTAAACACCAAGATATGCATGGGGGTCCCAAGAAACCAGAGCTAGAGCCCTCTTTTCCTCAGCAAAGTAAGAGGGGAAATGTACAGGCCATTAGAAAACCCTCAACCAGAGGTCCCTGGATGGCTCAGTCAATTGAGCCTCCAATTCAGATTATGATTCCAGGGTCATGGGATCCCTGGCCATGTAAGCCCATGTCAGGCTCCCACTCCATGCTGAGTGTGGCGCCTGCTTGGGATTTACTCTCTCTCTTTCTGCCCTTCTCTCCCACTTCTCTCTCTCTCTCTCTCTCTCTCTAAAATAAAAGTAAAACTAAAAATAAAATAAAAAAGAAGAACCTCAACCAGGGCTCAGCACTGCTTTCCAATATGATGATGAAGTATGGAATTATGCAGAGATGAGTCCATCCTGGTGGCTAACCTAAGCTTGGAATGCCTCGAGAGAGACTTCTAAGAATTAAGATGACTCGTGGCACAGGGCAGTCCTTGTTTCGTGCAGAGGTTGCCTCAATAAGGACCTTAAACTTAGGGCCAAATGCCAGAACCACAGATTGTAGCAGTGGGACTAAGACATCTTTGCTCTTCAAACTAAGACTTGTTCACTTTCCAAGGGTTATGCAGTCAGAGATGGGTTTAAGCAAATTATTTTCCAGATTCTTGACTTTCACCATTTGCTTTTATAAAAACTGATCTGACTAGGAACATACCTACATTTACAATACCCATTTCCCAGCTTTTCAAGAAAGGAACAACCCTCACTCATCCCAAATCTTGTTAAGGTACATTGCTCTGCAGCGTAAAATGTCAAACAGGTATATAGTTCAAAATATTCATCTTAGGGATCTTTTTTTTTAGGTTTATTCAAGATGCCATAAACACACAGAGCTTCTAAATTTTCCGTAGTTTTTTATTTATATTTATACATTTCCTTATTTATATGCACATAAAATATATCTTTATATTTAACACATTTCTGTTAAAGTGGTCCCATGATGCATATCCTATTATTAAAATATGCTCACACTATGTCTGTACCTCAAGTCCTTTTAATGCTAGAATGCAAATTTCACATGATCAATCTCGTTTGGACTTACATATAAATCATCTACCCTAGGGCCTGGGACAAAAATACAGTTCAACAAATATATTTTGAATGAATATATATTTTCTTTGTTATTCAATCTTATCCAACTCCGAGTCCAATTCATGCCCTAAGTGTTCCATGAAGCCTGGTGCTCTTGAAGAGCGATGTTTGGAACTTCTGCCTTAGGGGTCTAGAATGAGAACTAAGAGCACGGACTTTGGGGCCAGAACAGGTTCAGATCCTAGCTCTACCACCTCTCTGATATGGTAAGTTATTTGTAGTATTTGTGACTGTTGGTAAAATGACCCTAACTCTTGTTGAGCTTGTCTTGAAGCTTGAATTAGAACTTATATGTGAAACACTAAAACAATACCTAGTGTATTTTAAATACCATGCATTTAAACTATTGTATTTACCCATTATCAACTGGTAGCATTATTATCTAGAGTACTAAGTTGGCATGTATCAATAGAAACCTTTCATGTGATCCTGACCTGTTTCTCTAGTAACTTGTGAAGACCGTAATTTTCTAAATTAAAAGCTGTCCATTTATTCAGTAGGATGTTTTTAGTACTGCATGAAATACTACTGGAATTCATTAAGTAGTTTCTAATGTATATAACAGATTTTGAATAAGTAAAGTATTTTATTAAATTTGTATTAAACTGGGGCACCTGGGTGGCTCAGTCAGTTAAGCATCTGACTCCTGAGTTTTGCTCAGGTTGTGATGTCACAGTTTGTGGGATGGAGCCCCACATCACTCTCTGTGCTGATAGTGAGGAGCCTGCTTGGGATTCTCAGTCTCCTTCTCTCTTTGCCTCTCCCCTGCTCTCTCATGCTCTCTTGCTCTCAAAATACATAAATAAACTTTTAAAAAATTGGGATTAAACTGAATAATCCTATTAATAGGAAAATTCCAACAAGATATTTGTTTATCTATAATTTAAAAATTATAGATATATAATATATATATAATATAAATCAACAATCTATAGCTGTGCAACTGGCATTAATTTTTTAATTTGTCTCATTATTGCAGTACTTCTCCACAATTCTTGTTTAAAATAAGTTACTACTGGGGCACCTGGATGGCTCAGTCAGTTAAGCCTCCGACTTCGGCTCAGGTCATGATCTCACAGTTTGTGGGTTCAAGCCCTGCATCGAGCTCTGTGTTGACAGTGCAGAGCCTGGAGCCTGTTTTGGATTCAGTGTCTCTCTCTGCCCTCCCTCCCTTGCTTGTGCTCCATCTCTATCTCAAAAATAAATAAACATTAAAAAATTTACAAAAATAGAATAAATTACTACTAACCCTACTTCATAATAGTCAGAGATTTCTGCACCCATCTAACTTCCTTCTGTATCCTGGCAAGGAAGCATGACTTGCAACCACTCAACACTAAAAACATGTTAAAATATGCAGCCAAAGAAAGAAACATAATTCTTAATGGATTTCCTCTTCACTTGAAAAAAGCTATGGGGACTTTCTTTCATGAGTCATGGTGCTATGACTTATGCATGTCTCTGTTTACTTGTCAATACACCATTTCCCTGAAAAATTGATGAGACATCAATAATTAAGATAATCTAAATTATTGACAATTGCTTCAAGATGTACTAATTCTTCCATGGTTGTCTGAGGTTTGGAGAAAAGTGAAGGCAAATGGATTTGTGGTCATGGTGCTGGGACCAAATAAAATAGAGGAAGTACTGAGATACATGGAGATGAAATAAAAATCAAGAGTAGGCTTTAGAAAAACAGGATTTGGGAGATTCCAGAAGAAATATGATTTGGGGACACCTGGCATAAGCACTGTTGCTTTCTCCTTCTGGAAAAGGAGTGGCTGGGCCAGTGCAAACTTTGGTTCAACAATCAAGAGACTTAAGTTGGCAAATATTTTATTTTTAAAAGTACTAAATATTAATTGTATTTTATATTAATATCATATGTGAGAGCATAAATAATATAGCATACATAAATGGTATACATGACATACTATATATAAAAATCGTTTATCTGGAATGGGTAGGTATGCCCGTTGGTGGTGTGTTAGTAAAAGTTCAGCAACCATCATTCTCACAGAGAATATGTGTGCGTGTGTGTGCATGTGTGTGTGTGCGTGTGTGTGTGTGTGTGTGTTTCTGTGTATAAATATATATACATATATATTTACTTATTAAGATATGTAGCACACACTTTACAAATGATAAAGTATATATTGCTCTTTATTATTAATTGCATAACCAATAGACTATCATAAATTTTGTTCTTGATCTTTGCACGCCTCTTATATCTGTAGCCAATTTATGGCTGCAGCTGATGAACAAGGGAAGTGCTCATATGAATGTTGGCTGATATTTTTGGTTTTCTAACAAGTAAGATAACTGTAAACAATGAAGATGAAGATTGGGATTTTATTTATCTATCAGCAATGTAAGCAACACCTTTTTGAATCAGACAATAATTCTGAATACTGAACAGATGTTTCCTCAAAATTTTTTGTGCCACTTCTAATATAAATATAACAGAATGATTCCATTTTATATTTACTCTATTCATTGTCATTTTTACCACCACTTTCTGAAGCCAGGACCATCAACAAAACGGTAGACAAAGTCCTCAGTTGTACAGTTTGCCAGTTTCCATGGTGTAAATTGTCCCGCCATGGATGCTTTCAGGTTACAAGCACAGTGGCACACCATTATATAGCATTTATGCCAACCATATGGATATGATAGGTATAAACAATCTTACTTGATAGCACAGATAATGTAAGTACATTACAGAAAAATTAGGAAGTGATGACTGTTGGGTACGATTGATTTAATGCAACTAATTTTGTAAAACTGGCATAAGCCAGCTCCAGCATGCAACTTGGTAAACCTCAAACAGCATTGGCGTTTCACATAGGAAGAATTTAGCTGTTATTTTAGTTCTAAAAAGAGCCTACATTTGTAGAAGGGCTTAGCAGAAGACGTGTACAAGGTTAGTGAACTGACGTGCCATGAAAAGGCTGATTCGAGAAATATTCCTCTATTGCTCAGTGTCTCCAATTCGCTCCTGTTAATTTTCTGTGCCAGTGGCCAAATAAATCAATAACTTGTAGAAAGTGTATATAAGTGAGATCACTTTCCACCAATTCATCACCCATAAAATGCAGCAGGGTGAATAAAATATGAGTAAAAATGCATAAACTCTAACATGAAAATTTAAACTCAGATATACTTATGAATATCTTGATCGTAGCACCACTAAAACTGTGATCAATTTAAACTGTGAACACTGGTCCAAAAGACAAGAATGTTGCTAACTTAATTTGTACTTTCAATTCTTGACTCCGTACTCAAAACATGCTGGGTCCTCAAAGAGTAGTTCCTGTTGGGAGCCATTCTGAGCCCACTAGTCGAGAAAACTCCTGGTGATTTTAAAGCAAGTTTGCACGGTCTCTTGCCAATCAGATGATGACCGATATCCACCCCCACTCAATTATTTCTGCTTGAGCACTGACCCCTAGGGTACCTTGTTGATCAATATCGGGAGTGACTTGTCTCCTTATTCCAGCCCTGGTATAATGATTGCACCTTGTGAAGTAACTTATTGTGGGAACTTATTCTTTTGATTATGGGAACAGACATCGTGTCTCCAGCAGCTCCTGTTTCCCTCCATACTTTCCCTTGAGCTATGAACAGACTAATGACCCTTGGTCATAAAAGATTGACCTTTACATGTACAATTCTGTTTCTACCGTTGCATTAGCCCCAGATGTTCATACAGCTCAACATGTAAATCAACTAACCAAAAATGTCTCTCATGCCCTAGCTATTCTAGAAATCATAAAAGTAGACACAAAGGTAAATGCACTCAAAGAGGCTATTCTATGTATTGGAAATAAGCTAAACTCTTTAAAGGTATGGTTG